>NW_020954721.1:545913-585453 GCF_900497805.2 Vombatus ursinus | reverse complement strand
ATGCATACCTTTTGACCCGGCAATAACACTTCTAGGTCTGTATCCCAAAGAAATCACAAAAATGGGAAAAGGACCCACATGTACAAAAATATTTATAGCAGTTCTTTCTGTGGTGGCAAATAATTGGAAATTGAGGGAGCGCCCACCAATTGGGAAATGGCTGAAAAAGTTGTAGTATATGAATGTAATAGAATGCTATTGTGCTATAAGAAATGAGGAGCAGGCAGACTTCAAAAAAATTTGGAAAGACTTGTATGGACTGATGCAGAGTAAAATGAGCAGAACCAGGAGAGCATTGTCTGCAGTAACACCCACATTATGGGATGACTGACTTTGATAATCTTGGCTCTTCACAGCAACATAAGAACCGACGACAGCTACAAAAAATTCATGATGGAAATTGCTATCCGCATTCAGAGAAAGAATTTTGAAGTCTGAATGCAGATGGAAGCACCCTATTTGTTCTCCTTTTCCTTTGTTGTTTTGTTTTATTGTTTCATTCTTATGGTTCCTCCCATTAGTTCTAATTGTTCTTTACATCATGGGCTAATGGAAAAAAAATGCTTAACATGAATTTATATGTAGAGCCTATATTGGATTGTAAAGGGGAAGGGGGAGGGGAAGAAGTGGGAAGGGGAGAAAATTTAAAACTCAAAATCTTATGGAAGTGAATGCTGAAAATTAAAAATAAATAAATTAAATTTAAAAAAAAAGCCAACAACAACATACAGACCTTTATCAGCAAAGTGTATCCCAGATAATCATGACATATGCTATTATGGGCAAGAATCTATGAAAAGAAATGGAGTACCCCTTATGGCAAATAAAAGAGTGAGAAAAGCAGGGCTATGGTATCATCTCAAAAATGACTGAATGGTATCTTTACAATCCAAGGTAAACCACTCAGTATCATAATACTACAAGTCTATGCTTCAACCACTGGTGCCAGTTTATTAGTTCTATGAAGACCTACCTGTGTTCTACAAATAACACCCCCAAAATTATGCTACATTCATTATAGCAAAC
This sequence comes from Vombatus ursinus, assembly GCF_900497805.2. Classification (NCBI taxonomy): domain Eukaryota; kingdom Metazoa; phylum Chordata; class Mammalia; order Diprotodontia; family Vombatidae; genus Vombatus; species Vombatus ursinus. Next base: position 584,427 of record NW_020954721.1, on the reverse strand, counting down.
AGGAAGGGTAAAGTAGGAAATCAAAATGGAATTGGAATAATAGGCAAGTTTGGCCTTATAGTACAAAATGCAGAAGAAATACATAGAAGAAAGCCAAATTGTATCACACACATTTTTCTAATCCAGAGCAGTAAATGAGAAAAGAAAATATAATCCAATATAGGAAAAATCAGATGAACTTGACTTTCCATACCAAATTTTCTACTTAGTTAAACTACATATGAAAGTATATTTGTACACACTTGTGTGTATATAAATATAGATATTATGTATGTGAACCTTGAGAATTCTAGAAACACCAGAAAATGGGGCAAAACTTCCAAAAACTTGGGCATAAGTGAGACAAAGTCTCCTTATTAAATTTTATGAGAGTGGATAATCAAAAAATTAACAAGTCATTTTAGGGGGAAATATTATGTTCTCTTTAAGGTAGCCCAGAAATTAAAGGGAAAACAATAAAGAATTGACCAGTACATCTGACAGGAAGGGATAAAAAGGGGAAAAAAAAAGAACCTTGGAGAGGAATAAAGAAAGATGGGAAAAAGAAGTGTGCCCTGTACATGAGCATCTCATATGAAGTCCAAGTTAATGAAGAAAATGGAGAAAGAGATACAGTAGACAATCCTTAATTGTTCTGGCTAAATAAAAGAAAGTCAGTGAAATGAGCTAATTAAAAATTATTCAGGTTCTGCTTCCAGGAGCCAAGATGGTGGAGTAAAAAGTAAGACACTCTCATTATCCCTCATCAACCTCTGAAATCCCAGAAAATATCAGCCCAGGGAAAACCCTAGAACAGCTGAACCAGAAGAAAGATGGGGTGTAGCAGTCTAGTAGCCCAGGTAGCTTGAGGGACTAAGGGGAAAGGCCCCTCTTGCCCTGGGGGAAGGGGAGGAGTATGGAACAGGAGGCTTCCCAGCAAGCTAGTGGAAAGCCCCACCTCAGCATGCCAGGAGGAGATCCTGAAACCCAGGTGGTGGAGTAGGCAAACACCAACACCTGGACCCCCGAGTGCTTCAGTGAGAGTGGAGGAACCGGTGGAAACCAGCTCAGAAAACCACCAGGTACCTCAGCATTCTACAGCAACCATCTCTCCCAGTGCCTCAGCAAAAATCCATGAAGCACTCCATGGGGTCCCAGGTGGATAAACATCCTGCAAAACACATCTGAAAAGAGCTGAAGAAAGCAAAAGGAAAGGAAAAGCAGGCAATATCCAGAGGCTAGACTACCCAGTCCTATCCCTAGAGTTCCAGTGTTGCTGATTCCAGGCCAAAAACAGGTAAGCTGCCAGAACCCTACAGCCTCCAACTGCCATCAGAGGACACAGCACACAAAGCTCAGGCTCCCAATACAAGAAGCTGGGGTCAGTGCCCCCTGCTCCCCAGCAGGAGAACTCAATCTCTTTAAAGGCTAGGAAATAAGTAAACACCATGAGTAAAGAGAAACGCACCATAGATTCATATCGTGAGAACAGTGAAGATCAAGGCAGAAATTCTGAAGAGGACAACATTGTCAACAAACCCACTTCTGAACCTGAAAAAGGAATATGAACTGGTGTGAAGCCCAAAAAGCCTTCTTAGAAGAGCTCAAGAAGAATGTTAAAAGTCAAATGAGAGAGGTAGAAGAGTCATTAAAAAATACTAATGGCCAACTGGAAAAAAAAAAAAGTACACTGAAGAAAACAAGTCCCTAAAAAATACAATTGGCCAAATGAGGAAGGAGGTAAAAAATCTAATAGAAAAAAACAATTTGTTAAAAATTCGAATTGAGCAAATGGAAACCAATGACTCTAGGAGAGAGCAAGAATCAGTCAAACAGAAACAAAAAATGAAAAAAAATAGATAAAAACATAAAATATCTCATTGTAAAACAACTGACTTGGAAAATCGATCTGGGGATACAGTTTAAAAATTATTGGTCTACCTGAAAATCATGATGAAAAAAAGAACCTGGACAGTATCTTTCAGGAAATCATAAAGGAAAACTGTCCTGAGGTCCTAGAACCTCAGGGTAAAATAGCCATAGAAAGAATCCACCGCTCACCTCCTGAAAGAGATCCCAAATTGAAAATGCCCAGGAATACAGTAGCCAAATTCCAAAATTACCAGGTCAAAGAGAAAATACTGCAAACAGCCAGAGAGAAACAATTTAAATATCATGGAACCACAGTCAGGATTACACAGGCCCATGCAGCTTCTACATTAAAAGACCGTTGGGCATGAAATATGATATTACTTAAGGCAAAGGAGCTTGGATTACAACCAAGGATCAACTATCCAGCAAAAATGAGCATGATCATTCAGGGAGGAGATGGATATTCAATGAAATAGGAGACTTCCAAACCTTCCTGATAAAAAGACCAGAGCTCAACAAAAAATTTGATCTTCAAATACAAGAGTCAAGAGAGACATACAAAGGTAAACAGGACAGAAAGATGTAATATGTTGTTAATAAGGGTAAACTATTTATATTCCTACAAGGGAAGATGACACTTGTAACTCTTGAGAACTATATTGTTATTACACTATGTTGAAATGTATTGAGAGAAAAAGGAAAGGAGGAGACAGACAAGGGTAAATTGCGTTACAGGAAAAGACACAAAAACCTATTACAGCAGAGGGAAAAAAGGGAGGGAGATGAGCATTGTTTGAACCTTACTCTAATCAGATTTGGCTCAATAAGGGAATAACATAATCAGTTAGGTATAGAAATCTAACTTGCACTATAGGTAGTAGGAGGGAAAAGGGGGAAAGAAAAGGGAGGGGTATAGAAGGGAGGAAAGAATCAGTAAGGGTAAAGGGGAAGAAAATGGAAGGGGATAATAGAAGGGAGGAGGAACTGAGAGAGGTAGTGATCAAAAGCAAAACACTAATGAGGAGGGAAAAGGAGAAAGGAGAAAGAAAAGTGTAAATGGGGGGGAGAATGGAGAGAAAGACACGGATGGTAATCATAACTGTGAATGTGAATGGGATGAACTCTCCCATACAATGTAAGCAGATAACAGAAGGAATTTAAAACCATAATCCTATAATATGTTGTTTACAGGAAACACATTTGAAACAGAGCAACACGCACAGAGTAAAGGTAAAAGAACGGAGCAGAATATATTATGCTTCAGTTGAAGTTAAAAAAAAAAAGCAGGGGTAGCAATCCTGATCTCAGACAAAGCAAAAGCAAAAATGGATCTTATCAAAAGATATAAAGAAGGAAACTACATCCTGCCAAAAGACACCATAGACAATGAAGTAATATAATTTTTAAACATATATGCACCAAATGGTATAGCATCCAAATTCTTAGAGGAGAAGTTCAGGGAGTTACAGGAAGAAATAGACAGCAAAACTATACTAGTGGGGGACCTTACCTTCCCCTCTCTGAACTAGATAAATCTGACCAAAAAATAAAAAAGAAAGAAGTTAAGGAGGTGAATAGAATATTAGAAAAGTTGATGAACATGTGGAGAAAATGAATGGGGATAGAAAGAAATATACTTTTTTTCTCAGGAGTACCTGGCACATACACAAAAATTGACCATGTACTAGGGCATAAAAACCTCATAATTCAATGCAGAAAGGCAGAAATATTAAATGACCCCTTTTCAGATCATAATGCAATAAAAATTATATTTAATAAAGGGCCAAGGAAAGATGGACTGAAAAATAATTGGAAACTAAACAATCTAATCCTAAAAATTGTTTGGATAAAACAACAAATCATAGAAACAATCAATAACTTCATTAAAGAGAATGACAATAATGAGACAACATACCAAAACGTATGGGATGCAGTGAAAGCAGTTCTTAAGGGAAGTTTTAGATCTCTAAATGCTTACATAAATAAAATGGAAAAAGAGATCAATGAATTGGGCATACAACTAAGAAAAAAAACTAGAAAAAGAACAAATTAAAAATCCTCAATTAAACACCAAATTAGAAGTATTGAAAACCAAAGGAAAAAATTAATAAAAGTGAAATTAAGAAAACTATTGAACTAATAAATTAAACTAAGAGCTGGTTTTATGAAAAAAAAAACAATAAAATAGATAAACCTTTGTTTAATTTAATGAAAAAAAGAAGAAATCCAAATACCAGTATCAAGAATCAAAAGAGTGAATACACCACCGAGGAACAGGAAATGAAAACTATAATTAGGAACTATTTTTCCCAACTATATGCCAATAAATTTGACAATCTTAGTGAAATATTTAAATATTTACAAAAATATAAATTGCCCAGATTAACAGAAGAGGAAGTAAAATACTTAACCCCATGTCAGAAAAAGAAATTGAGGGGTACCTAGGTGGTGCAGTGGATAGAGCATCGGCCCTGGGTTCAGGAGGACCTGAGTTCAAATCTGGCCTCAGACACATAACACTTACTAGTTGTGTGACCCTGGGCAAGTCACTTAACCTCATTGCCTAGCCCCCCCCCCCAAAAAAAAGAGAAAAAGAAATGGAACAAGCCATTGATGAACTCCCTAGGAAAATATCTCCAGGGCCAGATAGATTTACAAATGAATTCTATCAAACATTTAAAGAACAATTAATTCCAATACTATATAGACTATTTGGGAAAATAGGTGAAGAAGGAGTCTTACCAAATTCTTTTTATGATACAAATATGGTGCTGATACCTAAACCAGGAAGAGTCAAAACAGAGAAAGAAAATTATAGACCAATTTCTCTAATGAATATAGATGCAAACATTTTAAATAAAATATTAGCAAATAGAGTAGAGCAACTTACCATAAACATAATACATTATGGCCAGGTAGGATTTATACTGGGAATGCAGGGCTGGTTCGTTATTAGGATAACTATCAGCATAATTGATCATATCAACACCAAAACTAATAGAAACCACATAATCATCTCAATAGATGCAGAAAAAGCTTTTGACAAAATACAGCACCCATTCCTATTAAAAACACTGGAGAGCATAGGTATAAATGGAGTCTTCATTAAAATAATAAATAGCATCTATCTAAAACCTTCAGCAAGCATCATATGTAATGGGGATAAGCTACAAGAATTTCCAATAAGATCAGGGGTGAAACAAGGATGTCCATTATCACCACTGTTGTTCAATATCATACTGGAAATACTAGCTTTAGCAATAAGAGAAGAAAAAGAAATTGAAGATATTAGAGTAGGCAAAGAAGAGACATAGCTATCACTCTTTGCAGATGATATGATGACATACTTACAGAATGCTAGAGAATCAAGTAAAAAACTACTTGAAATAATAAACAATTTTAGCAAAGTTACAGGATATAAAATAAACCCACATAAATCATTGGCGTTTCTATATATTAGCATCAAAACCCAACAGTAAGAGATAGAAAAAAAAATTCCATTTAAAGTTACTGTAGACATTATAAAATATTTAGGAGTCTACCTCCAGAAATAAAACCAGGAAATACATGAACACAGTTACAAAACACTTTTCACACAAATAAAATCAGATCTAAAGAGTTGGAAAAATATCAGTTGCTCGTGGGTAGGCTGAGCTAATATAATAAAAATGACAATTCTACCTAAGCTGATTTACTTATTCAGTGCCATACTAATCACACTACCAAAAATTATTTTATAGAATTAGAAAAAATAACAAGATTCATTTGGAAGAACAAAAGATCCAGAATGTCAAGAGAACTAATGAAAAGAAAGGCAGAGGAAGGTGGCCTAGCCATTTCAGATCTTAAATTGTGTAATAAAACAGCAATCATCTTAAATTGTGTAATAAAACAGCAATCATCAAAACTACTTGGTACTGGCAAAGAAATAGAGTGGTAGATAAGTAGAATAGGTTAAGTATGCAAGACCCAGTAGTCAATGACTATAATAATCTATTATTTGATAAACCCAAAGACCGCAGCTTCTGGGATAAGAACCCATTCTTTGACAAAAACTGCTCGGAAAACTGGAAAACAGTATGGCAGAAAGTAGGCATAGATCAGAATCTCACACCAAATACCAAAATAAAGTCAAAATAGGTTCGTGATTTAAATATAAAGGCTGATACTGTAAGCAAACGGGGAGAGCAAGGAATAGTTTACCTATCAGATTTATGGACAGCAGAAGATTTCATGACCAACCAGGAGATAGAGAACATTATGAAAAGCAAAGTAGATAACTTTCATTACATTAAAATTGAAAAGTTTTTGCACAAAGCAAATGCAACCAAGATTAGAAAGAAAGTAGAAAATTGGTAAGGAATTTTGACAACCAGTCTCTCTCATAAGGACCTCATTTTTAAAATATGTGGAGAATTAAGTCAAATTTATAAGAATACAAGTCATTCCTCATTTGATAAATGGTCAAAGGATATGAACAGGCAGTTCTCAGATGAAGAAATGAAAGCCGTCTATAGTAATATAAAAAAATGCTCTAAATCACTATTGATTAGAGAAATGCAAATCAAAACAATGCTGATATATTACATCACACCTATCAGATGGGCCAACATGACAAAACAGGAAAATGGTAAATGCTGGAGAAGATATGGGAAAATTGGAACACTAATGCATTGTTGGTGAAGTTGTGAAATGATCCAACCATTTTGGAGAGCAATTTGGAACTATGCCCAAAGGGCTACAAAAATGTGCATACCCTTTGGCCCTGCAATAGCACTTCTAGGGCTATATCCCAGAGTGATCATACAAATGGGAAAAGGACCCACGTGTACAAAAATATTTATAGCAGCTCTTTTTGTGGTGGCAAAGAATTGGAATTTGAGAGGATGCCCATCAATTGGGGAATGGCTGAATAAGTTGTGGTATATGAATGTAATGGAATGCTATTGTGCTGTAAGAAAAGATGAGCAGGCTAACTTCTGAAAAACCTAGAAAGACTTGCATAGTTTGATGCTGAGTGAAGTGAGCAAAACCAGGAGAATGTTGTACACAAAAACAGCCACATTGTGCGATAAGTAATGTTGATAAATTCAACCCTTCTCAGCAAGACAAGGATCTAAAACATCTCTAAAGGCCTCATGATTGAAAATGCTATCCACAAAGAAGAAAGAACTATGGAATTTGAATGCAGATTGAAGGATACTATTTGCTATTTTTTTCTTCTGTTTTGTTTTGTTTCTTCTTTCTGGTGTTTACTCCTATTGGTTGTAATTCTTACAACATCACTAATGTGAAAATATGTTTAATAAGAATATATCTGTATGGCTATATCAGATTGTGTACCGTTTTGGTGAAGGAGGTAGAAAGGGAGGGTGAGACAAATTTAAAACTTAAAAACTTATGGAAGTGATTGTTGATAATTCAAAATAAATTTAAAAAATTAAAAAATTAAAGTTAAAAAAGTATTCATCAGGCAGAGCCATGGGGGCAGACTAGAGGCAGCAACCCAGCTGAATTCTCTCAATGCTCTCTTTCAAACATGCATCCAATCAAATTCTGGAGCAGCATAGCCAGGAAAAGGTCATGATGAGGCATTTTATCAGCCCAAAACAACTCACAAAGTTGTATGGAGAGGGCTGTGACACCTTGTTGGGGCCTAAACCAGAAGGCACGTTGTAAAAATAAAAGCAGTGGTCATTGGAGACAGCTGCAACAGCAGGTTCAGCAGCTTCAGGAACTCACCTCAAAGACTTTCCATGACAGAGAAAAGCACTAGCCCTTGAGATTGTAAAGAAGCTGGGGACCTAGTCACAGTTCAAAGGTAGAGGGCTTACAGTTATAGAAGAGCAGAGTTGCTAGCTGGGTAAAGACCAGATCTCAGACAAAAAAAAGGAGTAATTACCCTTCTCCCTGGAGAACAGCATCTTAAAAGCACCAATAACATGTAAACCCCCAGAACTAGCTCTTAAAAATAAAAAAAACTACATAAAAAAGCCGAACACTTAAGATAGTACCCCACCCCACACCCATGCACAAATATCAACTCTTCTGCTCAGCTATAGGTGTTGATAGAAGTTAAAATAAAATTGATCAATTAGAAATCCCATAAAACACCTTGGCATTAGCAATGTCGTGACTCAGGTCTCTGTAAAGGACTTAAGTTGGAATAGATTTAATGAAACTCTCCGGCCACACGGACTCATCTGCAGAGAGATGTATAAAAGGAAGAAAACCAATAACTTTGCCATGGTTGCTGTAGCAGAGGTGAAATAAATGCCCATTATCTGAGGTCATTTTATTGTTTTCACCCAGAATTTAATGGAATCACAATTGAAATAAAAACAGAAAAATATTAAAGAACAAGAGGTAGTAATGAAGTCTCAGGTCATTGCTGCTTCATCTATAGAACAGAAAACTAACAGTTGAATGTTGTAAGTACTCTGTGCCAAACCCAAGAGTAGAAGAGAAATGTTACCTTCCAAGAAATATATGGGTTCCTTCCAAGTTCTGATGTCTCTTTTGCCTCAGACTGGAGCATTTGATGGAGAGAATGGGCCACTAAATACACTGCATTGTAAACATTAAAACTGAGTTCCATTATGATTGTGTCAAAATTTATAGAAGGTAAATTTGCCAAGGAAATAGCTTCTGAGCACAAGGAATATAACATTTCTATATGATTTTCTTCTGAATGTCTACAATTAAAGACTATCTCCAAGATGGTCTTTAGGAAAATGTCCTTAGGGTTCATGCTGGAATTCAAGCTTCTTACAAAGTCGGTGAAACCAGGAATCTCTGTTTTGGTATGAGAAAATATTGTTGTACCATGGAAATGGCTAAACATTTCAAAATTAGAATTATCAGAAAAATCCCAAGAAGAGGTGGTGACCATCACCTTCCCATAAAGTACAAAATGAACCAATATAGTAGAAAGTTCTTGCAGGGAGTCTGTATCTCCATAGATGAAAATCACATTTGATGATGATGCAATGATCCTAGAAAATAATTCAAAATCTTCATCTCTTCTAAAGTTTGGGGGTACACTTTCCTTAAAGGCCAAACACAGGCCATTCATGACCATCTCCTTTTTCAGATCATTGAAGAAATTTTCCCCTCTCATGTTATCTGAAAGAACCAGTCCCACCCAAGTCCAGCCAAAATGGAGCATCAGTTGGATGAATGCAAGGTGAAGGGTGGATTTCCTGCTGCCTATCTGATAGACATGTGGATACTGGACCTTATCAGTCAGGAGAAGATCAAATGGGCCATAGGTGATCTAAACGAAAAAAATAAAGAAGACTGCGATGGTGATCTAATTTCCTTCAGAGTAGGAACTTTTCCTCTTTTGCATTTATATATCAAGCAAATATCAGTAACTTTCAAAAAGCAAGTAATGAATAAATGATTGTTAATTTTAATTTATAGTTTCAGGCCACAAAATTACACTATTAGGGGATGTAACATTTTGAAGGAAATTCTGAAACTCTACCTGATCAAGAATTCTTTCTCCAATATCTCTATCAAGCAAAGTCTAAATATCTGCTTGAAAATTTTCAATGAGAGAAAACTCAGTGCCCTGAAAAAAGATTCTCTTTTAGACAGGTCTACCTTTTTTCTTAACTTTGTAACTAAATCAGCCTCTTCAGAATACTCACGCATTTGTCCTATTTATTTCATGTTGATTCAAGTAGAAAATCCCTTAGTGCCTTTTCATGAACCTGTTATTTAAATGTTTGAGCATAATTGCATGTCCTCTTGCTTCTTCTTCAACTCAAACATTAATAATTCCTTTACTCAGTCTTTCTGATGCTAAGAATTGTGTCCCAGAGCTTGTTCAAGGAAAAAAAGTTTTCTAGCCAAAATCCAATCAGAAATGGGACATGGAGACCTACTCACATTGAAATCTACCGCAAAAGGTAGCATTACTCCTTACTCGTATTGTGTTAGTAAGGACTCCAGGAGATAAACAATGATTTACTCCTCCATATCTACTGAGCGCTCAAATGCCTGATATCTAACAACAACAAAAAAACCCACCGATATCAAGACTTTCAGTCATTTGATTTGTCTTGGAGGCAAGAGAAATTTTCATATGCAGAGTGTCTTTCCTGTATCCTTCATCTCCAATTTTCTAAGGAGATAAAATAACTAGTGCTGAACTTTCATTTTAATCAGGTCCCCAGTAATCCAGTCATCAAGGATACATCCTGATTCAGATTCACAAACTGATCTCCTTGTGGGCAAAGCTTAGGAATAATATAGTCTCATTCTAACATATTTTATCCCATTAAGTGGGAAGGTAAGAACCTAGGACAAATGTTCTTCCCCATCCCATAACATGGAATAACATGTTATTCTTAGGCTTGGAGCGATGGTAAAAATGTATAAAATATGGCCTACAATCATGGAGATTTTGCCCTCAAAAGAGTATTAAATAGATTTTTTCTTATATCCCCAGTAAGAAATCAAATCAATGAGTTGATGACTATTCTACCTCCCCGATGCTGAAAAAGTATCTTCTCTCTTATTTATTAAAGAAATGAAATTTAAAACAACTATGAGATAGTTTCCTATGCGTATCAAATTGACTAAAATGAGAGAATGGGGGAAGGCCAAATGTGAGAGGGGAAGGTGCAAAATTGAGATAATAATATTCTGTTGGCAGAATTCTGAACTGACCCAAACACTTTGAAAAGCCATTTGGAATTACGTTCAAAGAAGTATAAAAGTGTCAGTACAATTTGACCTAGCAATACCACCAATGGGTCTACATCCCAAGGTAATCAGAGAAAAAGAAAACAAAACTCTATCTTCCAAAATATTTAAGGCAGTTCTCTTAAAGGTGGCAAAAAATTGAAATTGAGTGGATGTCCATCAGTTAGGGAGTTGCTGACTACATTGTGGTAAATGATTGTAATGGAATGCTACTGTGCTATAAAAAACAACGGACAGGTTGATTTCATGGGGAAAAAAACCACGTAGAAACTGACATGAAATGATGCAGAGTGAAATGAGCAAAACCAAGAAGACGCTACTTCTGAATGCCTGAGATCATGTGAGTAACAAAACATTGAAATCACCTAAGAAGGACTTAGAAGGAAAATACTATTTATTCAGCTCCAGAGAAAGGACTGATGTATGAAAGGATGGATTGCATTGTTCCACGTATAAACGTATCTCAAATGTTGGCCATCTGGAATGAGGACTCGGGGAAAGGGGGAGATATAACTTGGAGCTCATAATGTTTCAAATAAATAAATAAATAAATAAATAAAATTAAAAACAATAGATTATCTCTTCTCCTGTGTGGGTTCCTGAGATGATCTGATAACTTATTCTGCAAACAAGGGGACACTGTGTAACAGAAGACACAAATAGCATCAGATGTTTATGAGAAATAACATTAAATGGAGGAAATGAGTGTATAAGAAGAACAACAGGCCCAGATTCTTATAATCTAGCCAATTCTTAGATTCTTAAAGTCTAGACGATAGGTTACTAATGTTCAGACTCCTTAAGAGTCTGGTCAATATGACAGATGTTCTAAAAACTGTTTTTGGCTGAAAGAAGGCTTGGGTCAAATTCTTTTGGGCAGGACCCACGTGTTGTGATTTTGGGGTCCCAGCATCCCTAAACCTCTAAACCTCAACATTTTGGTGGCCTGTACAGGGAAACTGCCTAACCCCAAGTTCTTCTCCAGCCAAGACTGGAAGGTATGTAAGCCTACCCCACCCCCTGCTCTGCAGTTGGGGTCACTCTCTAAGCACCAAGGCTTGGAGGTGCTTTTCAGGCAGACGATTATGAGGCTGTCTTACACTCAGGCTGATTCTCTCAGGTTCTGGGTCCACTGGGTCAGTTCAAGGCCATGGACTTGGGTACACCTTCTGCAGCATAGAGGATAAGGACGGACATCCTATCTGGAAGTGTACGCCCAATTCTGTTAGTTCTCTCAGTGCTAGAGAATTGGGGAAAACTGCAGTTGCTTTTTGGTTCCCTGAGGCTTACTTACTCTCTTCCCTCTGCACCTCTGAATTTTCCTTCATGGAGGTTACAGGGGAAAGTTAGAACAGCTAAAGTATCTTGGCAGGTTCTGGAGGTTTTGTGATTGATTATTATGGAGTTTGGAACTCCTTCTTACAATCCTGGTCACGTTTTTTTCCCCACTCCCTTCACTTGAGTCAAACGGGTATTTGTTAACCCCTCTCATAGGAGAAGAGAGTTTCACCCTTTTACCCTCACCTTTGGTTTTACCCTCCCCTACCTGGGAAAGGAAGGAAGGGGGAGGGGCAGCAGCTACAGCATAAGTTTCACTGGCAATGGCCTTGGGCCCTAGGGCAACCTTTGCCTGAAAGCATCACCCAGTTTCAGCACATCCTGCTTAAGGTAAAGAAGGTAGCCTCTGAACTTGGGTAAGCAAGCTCTTCTTAAAGTTATAGTTTTCATTGTTAATGATCAGATGTTGATTCTCTGTGTAAAGTAATTTGGAAATGCCTTTAACAAAACTGAAGTCACCTGATTGGTAATAAGTTCATTTCAAGTTTCAAATTGGTGAACTTTTTGTATCAGTTATGTCAAGCAACTTTTCATAATTTGGTTATGACTAAAATAATTGGGCTATTATTGGTTTTTGTTTTAATGTGTAAACTTGTCAACAAGCTTGTTCGGGGTATAGCTTGCTGAGAATTTGCAAGTGTATAGAAATCTCTACTTAATGGACAGGACAAATTTAAATTTGAGATGTAAATCCTGGAAAAAAAAGTTTTTTCCCAAACTGTGATTAATGAAACTGCTGTTGGAGGTAGAAGCTCATAGGATTTTGCTGAGTTGTCTGATGGGTCATAATCCATCAATAATCAATAATCCACCATCTGAGAGAAATGTCACAAGCTACTCGGAGAATGTGATACTGGTGGGAAGTCAGCACTGGAAAAAGCTGAGAGGACAATTTTAGCCTCAATCTAAGATGGGATCCCTGGCTCAGTTTCCCCATTATGTTCCTTTGAAAAGGAATGCTACCCACCTGGTTATTCCTGAGTCTGGCTATGAGGTGGATTAGATACCACATAGTTGGACAACTGAATTATCTGAATCCAAACTGTGCCAAGGGTGTTTTATCTTGACATATCTGGGCCTTGCAGTCTTTTCTGTCAGATTTGTCTCTTCCAGACTACAGGTCATTCACCTACAGTTGATAGCAAACAGAGGGTACAGCTAATGTCCTCCCATCATTCCCTGGATACAGCCTGTGCTTGGTTCCAGTCAACCTCCTCTTGGGACCCCTTGAGGCAGGGACAGCTCTATGCCCCTTGCCAGCAGGAAGCAGTTTCAGAAGCCAAGACCTTTGCCCCTTACCCCAAAAGAATTTGGTTCCCATTTGTTGGAGGGGAAAATGATGAGAATGGGATCTAGACTCCAGAAGGGAGAAGCCCTGGACTTTTCCACATGGCCAAGTCTCTGGTGTTCCCTTGAGGCTATGATTCATCCCAGCTTACAGACCACTTCCATACAGATCCTCTTTAGACACCTCCTTCAGTCACCCCAAACTACGTGGACACTCCTAGATCTCTCTCATAGTCTTTTTGTATATAAGGTCCATCTTATCTCCATTAAGGTGCTCAGATTCTTATAATCTAGCCACTGCTGAGATTCTTATAATCTAACCAAATGCTTTGATTCTTAACATCTAACCAATAGCTTACTAATGTTCAGACTCCTTAAGAGTCTGACCAATATGACAGATGTTCTATAAACCTGTCTTTGGCTGAAAAAAAAAGGACAGCAACAAAATAAAATCCTAGCAACAGAAATAATACAAAGTCAAGCCACACTTGATAGATTTTGTCAGTGACTACCAGTCCAAAATTGGCTGGTTGGAAGATCACCAAAATGACATCTCTATGCTAGAATCATGTTTCTGTGTGTCCATCTGTGGCTGATCAAACAAATACAAACTTGGAATGTTCTATCACAGGTTGGGAACAAATAGTCTGAGTCAACATTTGGAGTGGATCTTCTAAATTTGTGCATCTCGCACTTCTGAGCTGTTTCAATTCTGCTTTGCTCATTGAGCACAGCACTTTCTCTGATGTAGGCATGCCATGCTAAGCTATCCTGTGCCAGTGTCTACCATGTAATACAATCAATTCCAAATCTCTGAAAACAGCTGCATAAAACCACTGAAGCTTGGGCAGGTACATCCTCCACACTGGAAGCAGAGCCCTATCTTAACAAAGAGCTAAAAAGGTCAAGGAATTGGCTGGGAACATGAACAAACAGCAGGAAAAAAATTCAGACTATAGAATGTTAATTTGATAACAAAGAATATCAAAACATACAACCAGAAGAAGACAACAAAGTCAAAGCTTCTGCATCCAAAGAAAAATATGAATTTGTCTTTCTGGCCATGGGTGAGCTCAAAAAGTATTTTGAAGAGCAAGTACGAAAAGTAGAGGAAAAACTGGGAAGAGAAATGAGAGTGATGCAAGAAAATCATGAAAAACAAGTCAACAGCTTGCTAAAGGAGACCCAAATAAATACTGAAGAAAATAACACCTTAAAATAGGCTAACCCAAATGGCCAATGAGAAGAAGAATATCTTACTCCTCTGATATTCTAGAACCAGAGGAAAAATAGAAATGGAAAGAATCCACTGATAACCTCATGAAAGAGTTTGCAAAAGGAAAATTCCTAGGAATATTATAGTCAAATTCCAGAATTCCCAGATCAAGGAGAAAATTTTGCAAGCAGCCAGAAAGAAACATTTCAAGTATTGTGGAAACGCACTCAGGACAATGCAAGATTTAGCAACTTTTATATTAAGGGACTGGAGGGCTTGGGATATGATATTCTGGAGGTCAAAAGAGCTAGGATTAAAAGAAAGAATCACCTACCCAGAAAAATTGAATATAGTCCTTCAGGAGAAAAAATAATATTCAATGAAATAGAGGATTTTCAAGAATTCTTGATGAAAAAACCAGAGATGAATTGAAAATTTGACTTTCAAATACATGATTCAAGTGAAGCATGAAAAGGTAAACAGGAAAGAAAAATCATTAGGGACTTACTAACTTACATATCTAAAGGGAAATGAATGAATCTTACTCTTATTGGATATGACTTAAGGAGGGAATAACATACACATTCAATTGGGTATGGAAATCTATCTTGCCCTACTGGACACTAGGGGGGAAGAGAATAAGAGAGGGGGGCATGGTAGAAGGGAGAGCAGATTGGGGAAGGGGTTAATCAGAAGAAAACACTTTTGAGGAGGGACAGGGCCAAAGGAGAGAATAGAAAAAATGGGGGGCAGGATAGGATGGAGCGAAATATAGTTAGTCTTTTACAACATGACTTATGGAAGTATTTCGCATGACTACACATGTATAACCTATATTGAGTTTCTTGCATTCTCAATTAGGGTGGGTGGGGAGGGAGGAAGGGAGAAAATTTGGAACTCAAAGTTTTAAAAACAGGTATTAATTTTTTTTACATGCAACTTGGAAACGAGATATGTAGGCAAAGGGGTATAGAAATCTATCCTGCTCAACAGGAAAATAGGAGAAGGGAATAAGGGAAGCGGGGTTGGGAGAAGGGAGGGCAGATTGGGGGAAGGGGTATTCATAATGCATGCTGTCTTGGGCGGGGGGAAGGAAGAGATGGGGAGAACATTTGGAACTCCAAATCTTGTGGAAGTGAATGTTGAAAACTAAAAATAATGAAATTAATTAATAAAAAATGAGACACTAAAGGGGGTCAATGAAATTGGTACATGACTAAAACAACTCAACTACAACAATTAATCTCTTGAATGGAAATACTCAACATGTGAGGTGAATTGGATTCTATGTCGTGTGGAAAGAAAATTTCACCTTCTGCTTCTGTGTCTTAGAATAAGTTTTCTTTCCTGATTTCTCACCTCTACCTCCTGAAATCCCTAAGGTCATGCAGGACCCAACTCAAGTGGCAATCTGTACAGGCTGTAAAATAATTGTCAGAGATTCCTTCAAAATTTCATTGTATTAAATAAATGCAGAGATGGAGAGGCAGATAGATGTACAGACGAATATTAGAATATTTTGTGAATGCAATTTAGTGTACACATTGTGAGCCAAAAGGACAATAAAAACTAATAAAGGTCTAAGGGTGATTTTATGTTTTTGAAATTCCATTTATCTCAAATCCAAGCTTCTAGTACAGCGCACAACATATAACACTCTATTTCATAAATGTGTTTTGATTTCAATTGTACTGGATCACATTTGAGTAATTACTAAAGAATTTCATGGATCCCAGTTGCTCCCTGAAAAAAAATAAAAGATCTTTTTGTAAACTAATATTTGTAGAATACTGTGAGAACAAATATAATCATGGATCAACGATCTTTGAAAAATGTAAATTGTGAGAAGTCTAAAGGATAATGTAGAAAAAAACAGAGAGCATAAGTAAGCTGTGGCACAGACGTATCAATGATTTTACTGTCAGAAATTCCATGAAGTACATAATTTCTGTCTTCTCTGATGCACGTATTAATCGTCTCTGCTCAGGAAAGGATTGGTTGCTAAACAGCAAAGAAAATGCCTTCCTGACTTTGCGCTTAAACAACTCTTACTTTTCTTACGTTGTCCTGTTCCCTCCCTGATTGGATCACACAGAGGCTGCATCTGGTTCATCGTAATGTTCTGTGAGTATCCAGTTAGAAAATACACATTAGGCGTTTGATAAAAAACTTATCTCTTAAAAATAACTTGAATTGAATATGGAAGCTGCTTCTGATGTGAAGGGATACATCGTGTATTGGGCTAATCAGGCCCATATTCAGGAAGGAGGAAAATTCTCAGCCCAAGTTGGAAGATAGCTCTAAATACAGAATTGGATGCTGTTTGTTAGCCCAGACGCTGAAGGCATATACTAGAGCTTCATCCTTTTAGGGAAAATACCCAAGTCAATTTCAAAATGAAAAGGAACAAAGCCCTTTCTTGGGAAATTTCTGAGGTGAGGAAAAGAGAAATCTTTATTCTATCTAAAGTCTTCAAAGTTCTACACAAATATTAAAATGACCTAGGAGTATAGTGACTTTTAGCTGGACAGATTTTTACTTGGTTCAAAACCATCAGAGTTAAACCAATATAGTACCACCTCATCTAGAGGACAGAGCGAGTTCCCTGATGGAAGGGACTGTTTCCCCCCCCCCCCCACTTTGTTATATCTATTGCTGTCAATACAGTGCCCAGCTACTTGATAATTGTTTATTGATTCACTTATACTGCATGAGAACCGACTATAAAGGATTTGCTGTTTTAAATGCAAAGAACATATTGGATGAAAATGAGTCACAGTATTGTGATCCCTTACCTGTGGAACTTTATAAAGTTGGAGAATGGTGGCCATGGACATGGACAGTGTAGATGACATCCCTCCAATGACAGCCACTGAATTGTGCTTCCTGCCACAGCTATAGTTAGGGATAGTCAGACCCCTCCCTGACAGCCACATCAAAGAGCTCTCCACAGCTAGTTTGTCCTGATAGAAGTTATTGAGCAACTGGTATCCCAAGGTCACATTGGGCAGCAAATGGGAGTTCTTGTTGATCTCATCGACAGCAAACTGGAGAGCAAGCAAATGTTGGTAATGTTTGATCACTGACCTAAAGTGAGAGGGAAAAAGTAAAGAATCAGGAAAAACTCTATATGGACAGAAAAAGTGAAGTATCAGAGAGAATGGAGTGTTGGGCATGGAGTCAGGAACTCTTGTCTAAAATCTTGCCCCTAATATTTACTAACAGGGTGACCCTGGGGAAAATCATTTCACCACTATGAGTGTCAGCATTCACATCTGTAAAATGAGTAACTTGGACTAAACATCCTTTAAAATACTTTCAAGAACACACACAGGAACAAAAAGAAATGATGATGTGCTTTGTACATTAGAATATATCTAGTCTTGAAATGGAACTGAACAAACCAAGCAGTCTGATTTTGTATCTTGTGGAAACAGAAAAAGTAGTTTCTAGTTCTGAATTTGCATTCTGGAGAAATGAGCAATGGTCTCCTTGACCATGCAAAAAATATTTGCTAGGAATAGACAAATAAATTGATAATATAGGTTCTAGATTATCATAGTGATTTTCAGATTCTATGTTGGGGGTGGAAACGGAATACATATATTTCAAAAGTAGGACTTTCAAGAAAATGTAATGTGTAACACTGAAGGATTCCAGGTAAAGTACTCATCTCTGTCTTGATGTAATAACTACCTGAGTTAAGCAGGAAGATTATTAAAATAGAGAATTTTAGCAGATATTTATTGGCCCTGATGTCCATCCTCATGTCTTACTCAGGTGAGGAAACGGTTTTCCTCTCCTGGAAACCAAATATCTGAGAACCAGAGAATCATTGAATCAATACTTACTAAGCACCTACTATATGCCAGGCATGAAGACACAAGAAGCAGTGAAAGGAAGTCTTGTCCACAAGGAGAATTAGAAATATTGTGCACTTCACATATGGATTAGGATATAGCCTAGAAGAGAGCCCAATGCCATTCTCACTGACCTCATTGTAATGACTTCTTAACAACAATTCCAAAACCAGGTCCTAGCACTATGTCGCCTCCTAAAATTTCAAAACCTTCAGAGAGTTAAGAGATGGAAGGAAAGGGAAGGGAAAAGGAAGGGAAGGAGAGGGAAAGGACTGGGGATTAAAATGAGGATTGAAAGGATAGCATTTAATCCCAGTCTCTGAACATTCAAAAGGAGCACTTTTATTACTCAGAAGAGGAATTATGTGCACAAATAATCACCTCAAATATACACAACATTGCAATGATAGTAAATAAAACAATTCTTGATGCCAGGTCATTTTTCACTTGTTCATCCCTGACTCATGGCCTGCACATGGGGTTCTAATTGTTCATTTGAGTGAAATTGTCCTACAGTTTATATTATGTAGACATAAAAGGATTGAAAACTCAGTGCAATTAATGAACCTTCCCAGTGGTCTGATAGTCATGGCACTTGTGTTCACTGTAAACTTTATATTGATTGGTGTTTTAGACATATTTTAATTTTACAGTTATAATGTTAGAACTCCAATAAGGAGTCACTTAAATCAAGTGGTTCTAAAGCCCATCAAAGTTTATAGGCAAAGATAGAGATTTTGTTCTTTTTCCCTGGTAACTCACTCTCAGGCATATTAGGCTTGAAAGTTTGGATTGGATGAAACCCTGGACTGACTGAAGCATTCTGATTTTTTTTTTTTGATCTTTTCTAGTGCATAAAATAGTTAACATTAAATTCTTCCCCCACTTGGTATTATAAAAGTGCAGAAACTCATTCTACCCAAACTGCACTCAAGCCCAGCATTGATAAGTGACCTCATGAACTCCTTTGTCACATATGGGTCTGATAGGGAATATTTCCTCCCATATTTGGCACCAATAACTAGTTCTCAACCAAGCCCAATCTTAGGGAATATAGTTTTGCCACCTGAACTCTAACTGTGAATGTATTTCCTCCCTGATGTGTCTCTTTCACCATTGTACTGGGTGAGTTGTTTTTTTTTTTAATCTGTTAGGATGAATTTCTTTCTTTTTTTTTTTCAGCCAAAAACAAGGTTTATTGAATATTTGCCATATTAGCTAGACTTTTAAGGAATCTGAAGATCTGTGGGCTATTGGCTAGATTGTGAAAATCTGCGCAGTGGCTAGATTCTAAGAATCAGAGCATCATAATAGAGACAAGATGGGCCTTATATCCAGAAAGACTATGGGAGGGATCTAGGAGTGGCCAAGTAGTCTATGAGGTAATGGAATTCCAGGGACCTGGACCACAGGGCCAAGGGAGAACGGAGGAATGGCCTGGGGCCATAGGGAGGTCCACAGTGAAAGGCCAGTTGATGGGATTATAGCCTCAGGGGAATGCCAGAGATTTGATCATGTGGGAAAGTCCAGGGTTTTTCCTTTCTGGGGTCCAGATCACAACTCCATCATTCCCCCCTCAAACAAATGGGAACCAAATTCTTTTGGGGTAAGGGGTGAAGATCTCAGCTTCTGAAACTGCTTCCTGCTGGCAAGGGGCATAGAGCCGTCCCTGCCTCGAGGGGGTCCCAAAGAGGAGGTTGACTGGAACGGAGCACACGCTGCATAGGATGAATTTCTGACTGTTTATGATGCCATGTAGGATGTGTATGGATAATCTCTATTTTTCTGCTTGCTGCACTGAACATTAATGAAACCTTTAATTTATCAGTTTCCTGAGTACTAGGTTTCTAGAAATTGTCAAACCCAGGTCTGTGCTTTAACCAAAGTTGGGATGAATAAAACACAACTGTACCAACAAACTAGTCAGTCAGAAATATAGATGACTTTTTCATCAATAAAACACACACACACACACACACACACACACACACACACACACTTACTTTGGTTCTGCACCATTCCAGATAGGAAAATATCTGAATGATTCCTTGTACGTTTTTTCTTCTATCTTCAGAAACAAGGAGAAGAAGCCCCCTATGACTAGGTCCCCTTCTTTTCTATATGTGGGACTGTAATCTCTTTCTATATGATAAGGACTCTTCACCATCACATACACAAAGAGAAAAACCTGCAAAAGCAGGACCACAAATAACTGAGAGAAAGAGAGTCCCAGTTTCTCTAAGTCCATGGCTAACAAACCAGACCACTTAAGAGCCAAGAAGTAGGGTAGTTTAAGGTGCCTGCGTGATTGTTGTTCATGCATCCATAGCACATTCCCTGTTGCTAAAAATTTTTCTTTTCTAAGAGATGCTCAAACTTGAACAGTCCCTCTCATTTGGAAATGCAAAATATGAGACATGAAGCAGGCCTCCACTTAGGACAGAGGCAAAAGCTAGAAAGACCAGGGCATATTTATGGAAACTTTTTGCCCTCTGGATATTACTACTTTGTTCCCTGTGGGTTGATTAGTAAATGAGGGGCATGTTCATATCTCTTTGGTGTAACTTGAACACAAGTTGAACAAATATGTTGATTAGAGTCTGAGAATGAGGGTATCTGGGGACTGTCCAACCCAGCAATTTTGCACCTGCATCCTTCATCTTGAAAACTTTATACATTCAAGTGAAAAAACAACTTGTTTGGGAATCTCCTTCCATATCTCAAGTCCCTGGGGCCTTCACACCTTCCATGGGTTCTGAGATGCCCATAGGAACCTCTGATCTCTGACAAACTAGGTGTCTTGGGCCTTCCAGAGTGCTACTTCCTTTCTCCCCATGTCAAATCTCTGCAGTGGCTCAAAATTACCAGATGTTGCATCAGTCAGAGGACAATGAGACATGACAAGGCCAGAAAGTGTGAATGATAGAGATGAGGCCTAGGTCTACAAGTCCCCAAACTGAGATGAGTTTTACATCTTTTTCACATTGATAACATTAACCTCAGTGATTTGGTCATTGGAAGTACACGCTAAACAAAAGGGGAACGAATGAATAATAATTATGAAAATACAACTCTCAGTAATGTTTTTAGGTTAACAAATGCCATTCCTCACAAGTCCGTCTATTACCCATTAGTGGAAAACGGGCTCATTAGGGTAATCCTCTTACAAATAACTAAGGATTGTAGCAGGTGGAAGTGTGTTATACCACAACTGCCAGACTTTAATTAGGGTCCACTCAGACTCTATATTTTCTAGGCTAACATCAAGGTTAAATAATTTATGTGTAATGAACATTCATCAAGTCCTGATAATGTACCAAGCCTTATGCTGACAGTAAGGCTAGACTCGCTCTAATAAATCAATGGTCTCCTCAGTTTGGCATTTCACTCAATAAATCGTAATCATAACCTTGATATGCCTGCCCATCCTCAGGCACTCTTGTCTCTTCCCATCAGTTTCCCACTGGGCGACCACTCCTTCTCCTGCAGCTATTTCCTAATTTCTCCCAACATCACAAAAGTGCCAGTGGACCAAACTAGCACTTCATCAGTTATCACTGCTCTTACCATGTGATCCAGCCACATCGTATTTTACCAATGCATTTAATGAATGACGATCTTTTCACTGATTTTCCTTCATAGGTCTTTATTATAACATGTTCATATCTAGTAATGTCAATTTTAAAAAATCTTACCCTTTTCATCATGGTATTTACCTTGTAAATTATTATCTTATAGTATTATGATAATCCAATGTTGTGACCCTGACTGAATTAGTTACTTAGCACCAACTTCATTTTGATCATAAAATTAGCTACAGACAAATTGGATAATGACGTACCATTGTTTCCACATAATATATGACTTATAAATGCTGATTGGTCAATTGCTCTCAAGAGAAAGGTTGGGAGAGAATAAAATGATTTAATCTCAGTCTGAAGCAGGCAATAGAAAACTATAAGTACATGAGTCTGAACACGGAGCTATGGACAAAATCTGATCCTCTATTATTTTTATGGCATTAAGCTAATAATTTCTTTTTAATTAATTTATTTTTTGTGAGGCAATTAGGGTTAAATGACTTGCCCAGAGTCATACAGCAAGTGAGTGTTATGTGTCTGAAGCTGGATTTGAACTCAGGTCCTCCTGACTCCAGGGTTGGTGTTCTATCCACTGTACCACCTAGCTGCCCTTCTTTTTTTTATTTTTAATGAAATAAAATATTATTTGAAAATGCAAAAGCCATTCTGAACTGATCATCTGAGTAAAAAACAAGAAGCAGAATGAGATCTTAGTTTAACAAACTCTGGACCAAGAAAATGTGGCAGGTTATCAAATAGAAAACTCAGCTGAACATAAAGAAAAAAGCATTTGTATGAGGAGTGTGTGAAGCTTAATGGGAAAAATAGCAGAAAGTACTGTAGCCTAGAGTCCCACAAGAATCTTTCCATAAAGATTTGGAAAATATAACAAATTTTTCTTAATCACTAAATCATGAGTAAATTACAGTCAATTACATACCAAGTGGGCAGAAAAAGAAAGGAAAAGTGGATCTATGGACAAGATAAACAGAACAGTCTATGACTACTGGAGTTGGGCCTCTCCAAAAGGCATGCCGCTTGGAGTATTCAAGTATGAAAGAACTGATGGAGAACGGAGCCTGTTTCCCAGAGCAAGTAGAGGCCCACTCCAACTTGAAGCAATTAACCTTGGCAATTAAGAAGGAAGCCAAGGAGCCAAGATGGTGGGGTAAGAAGTAAGTCACTCTCCCTCTCCATTGTTGACCTCTGAAAACCCAGAAGATATTGCCCCAGAAAAAACCCTAGAACAGCTGAGCCAGTAGGAAGAAGGGGTGCAGCAGTTTTGTAACCTAGGAAGCTTGGAGGATTAACTGGAAAGGCCCCTCTTGCTCTAGGGGAGGGTGAGCAGTACAGAACAGGAGGTGTCCCAGCAAGCCAGCAGCAAGCCCCACCTCAGCAAACCAGAGGGAGATCCTGAGCCCCAGAGTGGTGGAGCAGGCAAGCACCAGGACCAGGACCCCCCAAGTGCCTCAGCTTAGGCAGGGTAACCTGGTAGACACCAGCTAGAAAACCACCATGTGTGTCAGTTTGCTCTAGCAGCCAAATCTCCAAGTACTTCAGCAAAACTCCAGGAAATACAACTCAAGGAGGTACAGCTCTAGGACAGCAGGTATCCTTGAGCAACCAAACATTCAAATGAAAGGCCAGGGTGAGCAGGCATCCCCCAGGGGCCTGACTCTCTACCGCTATCCTGAGAGCTTCGGTGCCGCTGACCCCAGCTAAGCACTTGGTAAGCTGCCGGACTCCTACAATCGCCAGCCGCCACACCTGAGGCCCCAGTGCAAAAAGCCAGTGACCAGGTGCCGGGCTCCTAGCACAAAAAGCTTCAGTCAATGCTCACTGTGCTTTAGCAGTAGAGCTCAACTCTAAAAGCCAGGAATTAGGCAAACATCATGAGCAAAAAGCAGAAATGGACAATGACCATAGGTTTTTATTGTGGGGACAGGGAAGATCAAGGCACAAATTCAGAAGAGGACCACATTTTCAATATACACACACCCAAAATCTCAAAGGGGAATATGAACTGGTCTCAAGCACAAAAAATTTAAAAAGTCTTCTTAGAAGAACTCAAGAAGGATTTTAAAAGTCAAATAAGAGAGGAAGAAGAAAAATTGGGAAAAGAAATGAGGGGTATGCAAGAGAGAGTCAATAGCTTGGAAAAGGAAGAACAAAAATTGACTATATAAAATAAGTCCTTAAAAAGTAGAATTTGCTGAATGGAAAAGAAGGCACAAACACTCACTGAAGAGAAGAACTCCTTAAAAAGTAAAATGGACCAGATGGAAAAGGAGGTACAAAATCTAATAGAAGAAAACATTTGGTTAAAAATCAGAACTGAGCAGGTGGAAGGTAATGACTCTATAAGATATCAAGAAAAAAAAGCAGTCATAGAAACAAAAGAATGAAAAAAAAAACCAGAAGAAAAGGCAAAATGCCTCATTGGTAAAACAACTCACCTGGAAAATAGATCCTGGAGAAATAATTTAAAAATCATTGGTCTAGGGGGTGGAGCCAGGATAGTGGAGTGAAAGCATTGGCTTGCTTGAGCTCTCCCCCAAACCTCTCCAAATACCTGTAAAAATTACTCTTAAAAAATTCTAGAGCAGCAGAACCCACAAAAAAAAAAACAGAGTGAAAAAAATCTCTAGCTCAAGACAACCTGGATGGTTGATGGGAAAGTTCTGTTACCCACTCAGGGTTGGGAGAGGAGTACAGTTCAGCATGGGCTGCACAGGCAAAGATGGGGCCCCAACCAACCTGAAACAAGACTCAGGGGACTGAATCATGGACAGCTGTGGCAGTTTTGAGACTTTGCAACCCACAAATGCCAGAGACAACTAAGAAGGTCAGTGGGAAAGGTATGTAGGACCTGTGTGAGAGAGAAGCAGGGTTCAGCCCTGATACTAGTACAGGCTTGGGGCATTGGCCACACTGGCAGCAGCTGCTTACAGAGCTCTTAGTACAAAGATGGTAGATAAGCGGGGGATTAGAGGGATCTCTGATGGCACTGAGGCAGAATTCTCTTTCTTGGCCTATGCTTGGATCTGGGTCTCAATGTTGGGTGGCAATCTTGGGGTGAGGAGGAGTGCTGGCATGGGGGATCTTGTGATGGCCATGGAGAAGGAATCATTCTCACAATTACTGGGAAGAGAAATAAGAGTGATACAAGAAAATCATGAAAAATGAGTCAACTTGCTAAAGGACACTCATTAAATACTGAAGCAAATAACACCTTAAAAAATAGACTAACTGGGGGCAGCTAGGTGGGGCAGTGGATAGAGCACCAGCCTTGGAGTCAGGAGGATCTGAGTTCAAATCTGGCCTCAGACCAAACACTTGACATTTACTAGCTGTGTGACCCTGGGCAAGTCCCTTAACCCCAATTGCCTAAAAAAAATTTAAAAAAATAGACTAACCCAAATAACCCAAATAGCAAAAGAGGTATAAAAAGCCAATGAGGAGAAGAATGCCTTAAAAAGCAGAATTGGCCAAATGCAAAAGGAGGTCCATAAGCTAATTGAAGAAAATAATTTCTCAAAAATTAGAATTGAACAAATGGAAGCTAATGACTCTATGAGAAATCAAGACATTATAAAACAAAACCAAAAGATAAAAAAAAAATAGAAAGCAATGTGAAATAGCTCATTGGGAAAAAAAAAAAAACAACTGATAGGGAAAATACATCCAGGAGAAATAAATTTAAAAATTATTGGATTATCTGAAAGCCATGATCAAAAAAAGAGCCTAGAGATCATTTTTCAAGAAATTATCAAGGAAAACTGACCTGATATTCTAGAACCAGGGGGTAAAATAGAAATGGGAAGAATCCAACAATAACCCCCGAAAGAGATCCCCAAAGGAAAACTAGGCATATTGTAGCCAAATTCCAGAGTTCCCAGATCAAGGAAAAAGTATTGCAAGCAGCCAGAAAGAAACAGTTCAAGTATTATAGAAACACAATCAGGATAAGACAAGATTTAGCAGCTTCTGTCTTAAGGGATCAAAGGGCTTGAAATATAATATGCTGGAGGTCAAAGGAGATCGAATTATAGCCAAGAATCACCTACCTAGCAAAACTGAGTATAATCCTTTAGGGAAATCATGGATATTCAATGAAATAGAGGACTTGCAAGCATTCTTGATGAAAACACTAGAGCTGAATAGAAAATTTGACTTTCAAATACAAGACTTAAGAGAAGCATGAAGAGGTAAACAGGAAAGAGAAATCATAAGGGTTGAACTGTTTACATTCCTACATTGAAAGGTGATATTTGTAATTCATGAGACCTTTGTCAGTACTAGGGTAGATGCAGGGAAAAAAATATATGGATAGATAGATACATGGATAGATAGATAGAGGACAAAGGGTTAGTTGAAGATGAAGGGGTGATATCTGGGGAATAAAACTGAGGGGTGAGAGAGGATTATACTGGGAGAAGAAGAAAGGGAGAGGTAGAATGGGGTAAATTATCTCACAAAAAAGAGACAAGAAAAGGCTTTTACAGTGGAGGAGAAGTGGAGGAAGGGTGGCAGCTAGGTGGAACAATGGATAGAGCACTGACCCTGAAGTCAGGAAGACCTGAGTTCAAATCCAGCCTCAGACCAAACACTTGACACTTACTAGCTGTGTAACCCTGGGTAAGTCACTTAACCCCAATTGCCTAAAAAAAAAGAAAAAAAAGTGGAGGAAGGTGAGGGGGAATGAGTGAATCTTATTCTCATTGGACTTGGCTTAAGAAGGAAATAACATACAAACTCAATTGGGTATGGAAATCTACTTTACCCTACAGCAAAATAGTGGGAAGGGGATAAGACAGGGGGATGATGGGAGGGGCAGATTGGGGAAGAGAGTAATCAAATGCAAACACTTTTGCTGTGAAACAGGGTCAAAGGAGAGAATAGAAAAATGCAGGAGGTGGGATAGAACAGAGGAAAATATAGTCTTTCATGACTATTATGATAATATATTGTATGACTACACATGTGTAAACTATATTGAATTGCTTGTCTTCTCAACGAAGGTGGGGGGAAGGAAGGGAGGGAGAGAATTTGGAATTCAAAGTTTAAAAAAAAATGTTAAAAATTGGTTTTACATGCAACTGGGAAATAAGATATACAGGTTAAAGGGGTATAGAAATCTATTCTGTCCTACTGGAAAATAGAAAGGGAAGGGTATAAGAGAAGATAGAAGGGAGGGAAGATTGTGGGAATGGGTTTTCAGAATGCATGCTGTCTTGGGGTGGGAGGAGGCGAGAGGAAAGTAGGGAGGGAGATGAGCATTATTTGAAACTTCTCATCAGATTTGAGTAAGAGAGGGAATAGCATAATCAGTTAGGTATAGAATTCTAACTTACCCTATTGGAAGTAAGAGGGGAAAGGAGAAAGAAAAAAGAGGGGGTAGATGCAAAGGAGGGAAGAACCGGTAAGGGGAAAGGGGAAGAAAAGGAGGGGTCTGACAGAATGGAGGGCAGAGTGAGGGAAGTGATGAATGAAAGCAAAACTTCAGTGAAGAGAGAAAGGGAGAAAAGAGAGACAAAAGCATAAACAGGGAGGGGGTGGAATAGGTTGGAGAGAAAGACACAGATAGTAATAATACCTGTGAATGTGAATGAGATGAACTTTCACATAAAATGGAAGCTGATAGCAGAGTAGATTAAGAACCATAATTCTACATTATGTTATTTACAAGAAACACATTTGAAACAGAGGGATACACATAGAGTAAAAGTAAATGGCTGGAGCAGAATATATTGTGCTTCAGCTGAAAATAAAAAAAAAAAAAAGCAAGAGTAGTAATCCTGATCTCAGACAAAGCAAAAACAAAAATAGGTGTAATTAAAACTGATAAGAAGGGAACTACATCCTTCTAAAAGATACCATAGACAATGAAGTAATATCATCACTAAACATATATGTACCAAGTGTTTTAGCATCCCAATTCTTAGAGGAGATGTTAAGGAAGTTACAGGAAGAAATAGACAGCAAAACTGTACTAGTGTGGGACCTCAACTTCCACCTCTCTGAACTAGATAAATCTAAGCACAAAATAAACAAGAAAGAAGTTAAGGAGATCAATAGAATCTTACCAAAGTTAAATATGGTTGACCTCTGAAGAAAACTGACTGGGGACAGAAAGGAATATATCTTTTTCTTGGAGGTACATGGCAACCACACAAAAATTGAACATATACTAGGGCATAAAAACCTCACAATCCAATGCAGGAAGGCAGAAATACTAAATACATCCTTCTCAGATCATGATGAAATAAAAATTACATGTAAAAAAGAGTCATGGAAAGATAGACAAAAATTAATTGGAAACTAAATAATCTATTCCTAAAGAATGGATGGGTCAATTCAATCACAGAAACAATCAATAACTTCATTCAAGAGAATGAAAATAATTTGACAACGTACCAAAACCTATGGGATGCAATGAAAGCGGTTCCTAGGGAAAGCTTTATATCTAAATGCTTTCATGGATAAAATGGAGAAAGAAGAGATCAATGAATTGAGGATGCAACTAAAAAAGCTAGAAAAAGAATAAATTAAAAAGCTCCATTTAAATACCAGATTAAAATTCTGAAAACCATAGGAGAAATTAATAAACTTGAAATTAAGAATATTATTGAACTAATAAGTAAAATTAAGAGCTGATTTTATGAAAAAAATAATAAAATAGATAAGCCTTTAGTTAATTTGATTTAAAAAAAGGAAGAAGAAAATCAAATTATCAGGATCAAAAATGAAAAGAGTGAATTCACCACCAAGGAAGAGGAAATTGAAAAAAAAATACATAAGAGGTTTTTGTGGGTTTTTTTTTTTGCCCAACAGTATGCTAATAAATTTCGCAATCTCAGTAAAATGGATGAATATTTACAAAAATATAAATTGCCCAGATTAATGGAAGAGTAAGTAAAATACATAAATAACCTCATTTAAGAGAAAGAAATTGAACAAACCATTAATGGACTCACTAAGAAAAAATCTACAGGGCCTGATGGATTTACAAGTGAATTCTATCAAACATTTACAGAACAACTAATTCCAATACTATATATACGATTTGGGAAAAAGGAGAAGAAAGCGTCCTATGAAATTATTTTTATGATACAAATGTGGTGCTGATACCTAAACCGGGAATAGCCAAAACAGTAAAAGTTATTTATAGACCAATTTCCCTAATGAATGTAGATGCAAAAATAAATAAATAAATAAATAGATAAATAAAATATTAGCAAAGAGATTAGAGTACATTTTGTTGAGGGTAATATACTATGACCAGGTAAGATTTATACCAGGAATGCAAGGCTGGTTCAGTATTAGAAAAACGATCAACATAATTGACCATATCAACAACAAAACCAACAGAAATCATTTTATCTCAATAGATGCAGAAAAAAGTATTTGACAAAATACAACACATTCCTGTTAAAAACACTAGATGGCATAGCAATGAATGGAGTCTAACTTAAAAGGTTAGGTTGCATCTATTTAAAACCATTGGAAAGTATTATATGTAAAGGGGACAAGCTAGAAGTATTTTTAATAAGATTGAGGGTGAAACAAAGGTGCCCATTATGCTCACTATTACTCATTATTGTACTAGAAATATTAGCTTTAGGAATAAGAAAAGAAAAAGAAATTGAAGGAATTTGAATAGGTAAAGAAGAAACAAAACTATCACTCTTTGCAGATGCTGTGATGGTATAGTTAGAGAATCCTAGAGAATCAAGTAAAAAATTACTTGAAATAATAAACAAATTTGGCAAAGTTGCAGGATATAAAATAAAGCCACATAAATTATCGGCATTTCTATATATTTTTAACAAAGTCAACAGCAAGACATAGAAAGAGAAATTCCATTTAAATTTAACATAGACATTATAAAATATCTGGGAATCTCCCTGACAAAACAAACCCAGGAACTAAATTAATACAATTACAAAACACTTTTCGCACAAATAAAGTCAGATCTAAATAATTGGAAAAACATCAGTTACTCATGGGTAGGCCGAGCTATTACAATAAACATAGCAATTCTACCTAAATTAAATAAATTATTCAATGCCATACTAATCAAGCTACCAAAAATTATTTTATAGAGCTAGAAAAAGAAAACAATAACATAATTCATCTGGAAGAACAAAAGGTCCAGCATGTTGAGGGAATTAATGAAAAGAAGTACAAGGGAAGGTGGCCTGGCCATACCAGATCTTAAATTGTATTAAAAAGAAGCAATCATCAAAACTACTTGGTACTGCCTGAGAAACAGAGCAGTGGATCAGTGGAAAAGGTTAGGTACACAAGACACAACAGTCAATGGCTGTAGTAATCTAGTATTTGATAAATCCAAAGACTCCAGCTTCTGGGATAAGAACTCACTATTTAACAAAAACTGCAGGGAAAACAGGAAAAGAGTATGGCAGAAAATAGGCATAGACCACCATTTTATATCCTATACCAAGATAAAGTTAAAATGGGTGCACAATTTAGTTATAAAAATTGCTACTATAAACAAACTAGGAGAGCAAGGAATAGTTTACCTGTCAGATGTATGGAGAAGGACAGAATTAATCACTAAACAAGAGATAGAGAACATTATGAAATGCAAAATGGATGATTCTGATTACATTAAATTGAAAAGTTTTTACCCAAACAAAACCAATGCAACCAAGATTAGAAGGGAAACAGAAAGCTGGGAAACAATTTTTACAAGCAGTGTCTCTGATAAAGGTCTCATTTCTAAAATATATAGAGAACTGAGTCAAATTTTAAAACTCTAAGTCATTCCCCAACTGAAAAATGGTCAAAGGATATAAATATGCGGTTTTCAGAGGAAGAAACTAAACCTATCTATAGTCATATGAAAAAATGTTCTCAATCATTATTGATTAGAGAAATGCAAATCAAAATGACTCCAAGGTACTATATCACACCTATCAGATTGGCTAACATGACAAAACAGGAAAATAATACATGTTGGAGAAGATGTGGGAAAACTGAAACAATGATGAGTTGTTGGTGGAGTTGTAAACTAATGCAACCATTCTGGAGAGCAATTTGGAACTATGTCCAAAGGGGTGTAGAATTGTCCATACCTTTTGACTCAGCAATACCACTTCTAGGTTTATATCCCAAAGAGATCATAAAAATGGGAAAAAGACCCACACGTACAAAAGTATTTTTGCAGCTGTTTTTGTGGTGGCAAAGAATTGGAGACTGAGGGAATATCCATCAATTGGGAAAGGGCTGAACAAGTTGTGGGATATGAACGGAATACTATTGTGCTATAAGAAATGATGAGCAAGCGAACTTCAGATAGACTTGGCAAGACTTATATGAACTGATGCTGAGTGAAATGTGCAGAACCAGGAGTACATTGTACACAGTAACAGCCACCTTGTGTAATGATTGACCTTGATAGACGTAGCTCTTCTCAGCAATGCAAGGATCTAAGACAATTCAAAAAGTGGCATGATGGAAAAGGATATCCACATCCAGAGAAAGAACTTCGGAGTCTGAATGCAGATGGAAGCATCCTATTTGCTCTCCTTTTCTTTTTTTTATTTAATTTATTTATGTACTTATTTACTCATTCATTCATTTACTTATTAATTTGAGTGAGGCAGTTGGGGTTAAGTGACTTGTTCAAAGTCACACAACTAGTGAGTGTTCTGTGTGTGAGCCCAGATTTGAACTCAGGTACTCCTGACTCCAGGACCAGTTCTCTGTCCACTGCTCCACCCAGCTGCCCTTTGCTCTCCTTTGCTTTTCTTATTTTGTTTTGTGTCTTCTTTCTCGTGGTCCTTCTATTAGTTCTAATTGTTCTTTATGTCATGACCAATGTGAAAATGTTTAATATGAATATACATGCAAAGCCTATATCAGGTTGCGTGTCGTCTTTGGGGGGAGGGAGGAGAGGGTAGGGGAGAAAATTCAAAACTCAAAATCTGATGGAAGTGAATTTTGAAAAGTAAAAATGAATAAATGACTTATTTAAAAAAAGAAGGAATATATACCAATTGAGAAATGGGAAAGAGAAATCTAAAACTCTGGGTTGGGCCAGTCCCAGACAGCAGCAACACCAGCAGTGGGACTGAGAGGTAACTGTGTCAGAAGCTTGGATTCATTGAAAGTGTCTGGCAGATTCCTGGCCAAGATAGCCATGGTGAAGCTCCCTAAGCCAGAGCAGGCCTGTATCCCAGGACACAGCAGAAGGTAAGGATGTAACCCTCATTAAACTAAATGACAGTGAAGTCAGGCTCAGAGCATATATCCATCTCCACGAACGGGGGGTATGTCCCAAGCCAGATGCCACAGAGACACATTTGGATTAGAATACAGATCAAAATGAGAGACGAAGATGCTGTGGTGCCCGGCCATCTCCTGAGCTTGCTGCCTGGCTTTGTGGCCTTGAAGGCCAGAACCACAGTGATGGTTTTAGCTAAAACGGAGGCAATGGCCACTGTAAACACAACTGCAAATGTGGTTTGTCTCAGAAGACAAGTGATTGTGGAAGGATGCCCAATGAAGAGCAAATAGCAGAGGAAGCAGAGACTGAGAGAGACCAGAAGAGTGTAGCTGAGACTGCAGTTATTGGCTTTGACTATGGGGGTGTCTTTGTGCTTCAGGACCCCAAGGACCAGAGCAGTGAGGAGGGAGAAGCAGAGAGCTGCGCAGGTTAGACTCATTCCAAGGGGTTCTTCATAGGCCAGGAAGGTCATGGTCTTGTCAAGGCATCTATCCCTCTCCTTACTTGGGTACTGATATTTGGAGCTCTGCAGACATTGCTCTGCATCTGCGAACAAAGAAAATAAAAGAATCACACTGTATCCTGTATACATGATAGTATTCTATCTCCAATAAAGCACAGATTTAGTCAGTCTATATCAAGCTCAGTCTCATTTTGTATTCCTCCAACAAAATCAGGATGAGAATTCTGGAGGTTGAATAAGGATAAAAACATATTTCAGTATCTTCATGTCTCCACTTATGGAGAAAATAATATGGAAAAGTATTGATTCCTTAACAAATGTTTACTAAAAATACTTTTTAAACTTTCTATGAACCATTCCAATATTAAGCCACTTGCAATGAGCCTGAAGGGAACACTTTACACATAATCCTAAATTTTTCTAATAGAAACGAGACATTGAAACCAGTAATTCTGTATTTTCTTTTTTCATAAGTAAAGGCCGTGAATTAATAAAAAAAAGGAGAAAAAAAGCCTTTTTTATGTCCTTTTAATGGAAGCTCATAACTACGAATCTTGTGGGTTCTTCTATGGTACAAGATTGGGATTTTGCAAATCTTCAAATAAAGTAATTTCCATGATGATTTTGATTTTTTAAATCAGAAAATATATTGTGCACATATGACAATGATGCCCTACTTTCCACAATATAGTAAGTGAGGATTTCAAACCTGTCTCCTTCATGTTTTTCAATCATCAGTGTTATAATGTTAGTATATCTTTATACATTACTCCAGCCTCAAAGTCTATTATGTTCACAGTGTTTGTTTCTTACATATTCACGTATATAAATTTCTTTTATTGTTTGCTGAATCACTAATAAATTATACAATCACTAATTTTGAGGTTCATTAATATTTACAAGATTGGGCCAAACAGTGAAATACAGAGAGATAGTAAGGCAAAAAGTTGTTTCTCTGACTTCCTTAATAGATGGTATTTAATCAAATGGCAAGACAGCTTTGAGACAATTCATTACTCAATAAGAGGGATGGAGAAAATGTAGTTATTACTGTGGAAACATTAAGAGAAAAACCCATTTCTTTCAGTAGAATCACAGAGCCTGTGAGTTGTGAAAAATTCTTAAAAAAATATGTTAAATACACAGACTACTAGAAGATCAAATAAAGATCTTAAATAATCCAATCTCAGATAAGGAATTTTAACTAATTGTAAAGGAACCACCCAAGGAGGGGACAACTCTTACTTCTCATGGATTCACAAGAGAATCTTATGAATCTTTTTTAAAAAATTAGTACCAATGCTACAGTAATTTTATGACTAAAGATTTTAGAAAGGATATTACCAGACACATTTTATGAGGCAAATAAAGCCCAATATTAAAATTACAGGAGCATAAAAATAAGCTATATCTTTTAATATTGTTAATAACTATCTATTCAAACATTTTAAATAAACTGTGGTCAAGTATTCTACACTGATTCAGATGAAATACCATTCATCTTCTGCAAGTTGGATTTGTAGTAGAGATATAAGGCTATTTCAACATGGGAAAAAATCATGTTAAATTTAAAATATCCAAAACCAAAAAATTATCTCATTACATGAAGAAAAATCCTTTCACAAAATAAAATAAATACTTATTCTAAAAACACTACAAAATAAATGTAAACAAGGACTTTTATAGTGTAGTAATACA
The DNA here is from genome assembly GCF_900497805.2 of Vombatus ursinus. NCBI lineage: Eukaryota > Metazoa > Chordata > Mammalia > Diprotodontia > Vombatidae > Vombatus > Vombatus ursinus. Next base: position 550,163 of record NW_020954721.1, on the reverse strand, counting down.
CCTTTAAAAAACAAACATTGTATGCAAAAATATACCTTACTATCTTTCCCAGTATGTATAGAAATAAAATTAAGATGACAAATCTCCTCCTTTTCAATTGGTGTAGTGCCAGAAATATATTATTAAGAGCATTAAAATTAAAGAAATTAAAAGATAAATATATTAAAAGAAGAGGTAAAACTATCTCTATTTTCAAATGACATGGTTGTTTACTTAGAAAATCTCAAGGAATCAGCAAAGATATTAACTGGCATAGTTCATAAAATCATCAAGTAAACTACATAGGTAACCTTTTAAACCTCTATATCTCTATATAATGAAAAATCCAAGAGCTTTTAATAGGAATAGCAATCTCATTCCAAATAACTGCAAAGGTGCATAAAATCTTAAACTATCTGTTGGACTAACCAAATCCCAGTATTGATTCAATTATAAAGAGCTACTTAAAGAAATAAATAACAACAACTAAAATAACTGGAGAAATAGTCTACTCTTCTGACTTGATCATAATGATATAATAAAAATAAAAATAAAAATCCATGGAATCCAAGAGGTAGAAGTAAGGAGTGACTACAATCGAAGAATTGGGGAGAGAAAAGAAATGGAGACAGGACATTGGGTTGAGTGAAAGATGAACTGAACAAAAAAAAAAAGGAAATATATATATATATATGTATATATACATATATATACACATATATGTGTGTGTATATACATATATATACATATACACATATATATACATATATATATACATATACATATATATATATACACATATATATATATACATATATATATTTGCGAGCCAAGATTGGTTGAGTCAAGACTCCAGCCCCCAGGAAAGCAGCCTTCCAAAAAAAAAAAAAAACTCCCTTGAGTATTCCGATTAATCTAGGTTAACACCAAGGGATGTTTTCATGAAGACTACCTCCAGAGGCCAGAATCCTACTCTCAATCCAAATTCAACTGTGCTTAGGTAATGTTTAGATTTTGAATTGTGGATTACTAATATTTCCTTTAAGAATGGGGAAGTTTAAGATTAAGTTTTAGATTAAGTTTTCCTGCAGAAGTGGGTACATTTAGGTGATGAGGGTGGGGAAGGCTTAAGAAGCCCAGTAGTATTAACATACTAGTGGGTTCTTCTTGGATAGATTTTTGGTATCTTGAGCCAGATTTTTCTCCTGAAAGCAACAAAAATGACCATAAAGCACATTGACTGAAAGTGATTGAATAAGTGCAGTATTATTTTAACTCAGAAAAAAATATTATTTTGGGAAATAAAAGTCATTTCAGATTAAGATTTCAAAAATAAATGCAATTCTATTACTTTGAGAGAAGTACTATTTATCTTTAGGAATCCACCTGTCTGGTTACAAATACTAAAGTATTTAAATTTCAGCTTCAGGATTTGACCTTCCAGTGAAGAATCTGAATTAATTTCTTCAAGTATTGAATGATTTGATCTCATTGCTGTCCAAGAGTCTCCCAAAATTCTTCTCCAACACAACAATTCAAAAGGATCAGTTCTGTAGCTCTCATCTTTCCTTATTGTCTACATTTAACAACCATGCATTGCTACTGATAAAAACAAACAAACAAACAAACAAACATAGCTTTAACTACCCAAAGCTTTGTCAGCAAAGTTGAATTCAGGTAATCATCACATATACTACCGTGAGGAAGGATCTCATAGAAGAAGTAGCGTAGTCCTTGCAGTAAATAAGAAGGTGAGAAAAACAGTACTAGAGTATCGTCTAAAAAATGACAGAATAATACCTATTGTAATCCAAGGAAAACTGCTCATCATCATAATAATGTAAGTGTATCCTTCAACCACTAATGCCAAAGAGGGCAAAGTTGATGAGTTCTATGATGAGCTACAATATCTTCTACAAATACAAAAAAAAAAAAAGGTGTCAAATTCATCCTAGGGGATAGGAAGGTTAAAGTAGAGGAAAAAATGAGAATCTGGATAACAGGCAAGTTGGAACTTGTAGTAAAAATGAATCTGAAATACATATAAGTAAATGAATTTTTATTGTACAAATTTTCTAATCCAGAACAGTAAATAAGAAAAGCAAACAAAATATAACATAGGGAAGACCACATGAACCTGGCATTCAGTACCAAGTTTCCTACCTGGCCAAACTATGTACGTGAGTATATTTGTGCACACTTGTGTATATATGTGTGTGTGTGTATAAATATATAAGTAAGTACATAAACCTTTAGAATTCCAGAAATTCCAGAAAATGGGGCAAAGCTTCCCAAACTTAAGCATCACTGAAACCAATCATCCTTAGTAAATTTCCTGAAAGTGTACAATGAAAGGATTAACAAGTCATTGATAGGGAAAAAAATTATTATGTTCCCTTTAAGGTACCAGGGAAATATAAAAAGACAACAACAAAGAATTGATCAATACATTTAACAGGAAAAAAAATAAGAAGAATTTTGAAGAGAAAAGAAGGAAGCGTGTCTGTGCCCCGTAAATGAACATCACAAATAAAACCCAAGCTAATGAAGACAATAAGGAAAGGGGTACAATAGATATTCTTTAAATCTTCTGCCTAAATAAATAAAATCAATGAAATTATCTCATTTCAAATTATTTATCAGGCAGAGCCAGGAGGGCAGAAAAGAAGCAGCAACTCAGCTGAATTCTCTCAATATTCTCCTCCAAACACGCATCAGATCAAATTCTGGAGCAGCATAACCAATAACAGGTCAAAATGAGGCATTGTCTATGCCCAAGACAACTTACTAGGTTGGAAGAAGAGGTCCGTGACACCTTGTTGGGACCTAAACCAGAGTGGACATTGTAAAATAAAAGCAGTGGGCATTGGAGGCCCGTGCAACAGCAGCTGCACTAGCTTCAGGGACAACTCAAAGGCTTTCCAGGGCAGAGAGGAACACTAACCCTTGAGATCACAGGGGAGCAGGAGACCTGGTCGCAGTTCAAAGGCAGGGTGCAGCGTTACTGCTTGCAATTACAGAAGAACAGAATTGCTTCCTAGGTTAAGACCAGACCTCAGACGATGATAGCAGTCTCTACAATTTTCCCTAGAGAATAGTATCTCAGAAGCACCAATCACACGTAGACTGCCCAGAGCTAGCTCACGAAAAGGCCTAACGCTTGAGACAGTGCTTTCCCCCAACCCACCCCAAGACCACCGTCCAATTTTAAGGTAAAGTTCAAAACAAAGAAAGAGTCTGGGAAGATGAGCAAGCATCAAAAAAGAATCTGACCATAAAAGACTCTTACGATGGCAGAAAAGATCAAAGCCCAAGCTCTGAAGAAAATAGCAATGTCAAATCAGCAATAAGCAAAGCCTCCAATGAAAAATTAAATTAGACACAATAATAACAAGAATTCTTGAAAAATAAACTAAAGAAATAGATGAGAGTTGTTGAGGAAAACTTGGGAAAAGAAATGAGTGTGATACAAGAAAAACAGTTTGGTAAAAGAGACATAACATATAATAAAGACGATATGGGGCAGCTAGGTGGCAGCTAGGTAGAATGCTGGCCCTTAAGTCAGGAGGTACTGAGTTCAAACCGAACTCAGACCAAACACTTAACACTTACTAGCTTTGTGACCCTGGGCAAGTCACTTACCCCAACTGCCACAAAAAAAAAAAAAATAAGACAATATCACCTTAATAAAAAGATTTATGACCAGAATCAAGCTGAAAGAGTAAAGGCGGGGGATTATCTGACCTACCCCATATTACCCTCAAAACAGCATAAAATAATGCTTCAAAACAAATTCTGGAGTGGTAGAACTACAAAAAGGAGGGTGTGAACCAATTTTCTACCTCAAGACAACTTAGAGGATCCACAGGAAAGGTCTGTCTCACTGGAGTTGGAGGGGAGTGCAGTCCAGAAAAGGCCATCCCTACAAAAGACAGAAGCTCTCTTCAAGAAGTTAGTATCCATGACACACTCCTAAGATCAATCTGTGTCATTATCACTTTTTTTAAACAGTTACTTTCTTTCTAGACCATATCAAGAAGACAATAAATCAAGCCTTGATTTATAGCAAAAACAAAACAAAACAAATATATTCTAGAATTGCGCCAGGATTCAAAGACAGATGTACTGTCCGGCAGTTCATATTAGTAGTAGTTATCACAGCAGTCCTTCTAGGAGTTGCTTTGGTGGTACCAGCAGTAGTAGTAGTAGCAGTAATAGTAGCAGTAGTAGTAGTAGTAGTAGTAGTAGTAGTAGTAGTAGTAGTAGTAGTA
>NW_020954721.1:376116-545903 GCF_900497805.2 Vombatus ursinus | reverse complement strand
TAGTAGTAGTAGTAGTAGTAGTAGTAGTAGTAGTAGTAGTAGTAGTAATAGTAGCAGTGGTAGTAGTAGTAATAGAAGAAATACTAATAGAAATGGTGATATTATTATTATTAGATAATTGTACATTTTATAATGCATTTTACATTATATATTTTATAATTATATATTATGCAATTAGTAATTATTATATGAATGATAAATAGAAGAATAATTATCTTTTTAGTAAAATAAACATTTATATAATACTATGTGCCAAATCTTGTGCTAGGTAATTCACATATTTGATTTTTTATATCATGATAACAGACCTCAGAGGTAGGTACAGTTATTGTCACCATAGTATAATTGAGGAAACTGAGAAAAAAATAGAGGTTAAATGACTTGCTTAAGATCATATAACTATTAAGAGTCAGAAGCTAGATTTTAATTGAGATTTTTCTGATTCTAGACTTAGCACTAAGTCAACTGTCATAATTTTCTGGTTCTTAAAAGAGTAAAAAACAACCAAACAAAATATAACATTTAAATAGGAAAACAAACATTTCACAAAAGGCAGAAGCTTCTTCCTCTGATTTATGATCAGAAAACCAAAGCCTGACATGCCCACAGAAACTATACCCAGTTGATTCGATTCTTGGTCGTTGAGCTACATTAATTTTTACTCTGACTGTCTTCTGCCAGTCCATTTACTAAACACTTTTTGCTAATTGAGAGATTGTTTACAAGGATCTCATTATCTCATTCACACCCAGACCAAACAACTCCTTATCTAGTGTTTTATTTATGTTTTATTCTATTGCCAAAGTGGATGGCAAAACAAGTAAGTAATAATTGAACAGAAATTTTTCTATTGTCAATTATAATTTTTCCATCCACTCAGAGACTATATTCTTGACTTTTCTTCAATTAACCTCTCTAAAACTGTCTAAAATCTACAAAAAAAGTAAATGCAAAAATAACTTTTTCTATTAATCTCATTTCCCCACCACAATCAGAAAATTCTGATGTTTGGTTGTCTTGGAACTGTATAAAACTATTATATGTTTTGTCTTGTAATATGTAACAGGCCCATTTTTCCTTCTCCTATGCATATGATATATACATCTGAGTTGGTGGTTGAATTGTTGGCACCTTATCATTGGCTTATACAAGCAAGTCTTCCTTATCTTCCTCATTAGTATCATATATCTTTTTCACTACCGAATTGGTATATTGGAACTTCTGTTGTGGGATGATGGATCTTATGGAACATCAAATCACAGAAATTTTCTCGTTGAGATATTTGAAATATGCTCTCCACAAATCTAGGATGCTGATCATTCTGTGCCCAGTTGTCCTCTCTTGTATGGAAAACTCTGCTATGCTATGATCACACCCTTTGTCCCCAGTTCCTCAACATTTCCACCACAGCAACACATTCCTTCAAGCACGATGAACCGTATCTAGGATGCAGTTGCCAACAATGGGTTCCTCTACATTTAAAAACTGCATTATTGAAGCAAAAATATGCATGTACAAATATCAACTATGCTGTTCTGCTATAGGTGCCGATAAAAGTTACAATAAAATGGATCAATTAGAAATCTCACAAAGATCCTTGGCATTTGCAATGTCATGACCCAGGCCACTGTAACATCCCTATATTGGAGAAGATTTAATAAAACTCTCCTGCCACATAGACTCATACGCAGAGAGAGGTGTATAAGGAAGAACACCAACAGCTTCACCAAGGTTGCTATTTCAGAGTTGAAATAAACACCTATCATCTGAGGGAACTGCATTGTTTTCACCGTAATTGAATGTAAGCACAAATGAAAAAAAAATGGGAAAAATATTAGGGAATAAGAGGTAGTATTCAAGTCTCAGGTCACTGCTGCATTATGTGAAAAACTGATAACTTCTCCCAAGTTTGAAACTATCCCAACTATTCCTAAGAGTGGAAGAGAAATGAGACTTTTCAAGAAAGATCTGGTTTTCTTCCAAGTTCTACTGTCTCTTTTGTCTCAGACTGGAACATTTGATGGAGAACATGGCCACCAAATACACTGCATTGTAACCATTAGAGCTCAGTTCCTTTATGATCATGTCAAAATTTTATAAAATTTATAAATCCGTCAAGGAAATACCTTCTGGGGACAAAGAATATAACATTTCTACATGATTTTGTTTTGAAAGTCTGCAATCAAAGACCGACTCCCAGAAAGAATTTAGGGAAATATCCTCATGGTTGGCTTTTTACAAAATCTGTGAAACCAGGTATCTCTTTCTGGGTTTTAGAAAATAATATGGTACCATGAAAGTTGGGAAACAGTTCAAAATTAGAATCAACAGAAAAATCTCAAGGAGAGGTGATGACCAACATTTTCCCATAAAGTTCATAATCAATAAATATTATAGCAAGTTCTTGAGTCTGTGTCTCTATAGATGAAAATCATATTTGATGATGATGCAATGTGCCTAGCAGAGAGTAAAATATCTTGACCAATTCTCAAGTTTCTGAGCATTCTTTCCTTAAAAGTCACAAAAAGACCATTCCTGACCATCTCCTTTTTCAGATGCCGAAAGAAAATTGCTCCTCTCATATTATGTAAAAGCAACAGTCACCCAAGTCCAGACACAATGCAGCATCACTTAGATGAATGAGAGGTGTCCATTTCATAGACATATGGATACTGGACCTTATCAGTCAGTAGAAGATCAAATTGTCCATACCTGACCTAAAAAAAAAAATAAAGCAGATAGGAATGATGATTTAAGGTCCTTTAGATTACCACTTTATCCTCCTTTACATTTGTACATCAAGCAAAATTCAGAAGCTTACAAAGAGCAAGTTATGAATACATGCTTGTTTGTTTTAATTTATAGGTTCAAGTAACAAAATTATACTCTTATGGACTGGGACTATTTGAAGGAAATTCAAAAGCTGCACCTGACCAAGAATTTCTTCTCTATTGTCTCCACCAAGCAATTACTAAGTCTCTGATTGAAACTTTCTAATGAGGGAACACTCAGCTGCCTTCACAATAAAAGCGTTCCTTACTTAACAACTTTACTGACTAGAACCTTTTCACTTAACTTTGTAACTAAATCAGCCTCTTTTGAATGTTGACTCATTGGTCCCATTTCTTTCATGTTGATTCAAGTAGAATCTGCTGAATGTCTCCTGCATAAAACTGTTGATTAATTATTTGGCTTTATTTATTTATTTTTAGTTTTCAATATTCACTTTTATAAGACTTTGAATTTTAAATTTCCCCCCTTCCTTCCACCCCCCAAGATGGTATGCAATCTGATATAGGCTATACATGTAAAATAATATTTAGCATATTTCCATATTAGTCATACTGAGAAAGAAGAGTCAGAACAAAAGGGAAAAAATAAGAAAGAAAAAATAAAACAAAAAAATCATAAAATGGTATGCTTCAATCTACATTCAGACTTAATAGTTCTTTTTCTGGATGTGGATAACATGTACCATCATGAGTTTTTAGGATTATCTTAGATCGTTGCATTGCTGAAAAGATGGTCATCACACAATGTTGCTGCTACTATGTACAATGTTGTCCTGCTCCTCCTCATTTCACTCAACATCAGTTTATTTAAGTCTTTCCAGGTTTGTTTGTTTGTTTGTTTGTTTGTTTGTTTGTTTCTGAAACCTGCCTGCTCATCATTTCTTGTGGAACAATAGTATTCCATTACATTCACATACCACAACTTGTTCAGCCATTCCCAAATAGATGGGCAGCTCCTCAATTTCCATTTCTTGGCAACCACAGAAAGAGCTGCTCTTAATATTTTTGTGCATGTGAGTCCTTTTGCTGTTTTAATGATCTCTTTCGGATATAGACCTAGTAGTGGTATTGCTGGATCAAGTATACACAATTTAATAGTCCTTTGGGCATAGTTCCAAATTGTTCTCCAGAATGGTTGGATTGTTTCACAACTCCATCAATAATGCATTAGTGTTTCAATTTCCCACATTTCCAACATTTATCATTTTTCTTTTTTGTCATGTTAGCTGAGATGATAGGTGTGATGTGGTACTCAGAGTTGTTTTGATTTGCATTTCTCTAATCAATAGTGATTTAGAGCATTTTTTCATATGACTATAGATAGTTTAATTTCTTCATCTGAAAACTGCCTGTTCATATCCTTTGAACATTTATCAATCGGGGAACAACTTTTATTCTTATAAATTTTACTCAGTTCTCTATATATTTTAGAAATTAGATCTTTATCAGAGATATTGGTGGTAAAAATTGTTTTTCAGCTTTCTGCATCCCTTCTAATCTTGGTTACATTGGCTTTATGCAAATACTTTTATTTTAATGTAATCAGAATTATCCATGTTTCATTTTGTAGTGTTCTCTGTCTCTTGATTGGTCTTAAATCTTTCATTTGCCATAGATCTGACAGGTAAATTATTTTTTACTCTCCTGATTTGCTTATAGTATCACCCTTTATGTCTAAATCATGTACCCATTTTGACCTTACTTTGGTATATGATGTAAGATGTTGGTCTATGCCTGTTGCAATGTTCTTTTCCCCATTTTCCAGCAGTTTTTGTCAAATAGTTAGTTCTTATCCCAGAAGCTAGAGTCTTTGGGTTTATCAGATACGAGACTACTATAGTCATTGACTATTGTGTCTTGTGTACCTAATCTTTTCCACTGATCCATCACTCTATTTCCTAGCCAGGATCAAATAGTTTTGATGATTGCTGCTTTATTTTTTAGAATTTATTTCTTAAAATTTATTTTAATTAATTAATTTATTTTTAGTTTTCAACAATCACTTCCATAAGTTTTTGAGTTGCCAATTTTCTCCCCATTCCTCCCTTCCCTTTTCCAAGACAGCATGCAATCTGATATAGGCTCTACACATACATTCTTATTTAGTATATTTTATATTAGTCATGTTGTAAAGAAGAATTAGAACCAATAGGAGGAATAACAGGAAAGAAGAAACAAAACAAAACAGAAGGGAAAAAAAAAGAGCAAACAGTATGCTTCAATTAGCATCTAGACTCCACAGTTCCCTTGAGGATAGCACTTTCCACCATGAGTCCCTTGGAGATGTCTTAGATCCTTGCATTGTTGAGAAGAGCTAAGTCTATCAAAGTCAGTCACAGGATAATGTAGCTGTTAACTGTGTACAATGATCTCTTTGTTCTCACTTCAAGTAGCATCAGTTCATACAAGTATTTCCAGGTTTTTCTGAAGTTTGCCTGCTCATTATTTCTTACAGCACAGTAGTATTACATTATATTCATATACCACAACTTGTTTAGCCATTCCCCAATTGGTGGGCATCACCTCAATTTCCAATTCTTGGCCACCACAGAAAAAGCTGTGACAAATATTTTTGTACATAAGGGTCCTTTGTCCTATTTTTATGATCTCTTTGGAATACAGCCCTAGAAGTGTTCTTGCTAGGTCAAAGAGTACACACATTTTTATAGCTCTTAGGGCATAGTTCCTAATTGCTTTCCCAAATGGTTGAATCAGTTCACAACTCCAACAACAACACATAACTGTTCCATTTTTCCAATTTTCCAATGTTCCAATATTCCAACGTTTCCAATGTTCCAATGTTCCAATTTTCCCACAGCAGGTTGGGGTCCCCCACTAGTATACTTTTGCTGTCTATTTCTTCCTGTAATTCCTTTAACTTCTCTAAATATCTGGAGACTATACCACTTGGTGCATATGTATTTAATAATGATATTACTTCATTGTCTTTGGTACCTTTTAGCAGGATGTAGCTTCCCTCTCTATCTCTTTTAATTAGCTCTATTTTTGCTTTTGTTTTGTCTGAGATCAGGATTGCTACCCCTGTTTTTTTTTTAAACTTCAGATGAAATAAAATATATTCTACTCCAACCTTTTACCTTTACCCTATGTGTATCCCTGTGTTTCAAATGTGTTTCTTATGAACAACATATTACAACATTATGGTTTTTAATCCTTTTTGCTATCTACTTCCATTTTATGGGAGAGTTCATCCCATTCACATTCCCAGTTTTGATTACTATTTGTGTCTTTCTCTCCATTCTATTCTTCTCCAACCCATTTATATCTTTCTCCTTTTCTCTCTTTTCTTCCTTGCTAGAGTTTGAATTTTGACCACTGTCTCCCTTAATTTGCCCTCCCTTCTATCCACCCCCTCCTTTTTCTTTCCCTTACTAATTCTTTCCTCCCTTCTACCCCCCTTCCTCTTTCTTTCTCCTTTGCCCTCTTATTGCCTATAGGACAAGGTATATTTCTATACTTAACTGATTAAAATATTCTCTCTTTGAGCCAAATATGATGAGAGTAAAGTTCAAACAATGGTCATCTGTCTCCCTTCTTTCCCTCTACTGTAATATGTCTTTGTGCCTTTTCATGTGATGTAATTTAACTTTTTCTGCCTCCACCTTTCTTCTTCTCCTATTACAATACTTTTTCACCTCTTCATTAGTTTTTTTTAACATCACATCAAAGTCAACTTATACTAACCTCCCCTGTCTATATACATCCCTTCTAAATGTCATAATGAAGACATAGTTCTCAAGAATTATAAGTATCATCTTCCCATGTAAGGATGTAAACCATTTACCCTTATTGAATAACATTTCTTTTTTTCCCTTTCCTGTTTACCTTTTCATATCTCTCTTGAGTCTTGAATTTGAAAATCTATTGAGATCTGATCTTTTCATCAAGAAAGACTGGAAGTCCCCTATTTCATTGAATGTCTATCTCCTCCCCTGAAAGATTATGCTCAGTTTTGCTGGGTAGTTGATCTTTGATTATAATTCAAGCTCCTTTGCCTTATTGAATATCATATTCTGAGCCCTCCTATCTTTTAATGTAGAAGCTACAAGATCCTGTGTAATCCTGACTGTGGTTCCACAATATTTGAATTGTTTCTTTCTGGCTGCTTGTAGGATTTTCTCCTTGACCTGATAATTCTGGAATTTGGCTACACTATTCCTTGGTGTTTTTCATTTGTGATCTGTTTCAGGAGTTGATTGGTGAATATTTTCCATGACTATTTTACCCTGTGGTTCTAGGACCTCAGGGCAATTTTCCTTGATGATGTCCTGAAAGATGCTCTCCAGGCTTTTTTTTTTTCTTTAATCATGGCTTTCCGGTAGATGAATAATTCTTAAGTTATCTCTCCTGGATCTGTTTTCCAGATTAGTTGTTTTTTCAGTGAGATATTTTATATTTTCTTCTATTTTTCCATTCCTTTGATTTTGTTTGACTGATTCTTGATGTCTCACAGAGTCATTAGCTTCCAATTGCCCAATTCTAATTTTTAATGAATTGTTTTCTTCATCTGGTTTTTGTGCCTTCTTTTCCATTTGGCCCATTTTACATTTTAGGGAGTTCTCTTCAGTGATTTTTTTTTGTTTCCGTTTCCATTTAGTCATTTGTACTTTTGAGGTGTTCCTTTCTTCAGTACACTTTTTTTTCCCATTTTGTCAATTATAATTTCGAAGGAATTGTTCATTTTTTCTTCAACTTCTCTTATTTGACTTTTAAAAATCATTCTTGAGCTCTTCCAAGAAGGTTTTTTGGGCTTGAGACCAGTTCATATTGCCCTTGAGGTTTCAGATGTGGGTATGTTGACAATGTTGTCTTCTCCTGGATTTGTATTTTGAGTTTCGCTGTCACCAAGATACTTCTCTATGGTCATTGTTTTTTTTTTTTTTATGTTGTTTTTTGGTCATGTTGTTTGCCTTTTAAAGTTGATCCTTGCTTTGAGGACAGAGGGGGCACCATCTCAGGCTTTTTGTGGTGGGGGTTAAGGGCCTGGTTACTGGTTTGCTGAGGTGGGGCTTGCCACTGATTTGCTGGGATGCCTCCCTTCCTGTATTCTCCCCTTCAGCCACAGCAAGAGGGATCTTTCCCATTAATCCCTCTTGCCTCATGAACTAAAAGACTGCTGTGTCTCATCTTTCTGCTGACTCCACTATTTCAGGATTTTTTCCTAGAGCTATATTCTCTGGGTTTTTCAAGATCAATAATGGAGGGTGAGAGCAACTTACTGCTTGGTCCGCCATCTTGGCTCCCAAAAGTTGAATTAGTTGACTTTCAAACATTCAGCCTGTGGGCTAATAGCTCCAGAAGCAGCTGCTGCTGTTAATACTGCGACTGCCACCACCACTACTACTGCTGTTTCAGTCATTTCCAAGGCCTGCTGCTGGTTTGCTAGGGCCATGGCTGTATTGGCATGCCCTGTAATCCCGCACTGGACTGTGCTTCTCTCTCACTCAGTTCTGACAGACTTCTCCCACTGGCCTTCTATGTTGTCTCTGTCATCTGTGGGCTCAAAAGACTTCAAATCACCATTGCTCTTTGTGATTCAGTCTCAGGTCTACACTATACACTGCTTGCTGGACTCTACTCTCTCTTGCCAGTGCAACAGACCTTTCCTGTCCACCCTTCAGGAGTTGTTTAGATCCACCTTTATTTGTGTGTTAAGCATTTTGTAACTGAATTCATATTGTACGTAGGTTTATCTCAGCAGACAGACATGTAAGTATTTTATATTCTCTATAGTTATCTAAATGGAATTTTTCTAGCTATTCCATCTGAGTTTTATTAGTAGTATACAGAAATAGAAACATTGAGACGGCTCAGTGCCGGGCCTGAAATCTTGGAAACTTAAGTTCAAATCTGACCTCAGACACTCACTATCTTTGTGACTCTGGGCAAGTCACTTGATCTCCATTTACCTTAATGTACTGGAAAAGGAAACTACAAACCACTCCAATATGTTTGCCAGGAAAACTCCATATTGGGTCACAAAGTGTTAGACAGGACTGAACAAGTCAACAATTTATAACACTGCTTATGATGTGTGTGGCTTTATTTTGTGTCCTGCAACTTTGCTTAAGTTGCTAATTGTTTGAAACTGGATTTGAGTTGATTCTCTAGTTTTCTCTAAGTATTACATCATACCATCCTCAGAGTTTTTATTCTTCACTGTCTATTAGTATTCATCCATTTTATTTCTCTCATCGCTGCTCATCTGAAACCCTTCCTGGAAGGCATAATGTTTGTCCTGGTTAAAGATAATGTTTGCTCTTAGTTTTAGATAATTATTACAGAATATTTTAAGAAAAGAAGCATTTATTCCTGTGCTTTCAAGTTGTTGTTTTTTTTTTAACATGAAAAGTCATGTATTTTCTCAAATGCTTTTCTCAATCTATTGGAATAATCATGATTTTTCTTCTTTTTGTTATTGATATGGCAAATTTTCATCTACTTTTCCTAATATTGAAATGGACTTATATTCATGTAAAAATCATACTGGTCATAGGATATGATCTTTGTGATATATTGTTGCAATCCCTTTGCTAGTATTTTATTTCATATTTTTGCATCAGTGTTCATGAAGGAATTTAATCTATAGTTTTCAACTCTGTTTTTGTTCTCTCTAGTTTAGGAATGAAAAAAACTATTTAGGTTTTAAAAATATTTGCTATAATTCCTTATTAATCCTTTTTTTCAAATGTTTTATATAATATAGTGATAAATTATTCCTGAAAAATTTAAAAGAATTTTCATGTAAAACCATCTGATACTAGTTTTTTTCTCCCCTTAGGGAACATATTAATTGTTAAATTTTGTTATCCATGATATTTTTGTTGTTATTTGGTTGCATCTGACTCTTTGTGACCCAATAGAGCTTAGGAAGCAAGGTCCTTCTATGCTCAACTATCTCTCAAAGTCTTTCCAAATTCTTGTTCTTTATTTCCATGACACTAGCCGTCCATCTCACTCCATGCCATCACCTTTTTCCTTTTACTGTCAAACTTCCTCAACATTAGGGTATTTTCCAGTGAGTCCCATTTTATCATTATGTGGACAAATTATTTAATCTTTAGCTTAAATGTTTATCCATCCAGTGAATGGCTGAATTGATTTCTTAAAGAATTGACATATTTAATCTCTTTGCTGTCCAAAGGACTCTCAAAAGTCTTCTCCAGCAGCACAATTCAAAAATGTCAAGTCTGGAGTGCTTAGGTTGCCTTACATTCAATTTTCATAACCTGAGTTTTCCTCAGTTTAGTTGTTCCTAATTCTCCCTTTCCCTAATCCATTGATTTACTTCTATATTTTTAACAAATATCCAATGATTTAGATGGCTGATGTCTATAACATAGTTTGAGATCTGTAACTACCGTTCCTCCAATTTCATCTATACGTTTAATTCCTTGTTTCCTTTAATATTCTAGATTGGTCATTTCTTTGAATAAATTTAGTTACAATATTATTAAGTTCAGTAAAGTCCTAATTTGAATCTTTGGTAAAGCATTGAATCTGTAAACTGACTTTCATAGTGCTGTCATTTAGTTATTTACTGCCCTAACAATCAAACTACCAAAATTTTACACTATAGAGCTCAATAATGTCACAGAATAAGTAAATTGATTTAAGGATTCTTTTCATTTGATTATATTGGATTGGCCTAAACATGAGCAATCAACATTTATCCAATTATTTAGATCTTTCTCTATTTGTGTGAAGTCATTTCTCATAATGTCCATGTAGTTGCAATATCTTGTCAAATAGACTCTCAGCTGTTTTATATTGTCTCTGTTCATATTATAAGGAATTTCTCTTCCTAGGGTTTCCTGCTTCATTTGATTGGTAGTAAACAAAAATGCTAATAATTTGTGTGGGTTTATTATATATACTGACACTTCACTGAAATTATTCATCATTCAATTAGCTTTTATATTTACTCTCTAGGGTTCCCTTGGTACAATATTATATGATCTGCAATAAGTGATAGACACATCTTGTCTTCTTCTTGGTTTTCAGAATGGCCTTGATTCCTTGTCCTTAGCTCACTGACATGAGGAAGGGAAATTTTATGGGCTTAAATCTGAAAGCCAGTGACTTGAATTTATCCCAGGAGTCATGGGTCTGCAGGATTTCCTGACCTAGAAGAGGAAATTTGGAACTGGAGAAAGGCAAACAGATCTCAGGCTTGTGGCATACTTGTGAATGCACTGTGAGAGCAGGGGAAAGCCAGGAGCTGTAAGAATGTCTGCAGTGTACAGTTGGTGACATTAGCTTTGGATACATTTTTTCAGTAAGAATTACCTAGGAGCCAGTTTTTGACTTTTTATCTTTTCTTGGATTTGGACATTTTACTTATCCCTTATATGATTTGTTCTATAAGAGAGCTGTCCTTGGAAACATCACTAGTATCACTCTGGGGTTTCTCCTCTTATATTGAAACTGAACAACCTTAAGAAAAAAAAATAACAGAACAGAGATCTGCGATGTGGCATTTTTTCCTCTTATTTATTGCAAAAACATTAGTGAATCCCCCCTCCAAGAAAAGAGAAAATAACATATCTAGTACCCTGTCTACTTCTTAGAGGAGATCTCAGAATTTCATCAATCAACTTTTCATTTTATATGTGTATATTAAGTGTCTGCCATATATAAGAAATTTCAAAACAACTGATTTCATTTGACCTCTATTTAGAAATCAGGCAACATGACTGTGTTCAGAATGCTATTAGATTCAGATGAAAAAGCAAGAGATAATATTAACAGAAAATAGAAGTCACGTAAGTTAGATATATTTGAAATATTTAATTAAGACTATGGGAGGCAAGGAATAGTTCATTGTGATTGATGAGAAAGAATTTGAAAAGATCTGCCTTCTTAGAGATTGGATTTCTTTTTCAGTATCTCCAAGGTATTTCTGTCTGACCTGAGAAGGATCACATAGCACTTAGGAGCAAAGATGCAAGTGAGAATCCCAGCACTGGAGGCCAAGATGGAAAAGACTTCCACAGCCACCATGGCCTTGCCCTTGGTGCTCTGATATGTGGGCAGGAAGGCTATCCAGACACTGAAGAATACAAGCATGCTGAATGTCAGGAACTTGGCTTCATTGAATGTGTCTGGAAGATTTCTGGCAAAGAAAGCCACTGTGAAGCTGCCCAAGGCCAACATGGCCATGTAGCCCAGGACACAGTAGAAGGTGAGGATGGAGCCCTCATTACACTGAATGATGATGAAGCTAGGCTCAGCATGTACATCCATCTCCAGGAATGGGGGATAAGTCCCAAGCCAGATGCCACAGAGACATATTTGAATTAGAGTACAGATCAAAATGAGAGAAGAAGATGCCGTGGTGCCCAGCCACCTCCTGAGCTTGCTCCCTGGTTTTGTGGCCTTGAAAGCCAGAACCACAGTGATGGTTTTAGCTAAAATGGAGGCAATAGCCACTGTGAACACAACTGCAAATGTGGTTTGTCTCAGGATGCAGGTGGCTGTGGTAGGATGCCCAATGAAGAGCAAGGAGCAAAGGAAGCAGAGGATGAGGGAGCCCAGAAGAGTGTAGCTGAGACTGCGGTTATTGGCTTTGACTATGGGGGTGTCTGTGCTTCACAAAGATTCCAAGGACCAGAGCAGTGAGGAGGGAGAAGCAGAGAGCTGTCCAGACCAGAGTCATCCCAACGGGTTCTTCATAGGCCAGGAAGGTCACAGTCTTGGGGACGCATCGATCTCTCTCCATACTTGGGTACTCATCTTCAGGGCACTGCAGACATTGCTCTGCGTCTGTGAACAAATAAACAAAAAGAACCTCACTATATCGCATACAGATCATAAGTTTTCTCTCTCCAATTATGTACAGTTTCAGTTATTCCACATTCAGCTTAGCCTCATGTTGTACTCCTCCTCAGTTAGAAGGACAAGAATTCTAGAGGGTTAATCAGATCAGCATATTTTAGTATCTTCATATTACTACATGTGGGTAAAATAATGTAGAGAACAAATTGGTTCCATCTCATATGTCTACTAAAGGGAAAGTCATACTGTCTATAATTCATTACTATATTAAACCACTTACAATGGACCCCAAGGGGTCACTTTATAAAAATTCTTATATTTTCAGAATAAAAATGAAATATTGAAACCAATAATTCTGCCATTTGTTTTCCATAGATGAAGGACAAGAAAAATAGTAAATTAGGTGAAAAAAGACTTTTTAATGTGTTTCTTTTAATGCAAGGTCAAAATACAAACCGGAGTTCTTATGGTACATGATTCTGCTCATGCAAATCAAACATTCATTATATAAAGTTATTTCCATAATGATTTTGATTTTCTTAAATCAGAAAATATATAATGCACCTATGACAATAGTTCCCTAGTTTTCACAGTATAGTAAATGAGGATTTCAAACCTATCTCCTTCATGCTTTCTACTCATCAATGTTACAACATTATCATGTCTATTCTATATGCATTACTCCAGCCTCAAGGAATATTACCCTCACAATACCTGTTTCCTTTATATTGTATATACATGCATATTTCATTTATTGTTTTAACTATTAATAAATTCTACAATTATTAACTTTGAGGCTCTTTTATGCTTATGAGATTGGGCCAAAGATTGAAATACAGTGAGATACTAGTGGAAGCTTAGGGAAATAAATCTTTACCTGAGTTATTTAATAAATAGCATGTAATCAAATAGTGAGATAGCTTAGAGATAATTCATTACTCAATAAGAGGAATGTGGCAAATTTATTTATCACTTTGGAAAATTAAAGGAAAAATTCTTTTCTTTCAGTACATTCACGGAACCTGTGCAACGTGAAGAAATTTTACAAATATGTTAGACACTACCGGAAGACCAAATAAATATCTTAAATAATCCAATTTCAGATGAGAAAATGGTAAAGGAATTACTCAAGGAGGGGGCAAGTTTTGCTTCTGATGGATTCCCAAGAGAATTTTATAAGTATTTACCCTTACTACAGTACTGGTACCAGTACTACAGCCACTTTTATCAAGATTTTTCTAAAGGGCATTACCAGATAAATTTTATGAGACAAATAAAGTCCAATATCCAAAGTAGAAAAGCACAAAACACAGATAATATCATTTAATATTATTTTTTAGGTAATGGTGGTTAAGTGACTTGCCCAGGGTCACAGAATTAGTGAGTATCAAGTGTTTGGTCTGAGGCCAAATTTGAACTCTGGTCCTCCTCTGACTTCAGGGCCGGTGCTCTATCCACTGTGCCAACTAACTGACCAATCATTTAATATTATTAATAAATATCTATTCAAAATTTTTAAATAAACTCCTGTCAAATAGTCTGTATTGATTAACCCAGGATACAATTCATCCTCTGCAAATTAGATTCATATTAGAGAAAAAAATAGTTCAACATTAAAAAATGACATTAAATATAAAATATCTAAAACCAAAAAACAATGTCATGACATGTAGAAAAATTCTTTCATAAAATAAAAGAAATATGTATGCTGAAAAGACTACAAAAATAAATGAAATGAGAGAATTTTTATATTATAATATTACAGCTTTAAAAAACATAGTATGCAAAGACATGTATAGGTATCTTTCCAAATAAGTACAGGAATAAAGTTAAGATGATGAATCTCCTTATTAATTGGTATAGTTACAGGAATGGTATTAAAAGCATTAAAATTAGAAACATTAAAACACAAATATAGAAAAAGAAGAGGTAGAACTATCCCTATTTTTTGATGACGATGGTTTACTTAGAAAATCTTAAGGAATTAACAAAGATATTAACTGGGAAAGTTGATAAAACATTAAAGTTGATAGAAAGTTGATAAAAACTACATGATAAACCCATTAAACCTCTACATTTTTCTGTAATGAAAAAAATTGAGAGGTTATAAGAAAAAAGGTAATCCCATTCCACATAATTGCAAAAGTACATAAAATATCAGATTTTCTGGAACTTTTCAAAATCCTTACATTGATTCAATTATGAAAAATTCTTTGAAGAAATAAATAAAAAACTTCAATAACTCAAGAAATAATCTAATCTCTGGCTTGACCATAATAATAAAATAAAAATGAAAATAGAAAACCAAGAATTCCAAAAGGCAGAAGTAACGAGTGACTACAGTACATAAATGGGGAACAGCTAGCAAATAAGACAGGACATTGTGTTCAGGAAAATTTGAAGTGACGTGAAAAACAAAAGTTCAAGCTTTTGAATAAATTGATGTACTAAATAATATATGCTAATTACATAATAAATCAGAAGCAGTCCTTCCAAATTTTGACACTAGACTTCAAACTTACATGGGGAGTGTCAGATTTTTACACAATATTTTGTGGGCCAAGCTCAGTTGAGTCAGGACTCCAAACCCCAGGAAAACAATTTTTCATAAATGCCTCCTAGAGTACTCTGGTTTATCTTTCACCAAGGGATGATTACTTGAAACTACTTCCAGAGGCCAGACTCCCACCCTCAATCCAAATTCATTTTTGCTTAAATAATATTTAGGTTTTTAAGTTTTAGGGTATTAATATTTCCCTTAGGAATGGGGAAGTTTAGGATTAAGTTTTAGTTTAATTTTTTTCCTGCAGAAGTGGGAAAGTGTTCAACTAGGCCATAAGGGTAGGGAAGGATTATGGATTCTAGAAGCAGCAAAATACTGGTGGATCATTCTTGGATAGATTTTTAGTATCTTGAATTGGGTGATATTCTTGATACTTACAGGAATGACCAAAAAGTACAAAGAATGAAAATGATTGAATAAGGTCAGTATCATTTTAACTCAGAAAATATTGTTTTCTTAAGTAAAAGTCACTTCAGGTTAAGATTCTTTTTTTTAAATTTTTTTTTAAATTTTAATATGACTGTTGATATTTGGCTGTCAATGAGCTCTTCACAATGAAATCATTGCATTGGTTTGAGTAAAATAAAAAAATATACATTTTGCTTAAAAATGTTGACAAGCATTTTACACATATTATATCATTTTGGCTTCATAACAATTCTGTGTGGTAAATACAGTATTATTATGCCCATTTTAGAGGTGGAGAAATTGAGGCTTCAGGGTTAAGTGACTTGCTCATCAATACAGCTAGTAAACATTAGAAATTGTATTAATTACCACATCTGCTTGATTACAGGCAGTGAATAAAGAGCTGGCTTCAGAGTTAGGAGAGACTGGATTCAAGTTTAACTTCTGAGAGATATAAGGTAACTAATCCTGGTCAAGTCACTTAATCTTTTTTTTAATATTAAACTTTTATTGATTTATTTATTTTTAGTTTTCAACATTCAGTTCCACAAGATTTGTTAATTCATTTTCTTTTTTATTAATTTATTTATTTTTAGTTTTCAACATTCACTTCCACAAGATTTTGAGTTCCAAATTTTCTCCCTGTCTTATTCCTCCCCCCACCCAAGACAGCATGCATTCTGAATATCCCTTCCCCTAGCCTGCACTCCCTTCTATTACCCCTCCCTTCTCTTAGCCCCTTCTCCTTCTTTTTTCCTGTAGGGTAGGATAGATTTCTGTACTCCACTGCATGTATATCACACACACACACACACACACACACACACACACACACACACACATTTTGTGCAGCTGTTTTCAGAGATACTTCTAGAGTCCTGTAAATTTTCAGTTCTTCCAATACAGTATGATGAAGGGCAAGGTGTTTATTCCTTTCCTGGCCTGTGCTCTGATCTATGAGTGACCACAAGCACTCTTTTCTGCCTTGGAAGTGTGAGGAAGATTCCCTCTCCACAACCACCACAAACTCCACTGCACCAGCACTACTCCTTGCCACAGAACCACCACCCAGCACTGTGACCCAGATCCAAGCACAGATAAAATAAGAGATTTCTTCTTCAGCACCGGTAAAGACATCCTTCCAATCCCCCTCTGAGCAGCCTCTTAATTCTCCCTCTGTCTACAGGCCAAGAGCTCTGGAAGCAGCTGCTTCCTCTGGGCTGCATCAGGACTGAGGGTGAGCTCCTCTCTCACAGTGGTCTGACATACCTTTCCTACTGACCTTCTAAGCTGTCTTTGGGGTTTGTGGGTTGAGAAGGCTGGAAACCACCACAGCTCCCCTTGATTCAATGCCCTGAATAGTGCTCCAGGCTCCCTGAGGCCATGTCTTCACCTGCTTGGCCCACACTGAATTCTCCCAGCCCTGCAAATAGACCTCTCTAATCAACCATCCAGGTTATTTTGGGCTGGAAATTTGTTTCACTCTGTCTTTTTGTGGGTTCTGCTGCTCTAGAATTTGTTTAGTGCCATTTTCACAGGTATTTGGAGGGGTTTGGGGGAGAGCTCAAGTAAGTCACTGCTTTTAACTCTGCCATCTTGGCTCTGCCCCCTAAGATTTAAAAAAAATATATAGTTTCTATTACTTTGGGAGAAGGACTATTGATCTTTAGGAACCCACCTGTCTGGTTGGAAATGTGTCCTTCAGGGCATGGGGTACAATCAAAGCAGCAGATGGGCTGGCCTTCAAGTACTGTCTTCTTGAATCCAGGTTCACACTTTAGACTGCACATGGAAGTTGGAGTCTGTGTTTTCATGATAGAAAGGGAGAAAAATTCACTGTAAGAGTAACTACTGAAAAATAGCTGCATTGAGGCAATAATGATTTTAGATGTCTCTCATAGAAGACATTTTGAGGAAAATATGTGCCATTCTGCAGGGCAAGAATGATCTAATTCTCAAAGGAGACTATCTTGCTGTATTTCCATCTTCCATTCCAGATCATCTTTTCCCCAATGGGCTTGTATAGATTCTCCACTAGGTACAATCAAGTGCCTTGATTTTTTTTAACTGTAATATCTTGCTGCCATATTTATTACCAAAATAGTAGTATGTTTCTAAACAACTCCATTTTTGAACAGAAAATGACAAAATAATTCATTGACTACATAAGGAGGAAATACTTCTTTATTTTTTTTCTCCAAAAAAGTCCTGGTATGTGTGTGTATCTGTGTATCTGTGTCTGTGTGTCTGTGTGTCTGTGTGTCTGTGTGTCTGTGTGTGTCTGTGTTTTCATAAGGTATCCTGAATGTTTCAGAGAATCATGACTTTAGAGATTATACACCACAATGAACTAATTAAGCAGTTCACCTTGATTGTGTCTAAGTAAAAAATCAGATGACTTGATTGTCTGATCTTATTCTTGGGCTGCTTTTGGAGCATCCTCCAGGGACCAGTGTGAGGGGTGGGGTGGGATTTATCAAATCCCACAGAAAAATGAAACTGCAGAGGTACATATGTTTTACATCAGCAGAAGACATAATCACAAGATTTAAAGTAGCAATCTAAAAACCATTGTCCTTATTTGGGACACAAACTGTGGAAAACTTCAATAAATTTTAGCTATAGGATGCCAGATACTGGATAATCTTTGGTGCAATAGGTTAATCTGGAAAAAAAAAATTCTCTACTGTCCACTCCATTGTTATTCTTCAACCCTGAACACTTGATCTGGGATATTTCAAGATTCTCTTGGTGTGAACAATTGAGATCATTATTTAACTTAGATGAAAACAATTTGAAAGTAGGACTGAAAAAAGGAAATTAGAGCTATGTCTTACAGCAAAAAAAGAAGAGTAAGTGGATGTTAGCACTCTGTCACAATCATTTCAAGTGTCTGTTGTGAACATCCTGGTACCAATGAAGAAATAGCATTGTCCAGGAAGCTAAACAGGCCAAGTGATGAAACTCAATCACTGACCCCTTACCTGAGAGAAATCTTCTGGCCAATCTATATCTTCTTCATTAATGCTGAACTCCTGATCATGAGGAGTCACTTCACCCACTTTCACAAGTACCTCAGTGCGGAAAGAGAAGTATTTATAATTCAGGATATCATATGTCTCAGCAGTCGTCTTGTCTCCATCCCCACATGACTCATCACTGGCACTATTGACAGGACTGGTGGACTTCAGGAAGTGGTGGAGCTACAGGAAAGGACAGGAATTTGTTAATCCATGGGGAAAGAAGGAGTAATGTCTATATCTCAGACTTGAATATCAATGCAAAATAGGCTCTGAATTTGGAGCTTCCAAGAGTTATCATCATTTCTTTTCTTCAATTTTTTCTTCTTAAGGTTCTCTTACAATTCTGCAGCCTTTTTCTCCTTTTCCATAGCAAGGAATGGACAACAGAAGAATAACAAAGCCAGTAAACAATTATGTATAATAGATATTGAACTTATCACAAAAACCATTTCATCTTCCTTTCACCAAATCAGGAATTTCTTCCAAATATAGTTGATATTTTGCATTCCAAGGTCTTTTGTAAAACCTGTGGTCACAAAGAACTCAGAACCTCCTGCAAGGAGAAGCTTGCTATTTATGTCCCATTAGATTGTGAAATCCTCAAAAACTGGGACTTGCTTTTTGTTGCTTCAGAACTTAGCACATTTCTTAGCACATAGTGAGTGCTTAAAAAATGTGTATTGATGGACTTTTATTTGGGGTAATTCATACTCCTTGTGCAAAAATCTCTTTCATTAAAAAAAAATGTGTAATGTAGGAATCTGAAGTAGTTGATAAGGTAATCTTAGGAATAGGGGACAATTTGATATTCATAGTGATACAATTCAAGGTAAAGAAGGAAAAGCAATTACAAATGATTAAGAGACTAAAACATTTGAAAATCACTAATCCAAAATAAATAGAAAGGAGAATAATTTTAATGGAAGAAATTATGAAATAAATTGCATAATGATAAACTGTAAAGAAATGAAACATTAACAAAATTTGAGAAAGATTTGAGAAGCAGAGGTTTCAATAAAAACTCAAAAATTATTTGGGATACACAGGGTCTAGATGTCATCATGAATGGAACATATTCAAGAAAATTTCCCAAAGAGATTGAAAATGTAGAACGAGAAGATTGATAAGAGAAATGAAGTCTACATTCTTCTCAATGAGAAATGAGGTAAGATTTCATTTGTTCATGGGAAAAAGAATCTAATAGGCCAGAATTAAATGTCTGGTAGTTGATTGTTGAAACTGGGACAACTTTTCATGACCAAATGGACAGTAGCATGCCTGGCCCTTCGATTGCTCACTATATCTCAAAATCTGTCCACCTTAATGTTCGTGGTTTCCATGACACTATCTATCCATGTCATCTTCTGCCATTGTCTCTTCTATTTACTTTCAATCTTGTCCAATGTCAGGGTCTTTTCCAATGCATCTCATCTTCTCATTTTGGAATCACAGTATTTAAGCTTCAGCATTAGGATTTGACCTTCCAGTGAACGGTCTGAATTAATTTATTTAAATATTGACTGATTTGATCTCCTTGCTGTCCAAGAGACTCTCAGAAGTCTTCTTCAGCACCATAATTGAAAAGGATCAATTGTGCAGCTCTCAGATTTGCTTACAATCCAAACTCACAACCATACATTGCTGCTGAAAAGAACATAACTTGAAATTTGGAAGAAGAGGGGCAGAGCCAAGATGGAGGAGTAAAATCAGTGACTTGCTTGAGCTGTCCCCCAAACCCATCCAAATACCTACAAAAATGGCTCTAAAGAAATTCTAAAGCAGCAGAACCCACAAAAAGACAGAGTGAAACAAATTTACAGCCCAAGACAGCCTGGATTGTTGATCGTAAAGCTATATCATGTGGGTCAGGGAGAGGAGCCCAGTTTGGCATGGGCACACAGGTAAGGCAGGCTTCAGCAAATGAGGAGCAGGCCTCAGAGGACTGAATTGCAGGCAGCTGTGCTGGTTTCCAGACTTCTCAATCCATGAATGCCAAAGACAATTTAGAAGGTCAGTGGGAAAAGGCTATGTCTGTGGTGAGAGAGAATACGGTCCCAGCCGCAGTCCCTCAGCTTGGCTCTGTGGTGGCATTTGCTTCTGGAACTTCCTGCCCAAAGACTGAGGGGGAATTGAATGGCTGATCAGCAGAGCATTGCAGGGATCTCTCTGCTGGTGCAGGATTCTCATGCTTTAACTGTGCTTGGATCTGCGTCACAGTTCTGGGTGGTGGTCCTGGGGCAAGGAAGAATGCTGATGTGACAGAGCTTGTAATGACTATGGAGAGAGAATCCTCCTCACAGTTCCAAGGCAGAAAAGAGTGCTTGGGGTCATTCATAGACCACAGCACAGTCCAGGAAAGGAGTAAACACCTCATCCTTGATCATACCACCTTGGAAGAAGTGAAAATTTACAGGTCCCTATAAGTATCTCTGAAAACAGCGGCACAAAACCCCGAAGCTTGGAACAGTACATTCTCCATACTGGAATCAGACTCCCACCTTAACAAAGAGTTTATAACTCAAGTAATTGTCTGGGATCATGAGCAAGCAGCACAAAAATGGTCAGATCATAGAATTTTACTTTAGTAACAAAGAAGATCAAAACATACAACCAGGAGAAGACAACAAAGTCAAAATTTCTACATCCAAAGCCTCCAAGAAAAATATGAATTCATCCCAGGCCATGGAAGAATTCAAAAATAATTTTGAGAAGCAAGTAAGAGAGGTAGAGGAAACACTGAGGGTGATTCAAGAAAATCATGAAAAACAAGTCAACATCTTGCTAAAGGAGACCCAAAAAATAATGAAGAAAATAACACCTTAAAAAATAGCCTAACCCAAATGGCAAAAGAGGTCCAAAAAGCCAATGAGGAGAAGAATGCCCTAAAAAGCAAACTTGGCCAAATGGAAAAGGAAGTCCAAAAGTTTACTGGAGAAAATACTTCCTTAAAAATTAGAATAGAGCAATTGGAAGCTAGTGATTTTGTGAGAAATCAAGACACTGTAAAACAAATCCAAAAGAATGAAAAATTTGAAAACAATGTGAAATATCTCATTGGAAAAACAACTGACCTGGAAAATAGATCCAGGAGAGAAAACTTAAAAATTATTGGACTATCTGAAAGTCATGATCAAAAAAAGAACCTAGACATCATCTTTCAAGAAATGATCAAGGAAAATTGCCCTGATATTTTAGAACTGGAGGGCAAAATAGAAATTGAAAGAATCCACTGATCACCTCTTGAAGGAGATACCCAAAGGAAAACTCCTAGTAATACTGTAGCCAAATTCCAGAGTTCCCAGGTCAAGGAGAAAATATTGCAAGCTGCCAGAAAGAAACAATTCAAGTATTGTGGAAACTCAATAAGAGTAATACAAGATTTAGCAACTTCTCCATTAAAGGACCAGAGGGCATGGAGTATGATATTCCAGAGGGCAAAGGAGATAGGATTACAACCAAGAATCACCTACCCAGCAAAACTGAGTATAATTCAGGGGAAAAAATGGTCTTTCAGCGAAATAGGGGAGTTTCAAGCATTCTTAACCCAAAGACTAGAGTTGAATAGAAAATTTGACTTTCAAACACAAGACTCAAGTGGAACATGGAGAGGTAAACAGGAAAAAAATATCATGAGACTTATCAAGGTTGAACTGTTTACATTCCTGCATGGAAAGATAATATTTATAACTTGTGTGACTTTTGTCAGTATTAGGGTAGTTGGAGGGTCAAAATTGTATGTATGTAGATAGATAGATAGATAGAGGGCAAAGGATGAGTTGAAGATGAAGGGGTGTTATTAGGGAGAATAAAATTAAGGGGTGAGAGAGGATTATGCTGGCAGAAGGAGAAAGGGAGAAGTAAAATGGGGTAAATTATCTCACATGAAACAGACAAGAAAAGGCTTTTACATTGGAGCGGAAACAGGGGAAGGTGAGAGAGAAGGAGTGAATCTTATTCTCATTGGATTTGACTTAAGGAAGGAATAACATACACACTCAATTGGGTGTGGAAATCTATCTTACCCTACAGGAAAATGGGGGACGAAGGGGATTAAGAGAGCAGAGGGATAATAAAAGGGAGGGCAGAGTGGGAGAGGGGGTAATCAGAAGCAAACACTTCTGAGGAAGGACAGGGTCAAAAGAGAGAACAGAATAAGTGGGGGGGCAGGATAGGATGAAGATAAATATACTTAATTTTTTACAACATGACTACCATGGAAGTGTTTTGCATGAGTACACATGTATGACCTGTATCTAGTTGTTTGCCTTTTCAACGAGGGTGGGTGGGGAGGGAGGAAGGGAGAAAATTTGGAACCCAAAGTTTTAAAAACACATGTTAAAAATTGTTTTCACGTGCAATTGGGAAATAAGAAATGCAGGAAATGGGGTATATACATCTATCATGCCCTACAGGAAAATACATGGGAAAGGGGATAAGAGAAGGGAGGGGTGAGATAAAAGGCAGGGCAGATTAGGGGAAGGGGTATACAGAATGCAACCCATCTTGGTTTGGGTGGAGGGATGAGATGGGGAAAAAATATGTAACTCAAAATCTTGTGGAATTGAATGTTGAAAACTAAAAATAAATTTTAAAAAATGAAGGACAAAAAAATATAAAAGAACATAGCTTTGACTATACAGAGCTTTGTCAGCAAACTGTAATTCAGATAATCATCACATATATTACTGTGGGCAAGAATCTCTTAGAAGAAATAGAGAAGCTTTTATTGTAAATAAAAGGGTGAGAAAAGCATTGTTAAGATATCATCTCAAAATAACAGGAAGGTATTTATTGGAATCTTAGGCAGACCTCAACCTCATAATAATAAAAGTTGATGCTACAACTATTGATGGAAAAGAGGACAAAGTTTATCAGATCAATGGAGACTTGCAACATCTACAAATAATGCAAAAGAGGTATCACATTCCTCACAGGGGATAGGAAAGCTAAAGTAGGAAAACAAAAGAGAATTAGAATAATAGGCAAGCTTGGCATTGTAGTTCAAAATGAAGAAGAAATACATATGAGAAAGCCAACTTATGTCAAATAAATTTTCTAATCCAGAAGAGTAAATAGGAAAAGCAAATGAAATATAATATAGGAAAAATTAAATGGTAGCTTTCAGTTTCACATTTCCTAGCTAGCCAAACTATTGATGTAAGTGTATTTGGGCACTCTCATGTGGTATATGTATGTACACATCTATACAAAATATATAAACCTTGAGAATTCCAGAAAATTCCAGAAAATAAGGCTAAACTTCCAAAAACACGGCCATTACTGAGACGACATGCCCTAAACTTTCTTCAAGGTGGACAATCAAAGAATCAGCAAGTCATTTGAAGGGGGAAATTATTGTTTCTTTTAAGGTGTCAGAGAAATGTAAAGAGACAATGAATAAAGAATCAATCAGTACATCTGACAGGAAGGAATAAAAAGAAATTTGAAGAGGAAAGAAGGAAGCATGGCTGGGAATTTGTTGTGCCCAATAAATGTTTATAACAAATAAAGTCAAAGCTAATGAAGAAAATGGGGAAAGTGAGATAGCAGACAATCCTGAAATCTCCTGTCTAAATAAAAGAAATTCATTTAAATTACCTCATTAAAAATTATTTATCATGTAGACCCAGAAGGGCAAAGAAGAGGCAGCAACCCAGTTGTATTTTCTCAATATTCTCCTCCAAACATGCATCAAATCAAATTCCACAAAATTTGTGGAGCATAATAGCCAGTAAAAGGTCATGATGAGGCATTTCCTCAGCCCAAAACAACTTACAAGTTTGGGAGAGGTTTGTGACACCTTGTTGGGACCTAAACCAGAGGGCGCATAGTAAAAATAAAAGTAGTGGGTATTAGAGGTAGCTGCAGCAGCAGCTACAGCAGCCTCAGGAACTCAGCCCACAGACTTTCCATGACAGAAAGGAGCACTAGCCCTTGAAGTTGTAAAGGAGCCAGGGACCCAGTTAAAGTGTCAAGGCAGAAGCTAGTGTTTCTGCCTTCACTTTAGGAGTACCAATAACATGTAGGTACCCAGAACTACCTCTTAAAAGAATTGCATAAAAAGGCATGACGCTTGAGACATTGGCCTCCACAGCCATCCACAATCACAGGACAACTTTAAGGTAAAATTCAAAATCAAGAAATAGTCAGGGAAAATGAGACAACAACAAAAAATCATAAAAATCTTTCATGGTGGCAGAAAAGATCAAGACACAAACTCTAAAGAAGACAATAATGTATAAACAACAACAAACAAAGCCTTAAATGAAAACTCAAATTGGGCACAACCATAACAAGAATTCCTAAAAAAGGCTAAAGAAAGAAATGAGTGTTAGAGGAAAACTTGGAAAAGAAATATGTGATACAAAAAAAAAACAACTGGTTGGTAGAAGGGGCACACGATGTAATAAAGGCTATATAACCTTAGAAAACAAAATTAGGAGCAGAACGATGATGACAGAGTAAAACAGGTGATTATTTGATCTAGCCCAAATTCTCCTCATAACAGCATTAAAATAATACCTCAAAAAAAAATTCTGGAATGGCTGAAGCAAAAAAAGGAGTGAGTGAAAAAAATTGTAACACAGGATAACTAAAAAGATCAGCAGGAAAGGTCCATTTCACTAGAGTGAGAATGAAGTGTAGTGCAGAAAATGCCACCCCTCACAAGTCAGCAGCTCTCCCCGAAACATCAATACCCTTGATATACTCTTAAGTTTAATCTGCATTATTAACACTTTTTATTTTACTATCACTTTGTTTCTTAACAACCTTGTTTTTTTTTCTTTCTATACAATCCACAAAACAATAAATCAAGCCTTGATTTATAGCAAAAGAAAAAATGTAGATTAGATGTGTGTCAAGATTAAAAGAAGAATGTGCTATCCTACAGTTAACATTAGTAGTAGTCATCAGTAGTAATATTAATACTTGCATTAGTTGCCTTAGTGGTAGTAGTAATAGTAGTAGTAGTAGTAGTAGTAGTAGTAGTAGTAGTAGTAGTAGTAAAAGAAAAAGTAGAAATAGTGATATTTGTATTATTATCATTATGTAATTGTACACTTTAACATGTATTTTACACTACATAAGTTATATAATTACTTCATATTGTACAAGTAGTAATTGTATTTTTTTAATTATAACTATGGTAAGAATAATTATCCTTTTTTTAGTTAAATAAGCATTGACAAAGTATTTTCTATGTGCTAAATTCTGTGTTAGGTAATTTACAAATATAATTTTCTTTTATCCTCATGAAAAACCTCAGAGTTAGGTACAATTAATGTCATCATAGAACAGTAAAGGAAACTGAGGCAAATGGCGGTTAAGTTACTTGCCCAAAACCACATGGCTATTATGTGTCTGAGGCTAGATTTTAATTGAGGTCTTCCAGTCTAGTACTGTCAATTACCACAATCAAAACAGCCAGTTCACAAAAGTCTGAAGCTTCTCCCTCTGATTTATAAGCACAGGCCCAAAGCCTGAAATGGCTTCAGAAACTATACTCAGGTGACGCTATTCTTGGTCCTTGGGTTGCATTAATCTTTGCTGTGGTCTGACTTTCCTCTGCCAGATCATTTACTAAGCTCATCATCTAACTGAGAAATTGGTTATGGGGATCTCATTATCTAATTCACACTCACACCAAACAACTCCTTATGAAGTGTTTTTTTTCTGTTTCAAAACTTATTCTCAATGGATGTTAAGACGAGTAATGATAATTGGCAGTCACTTTTCTATTGTCAATTATCATTTTTCCATTCAACCAAAGCTATATTCTTATCTATTCTTCAATCATCCTCTTTCAGACTACCTAAATCTGCAAAAAATAAAAGACAAAATAACTTTTTTTTTCTATTAACTTTATTTCCTCAACCTATTCAGATAATTATGATCTTCGGTTCTCTTGGAACTATCCTTACAGGACTATTTCATGTTTTGCCTTGGTATCTGTTACATGTCCTTTCCTCCTTCTCCTGTATATATGATTTCTACATCTGAGCTGGTGGTTAAGTTTTGTTTTTTTTTTTTGTATTTCATCATTGTCCTATACAAGCAAATCCTCTTTTTCTTCCTCATTGGTATCATTTCTTCTTTAGACTACTGAATTACAAGCTTGTAACTTCCTATCTGTCCCAGGATGAACGATCTCACAGAACTTTAAACCACAGAAATGTACTCATTGAGATGTTTGACATATTATCTCTCCAAATCTAGACTGATAATCATACCCAGATGTCCTCTATTGTATTATAAATTTTACTATGCAACGATTACTCCCGATGGGCCCAGTTTTCCAACATTTCCACCACAGCAACTAGTTTCTCCAAGTGTAAAGAATCATATTTAGGATACAGTTGCCAATAACAGATTGCTCTACATTTAAAAAAAAAATGAATGCATCATTGAAGCAAGTGGACCCATGTACAAATATCACCTCTCCTGCTCAGCTGTAGATATTGATAGAAGTTAAAATCGATCATTAGAAATCACACAAAGCACCTTGACATTTGAAATGTCATGACCCAGGCCAATGTAAAGGCCCTAAATTGGAATAGATTGAAGGAAACTCTCCTCCCACATAAGCTCATACCCAGAAAGATGTATAAAAGGAAAAACACCAACAACTTCACCAAGGTTGCTATATCAGAGATGAAATAAATGTCTATTATCTGAAATACTTTCATTGCTTTCACCAGGGATTTAATGTAATCACAAATGAATAAAAAGAAAAAAAAATTAGAGAATAAGAGGTGATACTGAGGTCTCAGGTCATTTCTGCTTCACATATAGAACACATAACTAACAATTGAATGTTGCAAGTACTCTCTTCTAAGTCCAAGAGTGGAAGAGAAATGTTACCTTCCAAGAAAGATCTGAGTTTTTTCTGAGTTCTTGTGTCTCTTTTGCCCCAGACTGGAGCATTTGATGGAGAGCATAGGTCACTAAATATACCGCATTGTAAACATTAAAACTCAGTTCCATAATGAGCTTGTTAAAATTTTTAAAAGGTAAATTTTTCCAGGAAACACCTTCTGGGCACAAAGTATCTGACATTTCTAATTGACTTTTTGCTGAAGCTCTGCACATAGAGAATGACTCAAAGAAACTCTTTAGGAAAATGTCCTCAGAGTTCACACTGGGATTCAGGCTTCTTACAAAATCTGTGAAACCAAGAATCTCCATCTGGGAATGAGAAAATAGTATTGTACCATGAAAATAGGTAAGCATTTCCAAATTGCTATCAAAAGAAAAATCCCAAGAAGTGGTTGAAACCAACATTTTCCCATAAAGTACATAAGCCATGAATGCATTTGCAAGATCTTGAAGGGAGTCTGTATCTCCATAGATGAAAATCACATTTGATGATGATGCAATGATCTTAGAAGAGAGTTTGTAATAGTCTTCACCATTAAAGACTGGGGGCACGCTTTCCTTTAAGGCCACACACAGACCATTCCTGTCCATCTCCTCTTTCAGATCCCTGAAGAAATTTTCCCCTCGTGTGTTATCTGAAAGAACCAGTCCCACCCAAGTCCAGTCAAAATGGAGCATCAGTTGGATGAATGCTAGGTGAAGAGTGGATTCCCTGTTGCCCATCTGATAGACATATGGATACTGGATCTTATCAGTCAGGAGAAGATCAAATAAGCCATAGGTGATCTAAATGAAAAAAAGAAAGAAGACTGGAATGGTGATTTAAGTTCTTTCAGAATTTATCCTTTATATTTGTATAACAAGCAACTATCAGTGGCTTACACAGAGTAGATAATGGATGAATGCTTGTTAATTTTATTTTATAGTTTAAGATCACAAATTTACACTATTATGGAATGTAACAATGTAAAGGAAATTCTAAAACTGTACTTGATCAAGAATCCTTTCTTCAATGTCTCCATCAATCAAGTACAATGTCTCTGCTTGAAATAATTCAATGAAGGAAAACTCAGTTCCCTCCCAAGATGGCAGAGTAAGTAATAAGTTGTTCTCACTCTACCTTATTGACCTCTAAAAACCCAGACCATATCACCCTAGGAAAAATTCTGGAACAGCAGAGGTAACAGAAAAATGGGATGTAATTTTCTTTTACCACAGGAGTCTTAGGAGATAATGGGTAAAGGTCCCCCTTGCTTTGGTGGAAGAAGAATGCATTCCAGGATTGGAGATATCCCACAAGCAAATAGAAAACCCCACCTCAGCAAACCAGTGAGAGATTCTGATACTCAGGGTTGTGGAGCAGGCAAGAACCAACACCAAGACAAGAACCCCTGCACTCCTTGGCACTGCCAAATGAACTGTGAGACTCCATCTCAGAGAAACACAATGTGTGCCCATGGGCAGGTGTCCCCCACCAGCATAGAACTGAGGAGGCAGATAACCTCCAGCAGCCAAACTTCTACATGTTTCAGAAATAGACAGCAAAACTATTCTAGTGAGGGACTTCAACCTCCCCCTCTCAGAACTATATAAATCTAACAACCAAATAAACAAGAAAGATATTCAGGTGAATAAATTTCTTAGAAAAGTTAGATATAGTAGACATCTAGAGAAAACTGAATGGAGATAGAAAAGAATACACCTTATTCACAGTGGTACATGGCACCTACTCAAAAACTGTCCATGTCCTATGGCACAAAACCTCATGATCCAAAGCAAAAAGGCAGAAATATTAAATGCATCCTTTTCAGACCATGATCTGGGATACAAACTCACTATTTAACATAAACTTCTGGGAAAAGTCAAAAATAGCATAGCAGAAACTAGGCATAGACCAACATCTTACACAGTATACTAAGATAAAATCAAAATAGGTACTTGATTTAGATATAAAGGTTGTTACTACAAGCAAATTAGGGGAGCAAAGAATAATTTACCTGTCAGATTTATGGAGAATGAAGAAGTTATGATGAAATAAAAGAGAGAACATTATGAAATGCAAAATGGATAATTTTGATTACATTAAATTTAAAATTTTTTTACACAAAGACAATGCCTGCAACATTAGAAGGGAAGTAGAAAGTTGGGAAACATTTTTTACAACCAATGTGTCTCATAAAGGTCTAATTTCTAACATATGGAGAGAACTGAGTCAAATTTATAAGGATATAAGTCATTCCCTAATTGATAAATAGTCAAAGGATATGAACAGGCAGTTTTCACATGAAGAAATTAAAACTATCTATAATCATATAAAAAAAAGTTCTACATCACTATTGATTAGAAAAATGCAGATCGAAATTTTGAGGTACCACGTCACACCTATTAAATTGGCTAACATGACAAAACAGGAAAATGATAAATGTTGGAGAAGATGGGAAAATTTGAACATTAATATTTTGTTGGTGGAGCTGTAAACTGATCCAACCTCTCTGAATGGCAGTTTGGAACTATGGCCAAAGGGGTATAAACTCTGCATACCCTTTGACCCAGCAATATCACTTCTAGGGCTGTATCTCAAAGAGATCATAAACACGGAAAAAGGACCCAAAGGTACAAAAACATTTCTGGCAGCTCTTTTATAGTATCCAAGAATTGGAAATTGAGGTGAGGGCCATCAATTGGAGGATGGCTGAACAAGTTGTCATATATGAATGTATGGAATACTTTTGTTCCATAAGAAATGATGAGCTTCCTCCTCAGCATTCAGGCAAACAGGTCAAAGCAGTAACCTGCAGCCCTGGTACTGAGCGTGAATGTGAACCTTCCAGAGCTTCCTCTCCTTGCCTGTTTCCCAGGTGCAGGCAATACAAATCCCCGTTTGAAGCCAAGAAGGTACGGCATGAACATAGACTCATTGATGACATCATAGCCCAAGCTCTGAAATCACAGAGAGACTTTGTCTGGGCCTGTAAGAATTATGATGGTGATGTGCGGTCTGACTCCATTGCTCAAGGCTATAGGTCTCTGGGAATGATGACTAGTGTGCTGATCTGCCCAGACAGCAAGACAGTGGAATCAGAGGCTGCCCATGGTACAGTAACATGTCAGTACCGCATATATCAGAAAGGTCAAGAGACATTCTCCAATCGGATTGCCTCCATTTTCGCCTGGACCTGAGGGTTACCTCACCAAGCTAAACTAGATAACAATGCAGAACTCAATACATCTGCAACAGTTTTGGAAGAAGTTTCTATTGAGACCATCGATTCTGGCTTCATGACCAAGGACTTAGCCGGCTGTATTAAAGTTTTACCCAATGTGCAGCAATCTGACTAACTGAATATATTTGAGTTTATGGACAAACCTGGAGAAAACCTGAAGGCCAAACTAGCTCAGGATAAACTTTAACACCACGTCTCTGCTCAATGAAGAAGCTGCCCCATGGGGTAACTCGTTTCTTTGGTTTACAGTTTTTCTGTATGACGTTCAAGTTTTAAATGAAATCAATTTCATCATTTCTCTAGAGGACAAGTTGTCTTTTCTATGAGTTTACAACCTTTCTTTGTATGGCTCCTCTAGTTCTTTCCAGTTTGCCCACCACGTTTAATGTGACAGGAGACCTTTTTTATATAGCACCCAAGGAATTACTTTCTTTTTTTTTTTCAGCCAAAGACAAAGTTTATTAGAACATCCGTCGTATTGGACAGACTCTTAGTGAGCTAATGGCTAGATTATAAGAATCTGAGCACCTTAATGGAGAGGAGATGAACCTTATATACAGAAAGACTGTGGGAGAAATCTAGGAGTGGCCAAGTAGACTGGGGTGGGGGTCTGTGAGGTAATAGAATTCTAGGGACCCTGGCCAAAGGAGAATAGAACCTAGCTAGGATTAAGGGTGGGAAGTGGCCCAAGGCCATAGGGAGGTAAAACAAGGGAGGACCAGTCTAAATTAAGGGTAAGGGAGATTGGGTGTAACCACAGTTAAAGGCCAGTTGATGGGATTATAGCCTCAGGTAAGTGCCAGAGATTTGGCCCTGTGGGAAAATCCAGGGTTTTTCCTTTTGGGGATCTAGCTCCCATCCTCATCATTCCCCCCTCAAATAAATGGGACCTAAATTATTTTGAGGTAAGGGGCAAAGGTCTTGGATTCTGAAACTACTTTCTGCTGGCAAGGAGCATAGAGTTGTCTTTGCCTCAAGGGGATCCCAAAAAGGAGGTTGACTGGAACCAAGCACAGACTATATCCAGGGAATGATGGGAGGACATTGGCTGGTACCTGCTGTTTGCTACCAACTGTAGGTGAATGGCCTGTAGTCTGGAAGACATAAATCTGACAGAAGAGACTGCAGGGGCCCAGACATGACAGGATAGAACATCTTTAGCTGTGTTTGGATTCAGATAATTCAGTTTTCCAACCGTGCTGTATCAAATCTACCTCAAAGCCAGACTCAGGAAAACTCAGGTGGACAACATTCCTTTTCAAAGGAACATAATGGGGAAACTGAGCCAGGAGGATCCCATCTTAGCCTGAGGCTAAAATTGCCCTCTCAGCTTATCATGATGCTGACATATCACATTCTCTCTGAGAAGCTTGTGGCATTTCTCAGATGGTGGATTATTGATTTCTCAATGAATTATTATTGATGGGGTTGGGATATTGACCCCAGAAAGGAAAAACCCTGGACTTTCCCACATGGCCAAATCTCTGCCATTTGCTGAGGCCATAATTCCATCAATTAGCCTTTCATTGTGGCTATACCTAATCTCCCAATTCTGTTACCCTTAACCTAGTTTAGCCCTCCCTATGGCCCTTGGCCATTCCCCACACTTAATCTTAGCTAGGCTCCATTGTCCAGGTCCTAGGACTTCTGTTCACCCCAGCTTACTGACTACTCCCATTCAGATCTTCCTTAGACTCCCTCCTCCAGTCACCTTAAACTACTTGACCACTCCTAGATTCCTCCCACAGTCTTTTAGTGTATAAGATCCATCTTGCCTTCATTAAGTTACTCAGATTCTTAAAATCTGGCCACTGTTAGATTCTTAGAATCTAGTCAACAGCTCACTAATGTTCTGACACCTTAAGAGTTTGCCCAATATGGCGGATGTTCTAATAACCTTTGTCTTTGACTGAAGGAAGGCTTGGGTCGAATTCTTTTGGGCAGCACACATGTGTTGTGATCTTGGGGTCCCAGGACCCCTAAACCTCATCATTTTGGTGGCCCAAATGGGGAAACTGCCTAACCCCAAGTTCTTCTGCAGCCAATGCTGGAAGGTATTTAACCCCCCCCCCCCCTTTTTGCTTTGCAGTTGGGGTCGCTCTCCAAGCACCAAGGCTTAGAGGTGCTTTTCCAACAGACAGTTACAAGACTGTCTCACACTCAGCCTGGCATTCTCAGGCTCTCAGTCCACTGGGTCAGTTCAAGGTCATGGACATAAGTACACCTTCTGCAGCATAGAGGACAAGGACAGATGCCCTATCTGGAAGTGTGTGCCCAATTCTGCCAATTCTCTTGGTGCTAGGGAATTGGGGTTCCCTGAGACTTACTCCTTTCCCTCTACACCTCTGAATATTCCTTCATGGAGGTTACAGGGAAAAGTTAGAATAGCTAAAAGTATTTTGGCAGATTCTGGAGGTTTTGTGATTGATCACTAAGGAGTTTTGAAACTCCTCCTTACAACCTGGTCACTTCTTTCTCCCACTCCCTTCTCTTGAGTATGTGAACTCCTCTCATAGGAGAAGAGACTGTCACCCTTTACCTCTCACCTTTGATTTCACCTTCCCCCACCTGAGAAAGGAGGAGCAGCAGCTATAGCATAGGCCCCCTGGCAATGGCCTTGGGCCCTAGGGTAACCTTTGCCTGAAAGCATCACTCAGGTTCAGCACATCCTACTAAAGGTAAAGAGGCTAGCCTCTGAACTTGGGTAAGCAAACTCTTTTAAAGTTGTAGTTTTAACTGTTCATGACAAGATGTTGATTCTCTGTGTAAAGTAATTTGGAAATACATTTAACAAAATTGATTGGTAATTGGTTGGTTTCATATTTCAAATTGGTGAACTTTTTGTATCAGTTACATCAAGTAACCTTTCATAATTTGGTTGCTGCTAAAATAATGTGGCTATCATTGGTTATTGTGTTAATGTGTAAGCTTGCCAAAAAACTTGTTTGGTCTTTGTCTTGCTAAGAATTTACAATTATATAGGAATAATCTCTAACAGTTGGCTTTTTATACCAAGACAAATTTAAATTTCAGATGTAAATCCTGAAAATTTTTTTTCCTAAACTGTGATTAGTGAAACTTGACTGTTTGAGGTAAAAGCTCATAGGATTTTATTTTGAGTTATCTGAAGGATTATAATAATCCATTGATAATCAGTGATCCACCATCTGAGAGAAATGCCACAAGCTGCTCAGAGAATGTGATACTCATGGGAAGTCAGAATCAGGAAAAGCTGAGAGGACAATTTTAACCTTAGTCTAAGATGGGATCCTCCTGGCTCAGTTTCCTCATTATGTTTCTTTGAAAAGGAATGTTACCCACCTGGCTATTCTTGAGTCTGGCTACGAGGTGGATTTGATACTGCATGGTTGGAAAATGGAATTATCTGAATCCAAACAGAGCTACGGATGTTTTATCTTCTCATATCTGGGCCCTGCAGTCTTTTCTGTCAGATTTGTGTCTTCCAGACTACAGGCCATTCACCTACAGTTGGTAGCAAAGAGTGGGTACCAGCCAATATACCCCCATCATTCCCTGGATGCAGCCTGTGCTCAGATCCAGTCAACCTCCTCTTTGAGACCCCCTTGAGGCAGGGACAGCTCTATACTCCTTGCCAGAAGGAAACAGTTTTAGAAGCCCAGACCTTCACCCTTTACATCAAAAGAATTTGTGTCCCATTTGTTTGATGGGGGAATGATGGTGTTGGAATCTGGACCCCAGAAAGGGAAAAACCCTGAACTTTCCCACATGGCCAAATCTCTGGCATTTGCCTGAGGCCATAATTCTATCAATTAGCCTTTCATTGTTACTACACCCAATCTCCCAATTCTGTTACCCTTGACCTAGCCTAGCCCTCCCTATGGCCCTCGGCCATTTCCCACACTTAATCCTAGCTAGGCTTCATTTTCCAGGTCCCAGGAGTTCTGTTCATTCCAGCTTACTGGCCATTACCATTCAAATCTTCCTTAGACCCCTTCCTCCCCCAAACTACTTGGCCACTCCTCGATCCCTCCCACAGTCTTTCTGTATATAAGGTCCATCTTGTCTTCTTTAAGATGCTCAGATTCTTAAAATCTAGCCAATAGCTCACTAATGTTCAGACTCCTTAAGAGTCTGCCCAATATGGTGGATGTTCTAATAAACTTTTTCTTTGGCTGAAAGAAGGCTTGGGTCAAATTCTTTTGGACAGGACCCATATGTTGTGATCTCAGTGTCTGAACCTCAACATTATGATTCATTAGACAACTCAAAATAAAATTCTGAGCTTTTTTACCTTAAACAGCAAGTTTCACTAATCACAGCTCAAAAAAACTTTTCTAGAATTTATATCTCAAACTTAAATTTGTCCTAGTGTAAAAAGTCAATCATTAGAGATTTCTATGCACTTGCAAATTCTCAGCAAGCCATAACTCAAACAAGGTTTTTGGCTAGTTTGCACATTAAAACAATAACCAACTATAGCCAAATTATTTTAATGGTAACCAAATTATGAAAATTTGCTTGACATAACTGATACAAAAAGTTCACCAATTTGAAACTTGAAACAAACCCATTTCCAACCAGGTGACTTCAGTTTTGCTAAATGCACTTCCAAATTATTTTACACAGAGAATCAACACTTCATCATTAACAGTTAAAACTACAACTTTAAAAGAGCGTGCTTACTCAAGTTCAGAGCCTAGCTTCTTTACCTTGAGCAGGATGTGCTGAACCTGGGTGGTGTTTCCAGACAAAGGTTGCCCCAGGGCCCAAGGCCGTTGCCAGGGGGGCCCATGCTGTAGCTGCTGCCCCTCCTTCCTTCTTCCTTTCACCAGGTGGAAGAGGGTGAAATTAAAGGTTAGGAGCAAAGGGTGAAACTCTCTTCTCTTAGAAGAAGAGTTAACAGATACCCTCTTAACTCAAGGGAAGGGATTGACCAGGGTTGTAAGGAGGAGTTTCAAAACTCCTTAATGATCCATCACAAAACCTCTAGAATCTGCAAAGATATTTTTAGCTAGTCTAACTTTCCCTGTAACCTCCATGAAGGAGGATTCAGGGGTGTAGAGGGAAGGTAGCAAGTAAGCCTCAGGGAACCAAAAAGCAACTGCAGTTTTCCCCAATTCTCTAGCCCCGAGAGAATTGAAAGAATCGGGCATACACTTCCTGATAGGGCATCTGTCCTTGGCCTCTATGCTGTGGAAGGTGTACCCAGGTCCATGGCCTCAAACCGACCCAGTGGACTGAGAGCCTGAGAATGTCAGGCTGAGTTTGAGACAGTCTTGTAACTTGACTGCTGGAAAAACACTTCCAAATCTTGGTGCTTAGAGAGCAATTCCAACTGCAGAGCAAAAAGAAGAGGTGGGAGGCTTACATATCTTCCAGTCTTGGCTGAAGAAGAACTTAGAGTTAGGCAGTTTCCCTGTACGGGCCACCAAAATGTTGAGGTTTACGGGTTTAGGGGGTGTTGGAACCCCAAAATAACAACATGCAGATCCTGCCCAAAAGAATTCAACCCAAGCTTTATTTCAGCCAAAGACAAGGTTTATTAGAACATCCGTCATACTGGGCAGACTCTTAAGGAGTCTGAACACTAGTGAGCTAGTGGCTATATTATAAGAATCTGAGCAGAGTTTAGATTTTAGGAATCTGGACAAGGAATTACTTTCTTACTGATTTTATTTTGTTGTTGTTATTATCATCGCTGTCATTTTTCCTCGTCCCCAGAAGTAGATGACCAAAATCAAGAGTATTTCATACAAAAGGAGAAACACGGCAACCATGGCACTGTGTTGTAAAATCAGTTATAAATAAGACCAAATGTTCCTCCCTTCCTGGTCTGTTTCTGTACCAGGTCACTGGATGGTTCTGGTATTAGCAGATATTGCATCATGTGAAAAGGAGACTTGACAAAGTGAATTTCTATATGAATAAGAAATGAAAGCATGATTGTAAGGAAGGCATATTAGCAGGGCCCACATGAGTTAGAATTTTAGAACAATGGTGCATTGCAGATTGCCCTCCTTTCCTTATGTGGTGCAATAAGTATTATGCTATCAAAAAATGGCATATTTCACCAGGGGCAATAAAACAAGATTTTTTTTGGACCCCTGCAGGACCGTTTATTTCTCTTGTATGACTGTGGACATTTTAGAATTATTATAAACATTAATTTCACCCTGGTCTTTATCCGAACTGTAATGTAATTTTGAATTAAAATTTAAGTCCTATTGAAAAAAGAAGAGAAAAGAAATAATGAGCAGGCAGACTTCAGAAAAACCTGGAAAGACTTACATGAACTGATGCTGAGTGAAGTGAGCAGAAGCAGGAGAACGTTGTGCACAGTAACAGCAACATTGGGCAATAATTAACTTTGATAGACTTAGCTCTTCTCAGGAATACAATAATTTAAGACAGTTAGTTCCAAAAGACTCAAGATGTAAAATGCTATCCACATTCAGAGAAAGAAATATGAAGTGTGAATGCAGATCAAAGCATACTATTTGCTCTCTTT
This sequence comes from Vombatus ursinus, assembly GCF_900497805.2. Taxonomy (NCBI): domain Eukaryota; kingdom Metazoa; phylum Chordata; class Mammalia; order Diprotodontia; family Vombatidae; genus Vombatus; species Vombatus ursinus. The sequence goes on along the minus strand of NW_020954721.1, from coordinate 508,728 downwards.
TTGTTTTTTTGTTTCTTCTTTCTCATGGTTTTCCCCATCATTAATAACTCTTCTTTACAACATGACTAATGTGGAAATATGCTTAATATACATGTATAAGTAGAACCTATATCAGATTACATGCTATCTTGGGGAGGGGAAAGTGGAAGGTGGAGAAGAAAATTTAGAACTCAAAATCTTATAGAAGTGAATTTTGAGAACTAAAAATTAATTAATTATTTTTTAAAGAAAAAATAGTTATTATTAGAGGAACTATAGGAAGACAAATCCACTGATAGACTACTGGTAAAGCTCTGAATGCTAAGAACAGACACCAATGTAGTCAAATAGTAGAAAAAAAAAGGTTTTAGGGGCAGCTACGTGGTGCAGTAGAGACAGTACCGGCCCTGAAGTCAGGAGGACCTGAGTTCAAATCTGGTCTCAGACCAAACACTTGACACGTACTAGCTGTGTGACCTTGAGCAAGTCACTTAACCCCGATTGCCTCACTAAAAAAAAGCAAAAAAACAAACCAAAAAAAAAGGTTTTATCCATACCAAAATATTGATAAAAGCACTTTTTGCTGTTGCAGAAAAATGGGGTGCAGGGTAGTAGGATCTCATTAATAGGGGACTGGATGGAAAAATTGTGGTACACGAATGTAATGCGATACTATCGTGCCATAAGAAACAATTAATTTAGGAATTCAGAGAAACAAGGGAATAATTGTATAAACCAATGTAGACTGAAATAAAGAGAATCAGAACACTACAGGAAATAAATACAATAATGGAAAATGAAAACAGAAAAAGAAACACATGAAAAGACAGTCTTATTTTGACTATTCACAGTTATCAATGTTGGTCCAAGAGAAGAGAAAATTTCAGTTCAGGTATAAGTCTTAAGAGGTGCAGAATGTGGAATAAACTGTCAGACACTCAGACAGAAAAAAATGACCAACCCTTTTTCAGACAACTCAACTGATTAGAACCTTTTTTTGGTTAACTTTGTAACTAAATCAGCCTCTTTGGAACATTGACTCATTGGACCTTTTTCTTTCTGGTTGATTCAAGTAGAACATTCATAGTGTCTCCTGTATAAACCCGTTATTTAAATTTTTGAACATGATTATATATCCTCTCTAATCCATCTTACTTCTTCATCAACCCAAACATCAACAATTCCTTTACCAGTCTTTCTGTGGAATGGATTGCACTCTTCTCATGATTCCAAGAAAAATGGTACTTCCTTGATACCCATAACAGTTCCCCAGAGCCTGTTCTAAGAGGAAAAGTTCTCTAGCACAAACTCAAACAAAGATGGAACAGGGACACCTCCTCACAATGAAACCTACTGCCAAGATTGGCATTGCACATCACCCCTTCTATATTAGTAAGAAGTCAATGAGATAAGTAATTATTCATTTCTTCACATCCTTTGGCCTGGTTTGTAACAAAAAAAAAAAAATCCACCATTATCAGAACTTTAGGCATTAGATTTGTCCTAAAGGCAAGAGAAAGTTTCATAAGCAATGTCTTTGGTGTATCCTTCATCCTCAATTTTCTAAGAATGAGATAAAGGAAATAGTGCTGAAATTTGACTTTAATGAGATCCCCGGTAACCCAATTAGTAAGGATATCCTCATCCAGATTCACAAACTGATGCCCTTGTGAGCTGAACCAACTATGACCAAGTGGTGGGGAGTGTATAGTCTCATTCTAACATCTTTCATCCCATTAAGTGGGAATGTGAGAACCTAGAACAGCTGTACTTCCCCTATCCTGTAACATGAAATAACTCCGCTCAAAATGATTATCTTTTTTAAAAAAATGATTATCTTTAAGACCTAAATCTGTCCCAGTAAAAGGTCTCACTGGGTATTTATATTTCTGTGTTCTGAGGAAATTATCTATCCACAAAGAATTTATGTGTCTGAAATATTATGTTAAAGTAGTATTTCCACAGGATTAATTCAATTCATCATGGGTGTATTTTTAGTGGGAGGTTGCATTTAATTTTAATTTTATTTTTTTCTGAATTATATGTAAATAAAACTAGCTAATATTTATTTTTTATAATTTTGTTCCAAATTCTCTGACTCCTTGCTTTCCTCCTTTAGATCACAAGCAATTTCATATAAATTTATATACATGAGCTATTATGCAAAACATTTTCATATTAGTCATGTTGCGAAAGAAAATGCAGATCAAAAACAAAACAAAACTCAAGAATAATAAAGAAGAAAAAAAAAAGGATGCTTCAGTCTTCATTTAGACTCCATCACTTCCTTCTCTAGAGATTGATAACATTTATTATAAGTCCTTCAGAATTGTCTTCAATCATTACATTGCTGAGAATAACTAAGTCATTCACAGCTGATCATGGATCATTGTTGCTGTTATTGTATACATCGTTGTCCTGATACTCATTTCACTTTACATCCTTTCATGTATGTCTTCCCAGGTTTTTCTGAAAACATTCATCTCATCATTTTTCTTGTAGCACAATAGTATTCAGTCATAATCATAAAACAAAAATTGTTCATTGATTACTCAATTGAAGGGCATCCCCTCAATTTCCAATTCCTTGCCAACACTAAAATAGCAGCTAAAATACTTTGTACATATAGGTACTTCTCTTTTTTCTTTGATCTCTTTGGGATACAAACCTAGCCATGGTATTACTGGATCAAAGGTCAGGCACAGTTTTTTAGCCATTGTGAGATAGTTCTCAGTTGCCATCCAGAAAGGTTGAATGAGCCATTTTACCTAGATTTTCAGACTTATGAAAACATAATTGGTCCAAAGAGCTCTTAATAATTCCTCCAATTTCATCTTCATTTGTGTTTTCATGTTTCTTAAATTTGATACTGGTAACTTATTTTCTTCTCTCTTATTTTTCAATGAAGTGAAGCAATAGTTCATCTTCATTGTTTTATTTTTTTCATAAAACTAACTCAGTTTAATATAGAAGTTCAATGGTTTTCTTTCAAATGTATTAACATATCCTTCAGTGTTTAATTGGACATTTTTATTTCTCCTTTTTTGATGTCTAATGAATGTCTTCATTAGACATCAAGGAACAGTAAAAAAAAAATAGAAAAGCAAATAGAAAATGAAAAAAAAATGTCTCATTGTAAAATAACTGAACTGGAAAATAGATCCTGAAGAGATAATTTAAGAATTATTGGATTACCTGAAAGTCATGATCAAAAATGAGCTTAGACATAATGCTTCAAGGAATTATTAGGAAAAACTTCCCTGAATCCTAGAAAAAGAAGATAAAATAGAAAGTGAAAGAATGCGATAATCACCTCCCAAAGTGAAAACCCCCTGAAATACTATAGCAAGATTCCAGAGCTCCCAGGTCAAGGGGAAGGCTGCTGTAATATAGGAAAGGTCCAAGAGACACAATTTCTGGCTAACTACTGATCAATTTTAGTAATTATGTCTAGCAGATAATTAATACAATAATAGTCACTTAGCTTTCTCTTGTAAAATAAAGACAACTCATGAAAGTCCCTCAATGTGTATATGCCCTGGAAAGAATGGGTTTTCTTGTCAGTAGGAAATCAATCCTGCTTGATTAAGAATTAATGAGTCCAATAGTTTTCTTAATTTCAATTTTATTAATTTCTCCTTTTGTTTTCAGCATTTCTAATTTGGTGTTTAATTGAGGATTTTTAATTTGTTCTTTTTCTAGTTTTTTTTAGTTGTATGTCAAATTCATTGATCTCCTCTTTTTCTATTTCATTCATGTAAGCATTTAGAAATATAAAACTTCCCCTAAGGATGGTTTTCGCAGCACCCCATAAGTTTTGGAATATTGTCTCATTATTGTCATTCACTTGAATGAAGTTATTTATTGTTTCTATAATTTGTTTTTTGACCCAATCATTTTTTTTAGGATGAGATTACTTAGTTTCCAATTATTTTTAGTCTATCTTTCAATGGTCCTTTATTAAATATATTTTTATTGTATTATGATCTGAAAAGGATATATTAAATATTTCTGTGTTTCTGCATTGCATTGTGAAGTTTTTATGCTCTAGTACATGGTCAATTTTTGTGTATGTGCCATGTACCACTGAGAAAAAAAGTATATTCCTTTCTATTCCCATTCAGTTTTCTCCAGAGGTCTATCATATCTACCTTTTCTAATGTTCTATTCATTTCCTTAACTTCTTTCTTGTTTATTTTGTAGTTAGATTTCTCTAGTTCAGAGAGGGGGAGGTTGAGGTCACCTACTACTATAATTTTGCTGTCTATTTCTTCCTGTAACTCCCTGAATTTCTCCTCTAAGAATTTGGATGCTATACCATTTGGTGCAAAAATGTTTAGTACTGATATTACTTCATTGTCTATGGTGCTTTTTAGAAGGATGTAGTTTCCTCCCTTACTCTTTTGATAAAATATATTTTTGTTTTTGCTTTGTATGAGATTAGGATTGCTACTCCTGCTTTTTTTTTCTACTGAAGCATAATATATTCTGCTCCAGCCTTTTACTTTTACCCTGTATGTGTCCCTCTGTTTCAAATGTGTTTCCTGTGAACAACATATTGTAGGATTATGGTTTTTAATCCATTCTGCTATCTGCTTCCATTCTATAGGAGAATTCACCCCATTCACATTCACAGTTATGATTACTATCTATATCTTTCTCTCTTTCCTTCCCCTTTCCCTGTTTATGCTTTTCTTTCTCCTTTCTCCTCTCCCCTCCTCACTAGTGTTTTTTTTCTTTTGACCACCTCCTCCCTCATTCCCACCTCCTTTCTATTAGCCCCTTCCCTTTTCTTCCCCTTTACCTTTACTATTTCTTCCCTCCCTTCTGTCCTCACTCCCTTTTCTTTCCCCTTTTCCCTCATACTGCCTATTTGACAAGTTAGATTTCTATACATAACTGATTATGTTATTCCCTTCTTGAGCCAAATCTGATGAGAGTAAGGTTCAAACAATGCTCATCCCCCTCCCTTCTTTCCCTCTGCTGTAATAGGTTTTTGTTCCTTTTCCTGTAATGTAATTTATCCTTGTCTACCTCCCCCCTTTCTCTCAGTTCATTTTCTTAGTTAGATCAGATTAATCCACTTACTTGGATCCATTTAACCCACTTGATTAGATTTTTTATATCATTATATCAAAGTCAACTTATACCCACACCCTTTATGTATACCCCTTTAACATGGTGTAATAACAATATAGTTCTCAAGAGTTACAAGTGTCATCTTCCCTGGTAAGGATGTAAACAGTTTGCCCTTATTAACAACATGTTTTTTCTTTCTATCCCATTTACCTTTTTATGTCTCTGCTGAGTCTTGTATTTAAAGATTAAATTTTCTTTTGAGCTCTGGTCTTTTTATCAGGAAAGTTTGGAAATACCCTATTTCACTGAATATCAACATCCTTCCCTGAAAGATCATGCTCGTTTTTGCTGGATAGATGATCCTTGGTTGTAACCCAAGCTCCTTTGCTTTATGGAATATCTTATTCCACATCCTATGGTCTTTCAATGTAGAAGCTTCAAGGTCCTGTGTAATCCTGACTGTGGTTCCATGATATTGAAATTGTTTCTTTCTGGCTGCTTGCCACATTTTCTCTTTGACCTGGTAATTTTGGAATTTGGCTACTATATTGCTTGGCATTTTCAATTTGGGATCTCTTTCAGGAGTTGATAGGTGGATGCTCTCTAAGCTCTTTTTTCAATAATGACTTTCAGGTAGACCAATAATTCTTAAATTATATTTCCTGATTCTATTTTCCCAATCAGTTTTTTTAATGAGGTGTTTTACATTTTCTTCTATTTTTTTCAGTCTTTTGATTTTGTTTGACTGATTCTTGATGTCTTAGAGAGTCATTAGCTTTCACTTGTTCAATTCTAATTTTTAAAGAATTGCTTTCTTCAGTTAGCTTTTGGATTTCCCTTTCCATTTGGCCAATTGTACTTTCTAAGGAGTTCTTCTCTTGAGTGCAATTATTTTTTACCTCCTTTTCCATTTGACCAATTGTACTTTTTAAGCAGTTGTTTTCTTCAGTCAATTTTATCCTTCTTTTTCCAAGTTGTTTACTCTCTTTTGCATACCTCTCATTTCTTTTCCCAGTTTTTCTTCTATTGCTCTTATTTGATGTTGAAAGTTTTCCTTGAACTCTTCCAAGAAGACTTTTTGGGCTTGGGACCAATTCATATTTCCCTTGAGGTTTCAGATGACAATGTTGTAGTCTTCTGAGTTTGTGTTTTGATCAGCTCAGCCACCATAATAAATCTCTAAAGTCAGTGTCCTTTTTTTTCTTTTTGCTCATTTTGTTTCTCTATTTCCTAGATTTTAAATTTGAGATCTCCTGTTGGAACAGAGGGAACACAGTCCCAAGCTTCTTGTGTGGTGAGCCAGGGGACTGGTCACTGGTGTTCTCTTCTGGGGACTCAGGTGCTGGTAGCTGGGGGGCTCTAGAGATCTGAGGGGGTCCTAGTGGTGGTATCTGGTGTGTGTTGAGGCCATGTGTAATTTTTCTGCATTTCCCTGGGGATACACTGAAGTGCTTGGGGATCTGGCTGCTAGAGAATACCTACCCACTTATGGCTTTGCTGAAAAATGGGTAAGTCCAACTGCTGGACGATGCCCAAGGGGCTTCATTGCTACACATGTTGGTTCTCAGAGCTTGAGTCTGTCTATTTCCCTGGCTATGCTAAGGTACATGGAGGGTCCTGGTTTTGGAGTTTGCCTGCTCCACCACCCTGGCACTCAGGATCTCCCACCGGATTGTTGAGGTCAATCCTACTGCCAACTTGGAAGGCACTCCCATTTTATGCGAGTGAGATAGGCCCTTTAGGCTGATCCTAAAGTTTTGTGGGATAAAAGACTCCTACACCCTATCTCTACTCTGAGTCCACTGTTCCAGAGTTATATGTGGGGTGCTATTGTCTGTTTTTTAAGAGGTCAATAAGGGAGACTGGTAGCAATTTATGCTTACTTCACCATCTTGGCTCACAGATGTCCAGAAAATATGATTTTCAAAAAAAGAATTAAAAGAAGCAAAAAAGGCAAACAGAAGAGCAAAACCATAAATAATTCAATAAGGTTAAACTGTGTACATTCTCAAGTGTGAACATGGTGCTTATTCTCTTAAAACATTATCTCTATTGAAGAAAATCAAAGATGTATATATATAGAAAGAAGAAGCGGGTATTAAGTTGATGATGATTAAATTATATCCAAAATTTTAAATAGAGAGATAGACAGATATACATACACACACATATATACATATACATATACATATGAAAAGTATAAACAGGGAAAACTAAGATTGAGAGAAATATACAGTAATCACAGCTGTAACTATAAATGGGATGAATTCATAAAACAGAAGAAGGATAGTAGAGTGGATTAAAAAACAGAATCCTGCAATATGTTGTTTATAAGAAACACATTTGAAATAGAGGGACAGACAGAGTAAATGTAAGGAACTGGAGCTGAATCTGTTGTACTACAGCTCCAGGAAAACAAATCAGCAGAGGGAGAAATCATGAGCTCATAAAATGCAAAAGCAAAAATGAATCTAATTAAAAGAGATAGGAAACGAAACTAAATCTTCTTAAAAGTTACCATAGATGATGAATCAATGTCAATCCTAAGCATATATGCATCAAATCATACAGCATTCAAATTTTTAAAGAAAATTTTATAGAGTTTCAGGAGCAAATAGTCAATAAAACTGTGCCGGTGGGGGACCTTAACTTTCCAGTTTATAAATGTATAAATCTAAGCACAAAATAAAGAAGAAAGAAAATAGGAGCTGAATAGAATTTTAGAAAGAGTTAAAAATGATAGATATCTGGGGAAAAATAAATGTCAATGGAGAGGAAAATATATCTTTCTTAGTGCCACCTACGCAAAAACTGACCATGTATTACAGCATAAAAACTAACAATCAAATGCAGAAAAGCAGAAATATTGAATGCATCCTGTCCAGATCATAATGCAATAAAAATCACATTCAATAAGGGACCACAAATAGATAGATTAAAAACTAATTGGAAACTAATTTTTCTGATGCAAAATGATGAATGGGTCAAAGAACAAATCATAGCAATAACCCAAAATTTGATTAAAAGAATGGCAACAATGAGAAAAAAATGTATATGGTGGAGCCAAATCAGTAGTTAGATGAAATTTTTTTGTTTCTAAATATTGTCATCAGTAAAACATAGAAAGAACAGTTCAATGAACTGGACGTGTAATTAAAAAAATGATAATAACCCATTAAATACCAAATTGGAAATTCTGAAAGACAAAGGAGAGATTAATGAAAATAAAATTAAGGAAAATATTAAATTAGTAAATAAAACCAGAAATAAGCTTTATACTAAAAGTAAAATACATTAACCATTGGTTAATTTGATTTTTTTAAAAAGAAAACCAAATTACCAGTATTAAAAAAGAGGGTGAAATCAACAGCAAATAGGTGAAAAATAAAGCAATTACTTATAAGCTAATTTGCCAGAAATATATCCCCCCCAAAATCTGAAAAGCTAGCTGAAATGGATGAATATTTATAAAAATAAAAATTATTTATATTAAAAAAGTGGAAATAAGATACTTAAACAATTGTATCTTAAAACTATATATTAAATAAACCATCAATGAACTCTCTAAGAAAAAAATACCAAGGCAAAATTATTCATAAGTTAATTCTATCAACTATTTGGAGAACAATTATTTCCAAGACATACTTATTTATTTGAAAAATAGGCAAAATGGGGACACTATCAAATTCTATTTCTTAGATAAATATTGTGCTAATACCTAAACCAGGAAAATGCAAAAAAAAAAAGAAGAAAAAGAAAACCATGTTGTGACAGAGAAAACATAGTGAGAGTTTTCACGTATAAGGAGAATGTAAATGGAAGAGAGAGAAAAGCCAGAGACACATGTTTACAAGGAACGTGGCTTTGGAGTAGCAAGATGGTAACTCCTATAATCTCTTCACAAGAGAGTAGCTACAGAAGAAGACAGAATCACTAGAGAAGAAACACTAGAACAAAAACACCAGAGATCAAAGCCCATCAGAATTGAAAAAGTCAGAGATTGACAAAAAAGAACATAATTATGATGGACAATTGTGCAGCAGAGAGCCAAGGATGTGACCTTGTGTTCAATGCAGCAGAAGTCCATTTCTCTGAGGTACAGTTCCATCAACTAAGATGGCATCTGCTACAAACCTTGTGAAGGAATATGTGAGTTTCAATGGAAAACCAACACTGAGCAATGATTGTGGCTGCTCAGAGAGGAGAGAAGGAAAAAAAAAAGGACTAAAAATGGGGTAATATGGGCTTAGGCCAAGGAACTATTCATGGTGAGTACAAGAGGAGGGGACAGGCATCATGATTTGGGACCCAGGATGACATCAATTGTGTGACACAGTAAAATATGACATTGGTTGCTTAGGAACATTGTTTTTAATGGGGACAATTAATGAAATGAAAACCTCCTTGGCATTGATATTAGTGTTCTGCCAAAGAAGATAGGAGGAAAAGGAAGGGATAAGGGAGTCTTCCTCTTTTCATTCTGAAAGAAAAGCTCAACACTTCAGAGAACTAATTTCCTCACGTGGTCATTTGACAATAGAGGAAATGTGTGGCCAACTGAGTTTCTGCTTCTTGAAGCCTGCACAGACATTCTCTGCTGTCCATGCAGCATATGCAAGACGTGCTTTTGCAAGAAAATTTGGGGCAGAATAACTCATTGATACCATCCTATAATGGAGATGATATAATAAGATGGATAAAACCCTTACATTGGCCATTTGGAGGGTATTTTTTCCCCTCTCAGGTTCTGATTTAGGGAAGAAAAACTGAAAGAGCAAAGGCATGAGGAAGAACAAATGGCTGATCTCCCCTGCCTTACCTCTTATACTGCCATATGTCCCTGATAATATAGTACCTGAAGTTATTCTGGTCTTAGGTGAATGAGGAATTAGAGATGGAATGAAACAGATTACAACATGGTACAATTCAAATAATTAGAAGAATCCTTAGAGGACCCCTGGGAATACAGTCTTTGAAAAAGAACAACAAAGTCCAGAGCCATAGCAGGTGATTCCTGTATACCTCAAGAGCATCAGACCAGCAAAGTTCTTGCCCCAAATAAGCAGAAAGTTGACCCATGAATCAGAACACCAACTCCTGCCTTTGTGGGCTGCCTTTGCAGGCTGGCTCTTTAGCCAGTCCAGATGAGCCAGGGAGTGATTCCATGAGAAACCTTCTATATGCAGAATCGCTTATCTCCTCAGTCTTTCCTTTAGAAGAATGAATAAATCCCCTTGTCCGTTTCCAGAGTCCCAAGTGTTGGATTGTTAGAAGATAGGCAGTGTATAAGTAGCCCTCTCTCCACAACATTACATTACATAAAGGGAACTGGAATATATTTTTGTGTAGCATTTGCTCATCTTGCTACATGAGAACATAAGAAAGGGGACTCACATGAAGAACTACAATTCCTGGTTCAAACAACCAGATTTCAATCTGGAGACATTTTTAAAAGTCAACAGACATTTGTTAAAATGCTCACTTTGTGCCTGGCACTGTGCCAAGAGCTTGGGACACAAGTCCAAGAGACAGAAAATTGGAATCAATGACCTTAAGCAGCTTATCATATTATGAAGGAATACAACCCCAAAAAGAGCTCAGAAAAATGAGGAGATGAGCAGGGAGAAAGTCCTTTTGGGTGTTAGGCATAGTGTGGAAATGCAGAGATTAAGAAGAAGAGCAGAGACAATGAAAGATGGTTGACCTGGAGACCTTTCTCAAAGTCAGGGTCTGATAGGAGCTTGTCAATGGCCAAAAGGACTCTAAGGGTTGTGGGAAGTTCCAGGATAAAAAGGCCACTTTGTGGTGAGAAGGCATATTCTAAAGGGATGAGGAGATAGAATAATTTTGGATACAAAACACTTTTGGATGAGTGATTCCCTTACTTAACTCAGCTAAATCTTTGAAGTGGTTTTTTCCTGGTTAATGGTCAAACCACTGCTAGATTAGCTACAAGATGTGGCTTGGCTGTTGTTATTGTCTCTGATACCAAGTCTAGGGGATAAAGAGATCAATGATGAAACTCTCAGTACCTAAAAGTTCGAAAACTCTTCTATCCTTTGTCTAAGTACTTTTTCACAAATGCTAAATAAAGAAGCATGGCATGTTTAGGTACATGAAGAATTGAGAACCATGTACAAGCCTGACTTCTGGTCTCCTTGAGAACACAAGAATTTCCAGAACTGATTTCATTGTGTGCCTGAGATTAATGGAGGGTGAAGGGGAGCGACCAACGAAACTAGGACCATTAAGCATAAGCAGACTTGTTCTGCCTGCTACTATTTCAGCCTGTGAAACTTTGGAAGAAAGTTTGCTCCTTGATGATTCGGAACTTTTTAGGAAGTGATACAAACCATGGACCAGTATTTCCTTCTCTCAGGCCTTTCTGGTATTTCGACAAGAAAATTAGCGAACTCACAATAGTAGTCCTCTTTTATCCTCCCAATTGGATACCATGTGGACCCAAACAGGGGGCCTCCCACTATAACTAAAGAGCCTTGTCATCCTTGAAGGCCAATTTGCTTCTGTAACTGCTTCCAATGATTAATTGGTCAGTTCCTCCTAGAACCCCTTACACCTAATTTTCTAGAATTCTTCTCCACCATTCTCCTCACAAATACATATACCTTATGCAAAATGCCCACATTGATTTCTCCTTTGATATGTTATCCCCTCCCCATACAAGATACTTAAGCTTTTTGAGGTCAAGAAGTATAATTATAGTAAGTATATATGAATGCCTAGTGTGTACCACTGTGCTTCCTGTTGTCATTGTTTCTTCTTTGTTTTTGAAGAGGTCCATGACATCAGAAAGATTATATTTCATGACAAGCACGGGAACTGGATTTAAGTGAGGAAGGGCTGTACTAAGGCACCAGCCTCACTTCCTTCTCCAGAGCCATCTGAGTCCAGGGGCGAGATATAGATCAAGAAACGGCCCCGGATGCAATGTGGGACCTCGGCCTTTTTAAGCTAAGGTCTTAACACGTTTTAGTGTGACTGAGGAAATGTCATTTCAGAGAATAAGGCTAAGTAAGAAAGGAGATAGAGAATAGCTTCTTTACCTAGTCAAAAATAAAAAAATTAATCTGAGAGAAGAAGACCCTCAAGGTTTCTGGCCAAAACAGAAGTAATTGTTGTTTACATTCACTTGATAAAAATGTATCTCTTAGAAATAACTTAAATTGAATATACATAGTATTTCTGTTCTGAAGGGATACATCATATATTGGACAATTCAGGCACAGATACAGGAAGGAGACAAATTCTCAGTTAAATGGGAAGATCGTGCTAAACATAGAATTGAATGATGCTTGTTAGCACAGACTGCTAAAGGTAAGGACTAGAGCATCATCTTGTTAGGGAAAATACACAAATAAATTTCAAAATGAAAAGGAACAGAGGCCTTTCCCTGGGAATTTTCTGAGGTGAGTAAAAGAGAAATCTTTCTTCCGTCTAAAGTCTTTTGAGTTCTATACAAGTATAACAGATGAGCTAAGGGTATAGTGACCTGGAGTTGGACAGATTTTTCCTTGGTTCAAAATGATCAGAGTTAAACCAATATAGCACAACCTCATCTAGGGGAGAAGGTGAGATTTATGATGGAAGAGACTATTTCCATTTTCTGTATCTTCTTTTGTCAGAATAGTGCCTAGAATTTCTTCTTTTTTTTTTTTGGTTGAATGGAATTCACTTTTTTTTTCATTTTCAAACACAAATTTAATCATACTTTTCCATCTGGTACTTTTTTTTTTGGTTAATTTATTTTTTTTTAGTTTTCAACATTCGCTTCCATTAGATTTTGAGTTTTAAATTTTCTCCCCCTCCCATTTCTTCCCCCCTCCCTCAAGACAGCATACAATCTGATATAGGCTCTACATATGCATCCATGTTAAGCATATGTACCCATTAGTCATGATGTAAAGAACAATTAGATATAATGGGAGGAACCACGAGAATGAAGCAATAGAACAAAACAATAAAGGAAAAGGAGAGCAAATAGCATGCTTCCATCTGCACTTAGACTCCATATTTTTTTTTCTCTTCATGTGGATAACAGTGTCTAGAACTTCTGGGTAACTGTTTATTGACTCACTGATACTGCATCAGAACAGGTTATAAAGGACTTGCTGTTTTAAATACAAGGAACATGTTAGATGGAAATAAGTGACAGTATTGGGCTCCCTTACCTGTGGAACTTTATAAAGTTTGAGAATGGTGGCCATGGACGTGGACAGTGTAGATGACATCCCTCCAATGACAGCCACTGAATTGGGTTTCCTGTCACAGCTGTAGTTAGGGATGGTTGGACCCCGCCTTGACAGCCATATCAAGGAGCTCTCCACAGCTAGTCTGGCCTGATGGAAGTTATTGAGCAACTGGTATCCCAAGGTTATGTTTGGCAGCAAATTGGAGTTCTTGTTGATCTCATCCACAGCAAATTGGAAAACCAGCATATGTTGGTAATGTTTGCGTAATACCCTAAAGTGAGAGGAAAAATATAAAGAACTAGGCAAACTTTATATGTGCAGAAAGAACAAGGTGTTATAAGGGATGAAATGTTAGATGAAGTCAAGAAAGCCTGTTTTACATCTTGCCCCTAATATTTACTAATAGTGTGGCCCTGGGCAAAATCATTTCACATCCATGAGTTTCAAAGTCCATATATATAAAATGAGATAATTGGACTAAACATCCTATAAAATACTTTCAAATACATACACACACACACACACACTGGGAGAGAGAAAGGGAGAGGGAGAGAGAGAAAGAGAGAGGGAGAGAGAGAAAGAGAGAGAGAGAGAGAGAGAGAGAGAGAGAGAGAGAGAGAAATAATAATAAGCTTTAGACATCAAAATATATCTAGTCTTGCAATGGAACTGAACAAACAAGGCAGTCTTATTTTCTATCTCATATAAACATAGGAAGAGGAGTTTCTAATTCTGGACTTGTATTGGAGATATTTTAATTGTCCCCTTGACCATAGAAAACATATTAGATAGGAATAGACAAATATATTGATAACATAGCTTCTTATATTTTGTAATATTTTTAAGAATATATGTTGAGGTGAAAATGGAGTACATGTATTTCAAAAGTGGAATTTTCTTGAAAATGTAATGGGCAATATTGAAGGATTTAAGCTGACGTTCATTTCTTTCTGAAATAATTACCTGAACTACAGTGAAGGAAGATTCTCAAAATTTAGATTTTCAGGGCATTTTATTAGCCCTGTAGTTCATCTTCCTGTCTTATTGAGTTAGGAAACATTGTTCCTCTCTTAGAAGTTAGATAACTGAGAACCAAGGAATCAATCAATCACCATTTACTAAGCACCTACTATGTGCCAGGTACTGTGTTAAACAATGAGGATACAAAAATCAACAAGAGAAAGATCTGTCTTCAAGGTGATCATGTCTTAATGGGAAAGACAGCATGCAAACAGAGAGAGACAGACAGACAGAGAAAGACAGAGAGAGAGAGAAAGCAAAAGAGAGACAGAGACAGAAAAAGTGATAGAGAGAAAGTGACAGATGGACAGACAGAAGGACAGACAGACAGGTAGGCAAGCAGCTATATATTTAAGACACATTGCCAACATGGACAGTCTAGATGACATCCCTCCAATGATAGTCACTGGATTGGGCTGCCTGCCACAGCCATAGTTAGGGACAATTGGACCCATTCCCGACAACCATATTAAGGAGATGTCCACAGCGAGTCTGTCCTGATGGAAGTTAGTGAGTTTAAATTGAAAGGCCTTGGCAACAGCTTAGATATGAGGGAGAGGGATAGAGAAGATTGTAGGATCACTGCAAAGTTAGGATCCAGAAGGCATTGGAGGACAGTAGTAGGGAGAGAGTTAAGAGGCAAAAGAGAATGATTTCCATTTTGGATGTACTGAACTTAAGCTGTCCATTGGATATTTAGTTCAAGATATCTGAAAGGCAGTTGGTGATATAAGATGCGAGGTCAGCAGAGAGTTTGGGTCAGGACAGGTAAATCTGAGAATCATCAGCAGAGAGATGCTATGTAAATCATGTGAACTGATAAGATAACTATGTGAAGTAATAGACTGGGTTAGTGACAGATCCCTGAGGGATACCTATAATTAGACAGTGTGATCTGAAGAGGATTCAGCCAGAGAAAAAAAGAGAAGTAAGAAATGGAGGAGGAGAACAGGAAAACCTCGACCCTAAACCTAGAGAGAAGAGAACACCAACGAGGTGAGAGCGATCAACACTGTTAAAAGATGCAGAGAAAAAAAGGAAAATGAGGAGAAGGAGTTAAATAATTACTCTCAGGTTCACAATGTAATAAACTGAAAGAAAGAACCTGAAGTTCCCAATGAGAACAAACTGAAATGATTAATCAGCTTACAAGCATTTATGAGGCCCCTGTTAGAGATCAGGTATTTGCAAGTCAAGGGGGTGTAGAGACAAAAGTGAAAAAAAAATACCTGTCTTCAAAGAGGTTACATTATAGCCAGCAGAGAAAACATGGCCACATAATAAGCAGTATGTTAAATTAGAGGCAAGGGAGACAAAATATGATTTGGAGAAAGTCATTAACAGCTCTGGGTAGGGTGGGAGACAATAAAGACTTAATTTCAAATGAGTTGAAAATTAAATGACAATAGGAATTCTGAGACATGAAAATGAGGAGAGATTGCATTCCTGGAATGGGAGACAGTATTCCCAAAAGTACAAAAATGATAGATGGAGTGTGGAACATGAAGAATGATGAGTTCTCTTTGGCTTTATGAAAAAGGCCACGAAAGTTGGTGAAGGATAATAAACAGATATTTAGGTGAGGCCCAAGGTATGAATGTGTTAAATTATTGTGAAGTTTACCTTTGATCAGAAAGGTATCAGATTGTGATTCCAATTCAGCAAATAGGGAACTGACCTACCAGGTGTTGTACTTTCTGAAAATCCCTTGCACATCTTTGGGGAGACTAGCTAATGACAGAAGAGATGTGTAGAAGAAGAGCCATTGGGGGCCATTTCGAATATTCCATAGAAGCGGTTATCAATTTTTGTCAGGAAGTCATCAAATGAGGGGAAAAAGAGGGAACAAGCATAAAATATTGTATTTTGGTAGAAATTATGAGTGTATACATGATTAGATACATATCTTCTTCAGAAACTCGATTAAATGGAGAGAGAATGGGCATTTAAAGGAATAGTACATTGAATATCAAAAAAGGGAAGGAATAGATAAAACTAAAGTCTTCTGTTTTGTCAATATATTTTAAGGCAATGTCCTCAGCTAAGAATGTGGAGGGTGAGGTGAAGTTTTTAATAGCTACTGTGGAAAGAAGAATAAGCCATCCCTCAGGAAACAGTACATGGATTGCCTTGCAATAGTGAAAGCCTAATTGGGATGGCATAATCTAAATTTGTAGTAGATTTATTCTATAATGGTTTGTGACTTTCTTAAGTCAGGTTAGTAGCACCTGAGTAGTATTTGAAGAAGTAGATACTGGGAGTAGTGGGAAATTGTGGTTTGGCAAGGCTCAAATAGAAATCATTGGGACTGTTTGGGAAGGCACTTAATCACAGAATTTCCACAATAGAAAAGACCAAACATTGGTCCATTTTTCATGTTTTTTTTAATCCATTTATTGCATGTATTTGTGACTATGTGTGTGTGTGTATTTGTGTGCACACATGTGTATGGATATATGTATATACATACATGTATATGTT
Source organism: Vombatus ursinus (assembly GCF_900497805.2). Taxonomy (NCBI): domain Eukaryota; kingdom Metazoa; phylum Chordata; class Mammalia; order Diprotodontia; family Vombatidae; genus Vombatus; species Vombatus ursinus. Next base: position 491,959 of record NW_020954721.1, on the reverse strand, counting down.
AGTATATAAACAAAAACATTTATGTTCATCAATGTTCTAAGTGCTAGGGACCAAAATACAAATATATATACATATATAAATCCTGTTTATTTCTACCTTTTCTTTGACTGATAGCAAACCACCTACACACAAACAATAAAAATACATAATATGTACATAAAGCTAAGTGCAATAAAGTTTCTGTGAATTTGGTTATATTAACTAGAAAACTCAGGGAAAATTTCTTGTAGCAAGTAGTACTCAAGATCAACTTTAAAGGAAGCAAAGGATTTTGAATATCCAGGAATATGTGAAATCATCTTCAAAGCATGAGCAATTGTCTATGCAAATGTATCATAAAAGAAAGTGTGATTTCATATATGAGGTGCAGCAATAAATCAAGTTGGGGGGGCAGCGAGGTGGCACAGTGGGTAGAGCACTGGCCCTGGATTCAGGAGGACCTGCGTTCAAATCCGGTCTCAGACACATAACACTTACTAGCAGTGTGACTCTAGGCAAGTCATTTAACTGCTATTGCCCAACCAAAACAAACAAACAAACAAACAAACAAACAAATAAATAAATAAACAAACAAACAAATAAATAAATAAGCAAATAAATAAATAAATAAATGAATGAATGAATGAATGAATAAATCATGTTGGATTCAATGTAGATTACTTGAAGGGGAATGCTGTTCAATAAGCCTACAAATGGTAATGAGGCTTGGGTCAGAGACAAAAAGGAAATTGAAATTCAGCAGATGAGGTCTTATTTGCTCTTATGGAAACTGAGTACACAGGGGCAACTAGGTGGCACAGTGAATAGAGCACTGGCCCTAAAGTCAAGAGGACCTGAGTTCAAATTCGGCCTCAAATCAAAAACTTGACATTTACTAGCTATGTGACCCTGGGCAAGTCACTTAACCTCAATTGCTTCACCCCTTCCCTCAAAAAAAAAAAATCCTAATTGAATACTTGGTGGTCTTCTTTGGCCCTGAAACAGAAGAATGATATGGGCATACATACCAATATTTTCAAATGCTGTCTGGCAGCTCCGCAAAGACTCAAACCATATATGACAGAGGTTAATCTCTTTAAAATATATGATGAAGGATCTTCTGCCCTTTTATTCAAAATCTCCATTGAGGAGGATCCCACAATATGCAATGGGAATCCATTCCATATTTGCATAACTTGAATCATTAGAAAGTGATTCCTTCCATCAACCCTAAATTTATCTAACCATCTCTCTTAGTTATGATCTGGAGAACTAAGCCAAAAAAAGAATAATAAATCTGCCAAATCAGTAGGCTTAGGTCGTGATAAGAGTTATCATGTTGCCCTGGGCTTTTTTAAATCACTCTGATTCATTCAAAATGATTTGCAGGTGACATTGACTTAAGGCCCCATTACCGTACTTCTTGCCCTTTTCCACTTTCTCTCCAACTTCTTGCATCATTTCCCACAAAACTATACCTAGAAATTAAGATAATAAATCAAATGGGATCTGATTTGTGTCTTTTACTGAGAGACCATCACATTCTTTGTGAGAGAAAATTCCTCATTTTAAATCACTTAATAGTTCACTACATCCGTCCAACAATTTTCCTGACAGTAATCACACTTCAGTCCTCATATTCTTATGTTGCTGATTTTAAAGGCAGAATGAACAGTGCATTTCTCACTATTAACTTTCTCCTTACTTGATTCAGTGCCATCTTTGAGCCTTCCAAGATTGTGTAGTTTTGTAAGTTTCTCATGCCATGTTTTATAAGTCTCTCCTAGATCTGTGCCATCTGCAAATTTGATAAACTTTTCTCTTGTTCTTTACCATGAACTTGGAAAAAAATGATACTGGAGCCATTTCATTTGAAATGACTGGAGTTTTTCCCACTGCATACAGAAAATTGATGAGTAACGATTTTTTTTTAGCTTTTAAAAAAGGACAACCTGAAAAGCTAACACTTTTAAGACATGCTTTCCTTATATGATTCCTGTAGTACCTTCTCCATATCTAGAGTAGATATATGATCAGAATAAAGACACGATGAAGAAATTCTGGCAGAAAAGAAAGAAATAACCAAGAATATTTAATTAGAGGAAGGATTGAGAAGGAGAACTCTGAGGAAAGAATAACCTGCCACGCAAAATGAAAAGAATTAAATAAGAATAAGGGGAATAGTTCTCAGAGACTTCCATGCCCAGGTCTTTGTAAAACCTCACCTGCTGGGTAAAAAGAGACAAAGAATGAGCTAGAAATATTATGAATTTCACACCCCTCAATTTTTTTTTTTTAGTGTCCTAAAAGACAGCCCTATGCCATTATTGCTGACCTCATTGAAATAACCTCCTAAGAACAATTCCCCAAACAGGTCCAATCACTATGTCCCCTCTTAAAATTTCAAAACTTTTTTTAAAGAAATAATAGAAATAGAAAGGAAAGAAAGCAAAGTAAAAGGATTGGGGGTAATAATGAATATTAAAAGGATTGTATTGAATCCCAGACTCTAAACCTTCTAAAGGAAAAGTCTCAATACTCAGAGGAGGAATCATTTGCACAAATAATCTTCTGAAATATAGGTAACATTACAATGATTGTAAATAAAACAATTATTGATGCCAGGTATATTTTTCATTTGTTAATCCCTAGCTCATGGCCTGCACATGGTGTTCTGATGATATATTTGAGAGACATTGTCTTATAGTTTATATTATGCAGAAAGAAAAGGACTGAAAACAGTGCAATTAGTGAACCTTGTCAATGGTCTGATTGACATGGCACTTGTGGTCATTGTAAATTTATATTGTTTGATGTTTTAGATATATTTTAATGTTATCTTTTTAATGATTGAACTCCAATATGGAGTCACTTAGATTAAGTGGTCTTAAAACTCATCAAAGTATATAAACAAAGATGGACATTTTGCCTTTTCCCTTGTTAACTCTCTGTTAGGTAGATGAGGCTTGAAGCTTTAGATTGAATGAAACTCTGGACTCATTGGAGTACTCTGAATTTGTTCTCATTTCTGGTATCTAAGATAGTTAACCTTAGATCCTTCCCCCAATTTTGTGATATAAAGATGCAGAAACTCCCACTACCTCAGCGAAGCCTAGCAGTGATCAGTGACCTTGAGGACTTCTTCATCGTATATGGGTCCAATAGGAATATTTCTTCCCATATTTGTCACCCATAATCAGTTCTTATCCTCCCTTATTCTTAGAGAATAAACTTTTGCTACCTGAACCTCAACCTTGAATGCATTTCCTCCCTGGTTTATCTTCCTCATCCTTGTAATGGGTGAGTTTTTTCATCTTTACAGATGAAGTTCTATCTAAAAAAAACATATAGGACATATATAGATAGTCCCTATTTCTCTGCCTGCTGCACTGCACATCAATAAAATCTTTAATTTATCAGCTTCCTGAAGACCAGGCTTCTAGAAATTGTCAAAGCCAGGTCTTGCTTTAAACAATGTTGTGAGGTTAAATAAAACGCAACTCTACCAACAAACCAGACAGAAATATGGATGATCATTTCATTAATCAGACAAATAAAAACAACTTACTGTGTTTCTGGAGCAATCCAGATGGGAGGACTTTGGAAGAAATATTTGTCATATGGTCGCGTTGACTTCTGATACAAGGAGAAGAAGCCCCCTATGATTAAATCCCCTTCTTTTCTATATGTGGGACTGTAAGCTCTTTCTATATGACAAGGACTTTTCACCATGTGATACTCAAAAAGAGAAATCTGCAGAAGCAGTATCACAAATAACCTAGAGAACAAGAGTCCCAGGTTCCCCAGGCCCACGGTCAATATCCCAAATCTCTGAAGGGTCAAGGCACTGTAAGATGACTGGAGGTTGTTGTTCATGCATCTATAGGCCCATTCTCTATTACTAAAGATTTGTCTTTCCTAATAGATGCTCAGACTTTGAACAGTCCTTCTCCCTTGGCAACATAGAATATGAGACATGTAGAGGCCTGTTTAGGACAAGGGCAAAAACTAGAAAGAACAGGGTATATTTATAGCATATTTCTGCCTCCTGGATATTATTCTCTTTGTTCCCTGTGGATGGATTAGGAAAGGAGGGCTGTCTTCATGCCTCTTGGGTGCAAGTCAAACAAATATGTTGACCAGAGTCTGAGAATGAGAGTCTCTCAGGACCATCCTGCCCTAAAGCCCTGCACCTGCTTCCTTCATCTGGGAAACTTCAAAAACTTAAGTATATATATAAAAAAAAAAAGCCGTTTGGCAATCTCCTTTGCTACCTTCAGTCCCTGGAGCCTTCACAGCTTCCATGGGTTCTAAGATGCCCACAGGACCCTCTGATCTCTCTCAAGCTAGGTTTTGTGGGCTTTCTGGAGTACTACTTCCATTCTCCCCAAGCCAAATCTCTGTGGTGGCTCAAAATGACCAGATGTTGCATCAGTCAGAGGACAGTGCTACATGACAAAGGCAGAAAGTGTGAATGATAGTGACAAGGCCTAGGCCCACAAGTTCCCAGACTGAGATGAGTTTTACATTTGTCTTGCCTTGATAACATTAACTATAGTACCTTGGCCATTGGAAATACACACTAACTATTGCTGAATGAATGCTCATAATGACAACAGAACTCGCAATAAGGTTTTTAAGTTGATAAATCACATTGCTCTCATGTTTGCCTGTCACCTCACTAGTGGGAACCTTGGGTTCATTGGGGTAATTACCTCCTGAAATTGAGAAGAATTATAGAAGGTGACAGTGTGTCATACCTGAGATGAATGAAAAGTCAGAGACAAAGTTTCTGAGTAATTAGTAACAAATTTATTAATTAGGCTAGCATGTAACCATTAAATTGATAATTAGTTTTCTTTCTTGGTAACCAAAGACAAAACCATGGAGATCACTTAATGTTTAAATATCTTTAAAAAAAGGAGTGCTGCTGACAGGTAAAAATCAACCCTGATGGGTTAACAGTTAATGAGAGGGAGATTTTTTCAAATGAGAAGATGGGCTAAATACAGCAGCCCCTCTTGTTGAGTATGTTGTTTGATCATTGGACTCAGGCACCTCAAGCAATCTGGACAATGGAATCCATCTGTACCCAGAACACTTTGGATAGTTTTCTCCTTCATGAGCTGAATTGCCCTAAACTCCAATGGGGGGATTCCAAGGGTATAAGCCTAGTGTTTTAGGGCTGCAATTCAAGAAGATTAAATTTTGTTTACATTGTAAAAAGAAATGAAGTCTTCTACATGGGTGAGAAAGAATTGGAGCAACCTTATCAAACAGTAGATGGGGGTTGGGAGAGTGGGTGGTTGCCATTTCCTTCTCCTACTCATTTTACAGATGAGGAAACTGAGGGGTGACTCCGCTCTGAGGCAAAACCCCTAGGGATGTCGAGAACCCACCTAAACTCATTCGTCAAAGAAGTCATATTCTCGCCATCCCAGTGATTCTGAACCCCCAGTCACTGCTCAGATCCCTTTCTCCATCTTACACTGCCTGTTCCGTTATCCCAATCTTCCTCAGTATGAGCCAGTCAATGTCCCACTCTGAACCTATCCATCCAGGGTGATTTCTGAATTGCTTACTTAATGGGTAACAAACATTTTTAACTTGAATCTTTTCCTTCCCCACTCAATCTTCTGGCCCTTATGAGACCTTCAATTGATCAATTGTCTATAAATTCATAAAGCCACTTCAATTCTTTTAATTTTTATCAATATCCTTTGCCCACACATCACCTCCATTTCCCCAAACTCAATCCTCCATGATTTACTTGACTGCTAATTTTCGGCCAGCTCTGCATAGCCTCACTAACTGCTTGGGTATCGCCTGGAGGCCCTTTCTTCTCAGCTTTGCTCTCCAGGTCTAGTCCCAGCAACCCAACATTGCAATTGTTCCTAGATGGTGTTGTTCAGTAATTTCAGTATGTCTGATTCTTCCTGACCCCATTGAGGATTTTCTTGACAAAGATCCAGGAATGGCTTGCCATTTCCTTCTCCAGTTCATTTTACAGATGAGGAACTGAGCAAACTGGGATAAGTGACTTGCCCAGGGTCATACAGATAGTAAGTGTCTGAGGCTAGATTTGAAATCAGGAAGATAAGTCTTCCTGCCTCCAGGCCAGGGATCCATCCACTGTTGCCCCTTGGGGTGTGTCAATCTACTCCACTGCCACTCTACACCCCATCCAAGACTTTGAAGGTAAAAGTGCCTTTGCCACATTTTCCCCACCCTATTCATTGTATGCATTAAAATGTAAGTTCCTTGAGGTCAGGGACAGTCTTTGCTTTTCTATTTGAATTGAAAATACTTAAACCAGTTTTTGGCAAATAATGAATGTTTGCTTAATAACTATTTGTTTCTTCTTTCCTTCCTTTCTATTTCATTCTTTCTTTCTACCTTGTCTTTCTTTTTACTTTCTTTCTCTCCCTTCTCTATCTTCCCTTTTTCCCACTGGCACAGAGCCATATTCTACAACCAAACATTAAAAAGTGCCTTCATTGTGAGATTCTGCCACCCACTATAGAGGGAGGAGAATGTGGTGGGAAGAGCCCTTTTCTGGGAAACAGACCATTTCTAGTACAGGTTCCATCATTTATCAACTGCACGTCCTTGGAAAAGTTATTTCCCCTCTTTGGGCTACAGAGGTCTACTATTATAAAGTGAGACTAAGACAAAGAAAAAAAGTTGCTTACTCTTTTTAAGGGGCAACTAGGTGGCTAAGTGGATAGAGCACCAGGCCTGGAGTCAGGAAGACCTGAGTTCAAATCTATCCTTGAACATAATTAGTTAACTGTTTTAACCTGGGCAAGTTGCTTCACCCTCTTTGCCTCAGTTTCCTCACCTTTAAAATGAGTTGGAGATGGAAATGGCAAACCACTCTGAAGGGGGTGGGGTTTGGGGTGCTTCTAGTTGCACAGAGGCACCCCAAAATTGTGGGAAAAGCCCACATCGTGGCATGGATCTGCCTGAATGAATTCAACTCATATCTTCTTCCAGCCAGAGAAAAAGCTTATTAAAGATAAGCATATAGGCCAGACTCCAAAGGAACCCAAACATCAGTGATCTAAATGGGATTTAAGGTGGTCAGGTGATGCTCTTAAGGATGAGCAGTGTGAGGCAGTCTAGAAAGCTCAGCATCTGAGTGGGGGATGGGGCTAAGGTGGTCAGGCCAGGTGACACCCGTTACAGGCAGGCATGGGGTCTCATCCTCTAGGGGCATGAGAAATTCCCAGCGTCTGAGTGGGGGCTGGGGTGGATAGGCCACGTGACGCCCGTGAGGATGGGCGGGCATGAGGGGTCTCAGCTTCTAGAGCTGTTCTTGAGAACAGCTCAGCATCAGAATGGGGGAAAGGTGAGTCTTAAGTACAGACTGATTGGCGAGGGGTCTAGGAGTGGCCAAGCAGCTTGGAGTGATGGGAGGAGGGGTCCTAGGAGATCTGGATGGGAGTGGCCAGCAAGCTGGGGGGGAACAGAACTCCTGGGTTCTGGGCCTTGTGGTGCCTAGGTAGGATTAAGGGTGAGAATGGCCAGGAAGGCAAAACAATGGGAAAGCCAGTTGATGGCAGAGGTGGACCATTTGGGAAAGAGTCCAGGTGAGAATCTCCATTTGGAATGTCTGAGTGATTTGAAAAGACAATGAGAATAGATAATGAAGGGAGCTGGAAGGGGAGGTTTGCTTTCAAAGGGCTTTTAAAGGGAAATAAGGCAGTTTCTAAAAAACTTTAAGGGTTTCCTGGGACTGGTAAACAAAACTGAAGCCAGGTTCTTTTTAGGGGCCAGGGAGGAAAGATGTCAAGGAGAGATAAGTGAGTCTAACAGTTTTAAGGTTTTTCTGGGAATTGTAGGTAAACCTCTTCAACTCCAGTATCTTTGCTAAGAAAACCCCAAATAGGGTCATGAAGACTTGAACACAATGAACATTCTTTGTGAGGAAGGGGCATTGAAGACACAGTGTGGGCAAATGGAAAGAATCCAGACTTGAAGCAATTGAACCTGTGTTTAAATTCCAGTGCTGCTACATGTGAGACCTCTGGTTCTTTCTGTAAAAAGAACAGTTTAGATCAGAGGGTCTCTAAAATTCCTTCCAATTGGAATTCCTATCACCAAGCTTTTATTGATTTTGGGTAAATGCTTGGGGATTGATTGATGGATCCTAAGATCTCTAAAGGTCTTCAGATCTACTGAATCAACTGGGGGTGATTACTTGCTCTGTGCTTTCCAAAATCTTCCTCATTCTTCCATAAAACCTGGTTCCTGGAAAACTTCTCCTAGATTTTCTCTGTTGCTGGCACTTAATATTACCCATTTAACCATTTAAACAGGAGAAATCCAGAAATGGAGGCTTGCTGGGTTCTTTCCCATCTTTTCTGTCTTAAAGAATATTCCACACTTCTTGTCTTCGTGCAAGAAACCCTGGAAGTACCCAATCATCTTGTATTCCTCAGAGTATCTTAGTGTCAAATGCAAAGAAAGAGGAAAAGAAAATAGTAGGAAATAATATTTATCAAACTGAGCACTGAGTTAACTGTCTCAGACACTCACTAACCATGCCTCTTAACAGTGTCCAGGGTTCAATATTCTTCTCCATAAAACGATAGGATTGGGTTTGACTATTTATGTGTAATGTGTGTCTTTCTACCCATGTTCCCCTTAAGACAGGAAAAGATGGAGGAAACATGATAAGGGAAGAGATATGGGACTGGGGAAGTGAGATGTGGTAAGAGGCTGAGTAGAAGGAGTTGGACTGAGTGGCAGCAAGGCTGGGATGGAAGTGGGAGCCAGAGAAGGAAGGGAGATTGTTCAGTGGGGTGAAAAGCAGCCAGGCCCACCTTTGGACCCTCAGCCCAACTGGGAGAAGGGCTGAGCGATGAAGAACTCTCCACCCTTCAAGCTTCTAAAACCCAGCAGCTGTGAGGAATCTTCTCCTCCATCTCTCTCCTCCCTCCATCCATTTAGAAGGTAATAAAAAAATGTGTTTTTTTTTCCTATCCCCATTACTGATAGTATTTTGGAAGTCTGATTCTCTTTTTATAGATGAGTTTGCGACCCTTGTCTACTGGCATGTTGCTACCTGTATCACAGAGTGAATGGGAGGGTGGCCCTGAGTGGTTGTGTATTTCATAGATGATCTCTTTAGGACTCTGCAGATCTGGTCCTGGCTAGGTAAAAGAACTCTCTGGGCAGGGCAGCCATATGGTGCGGTGGACAGAGCACCATCCCTGGAGTGAAGAAGACCTCAGTTTAAATCAGACGTCCGACTCTTACTAGCTGTATGATCCTGGTCAAATCCCTTAACATGGATTGACACAAGAAACCAAAGAAAGACAAAACCTTCCTGGGTGCTGTCAAGTCCTGCATTACTTTTTCAAAGATTTTATAGCTCTTCCAAGCAAAACACTAGCACTTGAACTTGGGGCGTACTTCATTTTCCCTTAGAACAATGAGCTCACTGCTGCTCCTGGTGTTACTGGGAGCTGGGATGTGCTTGTCCCAGAGGCTAAACTCCACCCCTTCTACCTGAAGGGATGGGGAAATTAGGAGGAGCTAGAGAGAACCTGGTTCCAAACTGGCCCCACAGAATCAGAAACCTTTGGGCTCCAGCTCTTTCTGTTTAGAGGAGAGGAAAGCACAGACCCCCTTGTGCTCTAAAGCAACCCCTGCGGTTAGGTTAGAAAAGGGTAGGTTTCCAGGACTTCATTCTAAAGCCTCCTAAAGAGAAGGCTGAGGATCCAGAGGGTCTGAGGCTGGAGCAGTTTAATCAATTAAGCAACCTATCAACATTTATTAAGCACCTACTATGTGCCAGACACTGTGTATGACAGTTGCGAAAAACGTGTGAGACATCGTGAGGAAAGCTGGGGTTCAGAAGAGGATGAAAGAGTTTCAAAAGCAGGTCAAGCTCAGGGAATCTAAGCAGGATGATGTCTGTTGAAAGTACAGGACAACTGAGTTCAGGAAAGTTCTATGAGAAAAGGGATCCAGTTGAGCTGGTTATTAGGTGTCTGGAACAGCAGTAGAATCATTGTTGGATTAAGAGAAGGACCTGGGCCCGGCATCCATTGGCTTCTGATTTCTCTGTGGAAAAGAGAAATAAGAATAATTTCTTTAATCTTGACCTGAGGATGTATGGCACGATAAGTGAACTAGACAATGATTTTAACTTGCTCGATGATGCTCCTCTGTGTAGATTTAAATCTAAAAGGAGCTTAGGCAACCTCTCTGATTATCCCCAGAGGTCCCTAGAAAAGGAAGTCGATCGTTGTGTCTTGACCTGTCTTCCTGCCTGGGGTCAGCCCTGGAGAGGGATGAGGTAGAGCAGATACAAGGGCATAGAATATGGATCCCAGGATTTTGGTGGAGAATCACTGGACCCACTCCTGCCAGTAATGGCAGCAGAAATTCCCGAGGCTGGAGAATTTTCCTTATGGCCCCCTTTTCTCCCCTTCATCTGCATGGGAGGGACTGTGCCATAGTATAAAGATTATTTCTTTGGAATCAAAGATTCAATCCCAGCTGTGCTACTTACAATTTGTGTGACCTTGAGCTAGTCACTTTTCCTCTTTGGGCATCAGTTTCCTTATCTTCAAAGTAAGGGTAAGTGGACTCGATGTAATGTAATAGTCCCCTTCCTTTCTAAATCCATTCATCTTCCCCCTCCTTCTGCCCTTCTGTGACCCTGATCCTCCTCATCCTGCCACAGTGACTGACGCTTAGGGGAAACTGAGGACAAGGGTGAGCCACTGAAGGTTCTGCTGATGCTGTCCAGGACAAGCCCTGAAGAAACTAGTGGACTGTTCTCGTGTCAGGAAAGGGAAGTGAGAAAGAGCCTATAACTGACTGGGGTTGCACTTCTATCAAAGATTTTCACAAAAATGTAATCAGTTTCCTGTCTTTAGTTGAGAAATATCTATTCCAAGAAAGTACCATCCATGGCGATGGGGAAGCTCGTGGTTCGAATGCCAAAATCCAGATGGCTTCCTGGGGACTTGTCCTCAACAGCATCTGAGCCCTGAATCACCAACCCTTCTTTGTGGGTTGCAGCAGCTGGGACTTCTGGCACATAGGGAGAGAAAGGCATCGTGAGGGTGACCTGTAAAGTCAACAGAAACCAACTCCATCAGTACCCGGCTGGAATGCCCGGGGAGGCTGGCACTGGCAGACAGCTGCAGGTGATGCTGCCCCCAACCCCAGCTTCTCAACCCAAACCTTGTCAGCCTGCCCTCCCATCCTCCCTGGCTGGTCCCTGCTTCTCCCCTTTGGAGCAAACAGAGGACTCTTCTCCTGCCCTTCTCCTCCACAGGGATGTTGTGTCTACTTCCTTAAAGAAAAGATGACGGTTTTTGTTGATAGGGAAGGATCAAAGTGGTTAGCCGACTTCAGGTGCATAGTATGAACCTGCCAATTAGCCTCCCTATCTGGACAACAGGCTACGGTGCCGGGTGTAGGAGGTAGAGACACCAGTAACCCAGGAGGGCTGTAAGCCAGAGGAGAAGTTGTGTCCTCCTTGGATGCTCTCTCTGAAGCTGTGTGCAGCTTCTTCAAGGGCCAGTCCAGGCCTTCTGCTTGCATGTCATGCGTAAAGGCCCATGGTGTGGCATCAGGTACTCTGTTCTGGTCATGATAGGTCACATGACACCCCAATCCTGAAAGGGAGCTGGCGATGGTGAATTCCAAGATGGTGAAGTCCAGCGAGAGTCCATTGATACTTGAGAAACAAAATAGGAGGTGTAATGGGGGGGGGATTAAATATTAAAGAAAAAAAAACAGGAAAGAGTGAGGAGTGGGGATTTTAGTGAGGAGGAAGGAAAGTTAGCAAAGGCTGGCTAAGGCCAAGGACAGAAACAAGGCCAGGCTTCTAGTCCCAGTTTTAGCCCTACATGACTTCATGACATGGAGTAACATCCTGGACCTCTAGCTTTTCTTTTTTTAAAATCTATATATCGTGACAGCTGTGGCAATCATGACAGTGGATAGAGAGCTAGCCTTGGAACCAGGAAAACCTGGGTTTAAGTCCATCCTCAGACACATAATAGCAAATCACCTAACCCTCAACTTTGGTTAGTACAGGGAGCTTCCTCAGCACTAGGCCCCTTTACCCACCTCACTGCACTGCCCAAACAAAAGCAATCACGCCTGCTCTACCCTATGTCCCTGGGGCCTCTCTGAGGATACCATAAGAAATCCTTCACAAAGTGAAACACTGTATATAGGGGATAGTGACTATAAGGGACAAAATTCTTGGGGTTCCACATTGGACGATGGGATCCTAGGAGAAAAAAAGCTGAAGTCACAGGTATGCTTATGCACACTCACACTCACACACACATGTGCACACATGCACACACACTCATGCACACAAACGTAATTCACCATAGCAAGCCTCAAGACCTTTCTTACCAGGAAGGAGTCCTGACCATCCTAGACATAGTGAGTTCCAAGGGCCAAGAATGCCTCCTCTCCACTGGGTCTCTCCTTCACTGATTCATGAAATGACCTTGGGAGCAACAGCATCAGATCTTCTGCCAGAAGACCTGAATTCAAATCTGTGCTCTGCCCTTTACTGCATTGCTCCTGGCACCTTGGGCAAGTCATTTCCCCAAGCCCCGCTGTGAGCTCCAGGCTTGTAAAGGAGGCTTAGATGATGAGACCTTTAAGGCCTTGTTTAGAGCTGGAAAGTTTCCCAAAGGTGGGAAGCTAAGTGAGTGTTGGGACGGCCATGTGGTACAGTGAGAGGTATCCTGAATTTGGAGCCATGAGACTTGCCCTTCAAATCCAGCTCTGCCCTTTGTGGCCCTTCTGAGGCCTGGATTTCCTGCTTGACTTTAAAATGGGGCTTTTGACTGGAAGACTGAGGCCCCTTCCAGATCTAAACCTACGATCTTATGCTCCATCTCTGGGGCTCAGGTAACCCATCTTTGGGTGAGACCACAGGTGCAAAACCCATGAGATTATTTTTCAACTGTTTTAGTAACTATTCAAATGTAAGGGGTTTCATACTTTGCTCTTTATTTTATATCCTAAGAAGGGAGTGCCGAAAAGGTCCAGGACACACATACAAATGAAGTTAAGGACCCTGGTCTTGATGATCTCAAGACCCCTTTAATCTTTAAATCTATGATCATCTAAGGGCAGGAAGGTGGTACAGAGGATAGAGCTTCATGGCTGAAGTCAGGAAGTCCTGAGCTCAAATCTGTCCTTCCACACACTTACTAGCTGTGTGACCCTATGCAAATCGCTTAATTTTTGTTTGCCTCAGTTTCCTTATCTGTAAAATGAGGATAATAATAGTACCTACCTCACAGGATTGTTATGAAGATCAAATAAGATCCTATTTATAAAGCACTTAGCACAGTGCCTGGCACAGAGTAAGTGCTATAAAAGTGTTAGCTTACAATTATACTTCTCCGAACCTCAGTTTATCCATTTATAAAATGTGGAAGCTGCACTAGATGATCTCTGAGGCTCCTCTCAGTTCTTCTACGATCTGATGAAATTTTTATGGGGGTGGCGTGAGAGATGAGAGATGACAGAATGCCGAGGATAAAGACCATGGTACTGGAAGATTATAAACCTTATCCATGAAATCTTGAGTCATTAGAGAAAATGTGGATGTTCCAAAGGTAGAGGCTTCCAAGACTCCCACTAAATCTGTCTGCCCAGCCCCAAAGGCCTCTGAGTCCCGCAGGCAGCCCAAAGAGAAGGTCATATTCTCCATATTCCACCCAGCTCAGGGAATACTCACAAGTAAGATGGAGAAGGCCATAGGATAGACATCAGACTCAGTGGCATAAAGATGAAAGAAGATAAATGTAGTGCCTAAACTGCCCAGAAGTAAATAGATCCCAATCCCTGAGACGATGGCACTGACAATGTTCAATCCCAGGCTGCTCTCGACCTGAATAGAAAGATTCAAAAATGGTCGGAGAATCTGTTACTAACCGGCCCTATTACCAGAGTTGCCAGATGCAGAGTTACGTAAGCCCTAGGGAGAAAAAAGAAGGCCAGATGTGGGATGCATACGACTGGGCTCCCACCCTAAGTGGGCTACTTCCTCCCTGGGTAACCACTCCAAGGCCCTTCCCTTCTCTCTGGGTCTCTGTTTCCTCCATGAAAGAGGTAGGACTAGATGGTTTTCCAAATAAAAATTACATGAAACTAATTATGTGAAGTAGCAAGAGGAAGAAGAAAGAGGAAAGGGCCCAAAGAAAAAGGAAAGTGATTGAGAGACCAGAGATCCAGAGCTGTCTTTACATGGGCTGTCTGTCCCCTGGGCCTGGGATGCCCTCCCCCTTCCCTGTTATCTCTTGGAATGTTGAGTTTCCCTCAAGGCTTCAGCTCAAATACAATGTGCTACATGAAGCCTTTCCAGATTCCCCAGCTCCCAATGTCTCCCACCACCCACAACCCCTTGTCTCTACTTCTGTCCATCTATTTGACTAGATACAGATTTGTTTGTGTTATATTTGTATATGTGCATATCTATCATTAATATGCAGATAAAATATGAATGCTATATTAATCTGTATAGGGATACACATAGTTATATACATAGATGTTCCTCCACCAGCTCGACCATGAATTCCTTGAGAGCAGGAGCTGATTTTTCTTTGCTTTTCTTCATATGAAACCCACTGTTTAGCATTGTGTCTGGTGCCTAATCTGTGCTTAAAAAATTCTTGTTGACTTAACTGCTTTGTCTGTGTATTTCTACAGCCATAGTATGAGCTTAATAAGAGCTTGCAGATTAATTGCTGCCCAAGGTCCGCTAAATGGAAAGAGGCAGAGACTAGATTTGAACCAAGGTCCATCAAATTGCTGGACACCGTTAATAAATGCTTATTGACTGACTGAGACAGCAATGCAATTTTTAATTCAATTCAATAAACATTTGTCTAGCACCTATTAGGTGCCAGGCATCATGCTAAACACTGGGGATGCGAAAAGAGGCAAAAGACAAGGAGTTTACAATCTTGCCCTCGAGGACCTTATCTTCTAATGGGGCAGAAAATATGCAAACAAATATGCACAAGGCAAGAGATATACAGGATAAATAGGAAATAATTAACAGAGGGAAGGCACTGGAATTAAGAGGGGTTGGGGAAGGCTTCCTGTGGAAGATGGGATTTTAGTTGGGACTTAAAGGAAGCCAGTAGTTGTCAGCTGAGTAGTTGGAGCAGAGGAGGGAGAGCATTCCAGGCATGAGGACAGACATAGAGAATGCCTGGAACCAAGACATGGAGTGGCTTTTAGGTGGAACAGTAGGTAGGCCAGTGTCACTGGATTAGAGTACATACGGGGAGGAAAGACTGAAAAGACTGGAAGGGCAGGAGGGGTCAGGAAAGAAGGGCATTGAACACCAAACAGCCAGGAAAGTTGAAGAAAGTGTGAGTTTGGTTCTACCACTTAGTATCCCACATGACCCTGGAGCAGTCACTTAGCTTCTGTTGCTCGGTACCTTCCTTTCTAAAATGATGGTGTTGGACTAGGTGACCTCAAAGGTCTCTTAAGGCCTCTAAATCTTATGATTTTATTATCCCAGGGCTCTATCTAATTAAGCAGAGGAAGAATGTCGTGGAGAGAGGGGAAATATCTGCTTAGTATGGGGGAAGTAAGGGCCTTCCCAGTATCATCTGACTTTCCCCCAGCCCCAAAGGCCAGTCTCTTTAAATTGGGGCCAATTTACTTCAAATCAGTTCCACAAACATTCATTAAATGGTGACCACCTACTAGGCATTTTGAAACAAAGACAAAATAAATAATTCAATTCCTGGCCTCCAGGTACTTCTATTCTCTGACTTACAAGAATCAGAATAGGGCTTTCTGGAATTCTGACTTTTAGGCATTTTCAATGGGCTTAGAGAAGATTTGGAGCTGTTCTCACCAGCCTCCCCAGAGACCCTGAGTCTCTTCCTCAACCTTCCCCTAAAGCCTTTCCTACATGCTCACTATCATGTGGTCTCTGCCACTATTCCTGAATTATGGTCATGGGACAACATCTCATATGATCACAGACTGAGAGTCAGAGGACACCCTAGAATCCATCCAGTACAACTTTTCATTTTGCAGGTGAGGAAACTGAGACCCAGACGGGGGGCAGTAACATGTCCAATGTCACACTGATAAACAGCAGAGTCAAAATTGGACTCCAAATGTAACCCCTTTCCCCAACCTACTAAGTTGAGCTGCTTCCAGGCCAGCCCATTTGGAAAGCAAGATTAGGCCTTTTTTTTTTTTTCAAACAGAATTTTACTGTTAGCTTTTGCTTTTATAATGACTAGATTTTCCTGGATTTCTTCCTCATCTTCTCCCAAAATAAAAAAAAAAATAAATTTAAAAGAAGGAAGAGGAAAAAGTCAGCAAAACCAACCAATGCAATAAAATTATACGTTACGATGTGCAATATCCCCCACCTGTGGGCACTGATCTCTGCAGAGGAAGTGAAGGGAGTTATTTTCTCATGTCTCTCTCAGATTTCTTCCTTAGAATTTCACAATATTCAGCTTTGCTTGTGCTGGGAAGACTCTATCGAAATTGAAAATGGATGTTTCAAAATTATGGAGAACAATCACACTTCCTAGGAACAGACGTCCCTACAGTGCTGCTCTGACCACATCACCCCTCTTACTCAGACAAACTTTAGTGGCTCTCAATTGCCTCCACGATCCGATACAAAATTATGTTTGGCATTCAAAGCCTTTCATCTCTGCCCCTTCATCTCTTTCCAGTCTTCTTACACCTTATTCCCATCAACAGGCTCCAGGCCGTTGTTTCATGAACAAGATCCTCCATCTCTCCCCCTGGGCATCCTCTCTGACTGCCTCCATGCCTAGAAGGCTCTCCATCCTCATTTCCACCTCCTGGTGGTTTCCTTCAAGGCCCAGCTTCTCCAGGGAGCCTTTCCCAGCCCCCCTCCACTCCAGTGTTCCCCTCTGGTACTTCCTATTTATCCCTTAAGGAGGTTGTTTGTAAGTGTTGTTTGCATGTTGTCTCCCCCATTTGACTGTGAGCTCCTTGAGAACTGGACTGTCTTCTTCCATTCTTTGCATCTCCAGCACCTAGCAAAGTGCCTTAGACATTAAGAAATGCTTATTGACTGACTGATTGACCAACAGAAATTAGAAGGCATCTTTCATCTAAAACACCCTTGCAGAGGTAGAAGGTCTACAGGCCTGTGATACTGCATATATTTTGAAAATGTCTGAATGCATTGATGGGTTTTGTGGACTTTTTTCTTCTTCCTCTTTTAAAAATTGTTATATGGATGGTTCTTTGAAAAATCTAAGGGGAAGAATAGGGAAGACATTTAGATAATATAAAAGATATAAATTAAATTTATTTTTAAAAATAAAAATAAATATTTTACATTGGTAAAGTCATTGTACATCATTTTCTTGACTTTGTTTAGCCCGCTCTGCATTTAGCTCATGAGGCTATTTTCATGGTTCTTTTTTCTTGTCATGCTTTTTATTTCTTATAGTACAATAATATTCTATGACATTCAAGTCACACAATTTGTTCATCCATTCTCTAAAAGACAGGAATCTGCTTTGTTTCCAGTTCTTTGCTACCCCCCCCCACAAGCTGTTTTCACTATTTTGTTGTAACTGGAGCCTTTCTTTTTGGTCGATGACCTCTTTGGGGTAAAAGCCTACTAAGGGGATCTCTGATCAAAAGGTATGGACATTTTAGTCTCTTTATTTGTATATATTTCCAGAACAGTTGTACCAATTCACAGCTGCATCAACAATTCATTAGGGTGGTTTCCAAAACTTTCTGTCCTTTGAGATGACTTCCACCCTCTCTACCAAATCTTCCCTCAGAGTTCCTGTAGAAAAGGTGAAGGCTGCTGTCCTCCCCCACTCCACTCACTACCTCCCCCTTCCTTCTTGAGCTGAAAAGAAAAATGTCCACTCACCATGTCTTTTGTGGTCCTGTTCTCAGCAGCAATGGAAAGGGAGCCAGAGAGGATGAATTATTAACATGAAAAGGACCATCTTAGGGCCTGCAACCCCTCTTCCACTCCCATCAAGCTCCCAAGCTTTTCCTAGCAGGTCCACCTTCTCCCATCCCTAAAAGTAGGTAACTTGTGATGGGCACATTCAGGCAGCAAAGCACTGAATCAGCTAGAGAGCCAGTCCGACTGCAGACATAGAAGGATTCCAAAGCACTCTAAGGCCTCTAAGCAGAAGGTTAGAGAAAGCAGAGGAAACTAGAAAGCTTATGCTGGAGGGGGTAGGGTGTGGGGGGGAAAGGAATCTTCCCTTTTAGATCCGCAGCTGCTACTACTGACCAGAAAGGGAAAAGTCATTGTAGTCAGGAACTCTTAATCTGGGGTCTGTGAACTTCAAAAATATATATTTTGATAACAATAGTTTTTCGTAATCTTATGCATTTTGTTTTATACCTTTACAGACATGGTTCTGAGAAGGAGTCTAAAGGCTTCACTAGCTTTCCATAAGAGTCTATGATACACAAAAGGTCAAGACCTCCTGATTTAGATGGTTGGGAACTATGATGTCACCATGTTTTTCTTCATCTAGTAGTATTTATAACAATGTATGAAGCACTTAGTACAGTGCCAGGTACATAATAAACATTATAAAAATGCTAGATATTATTATTATTATATAGCACTTACTATGTGCCTAGGATAGTGCTAAGTATTTTACAATTATTATCTCATTTGATCCTCACAACAACCCTGGGAGATAGGTGCTGTTACTTTCCCCATTTTGCAGTTGAGGAAATTTAGGAAAACAGAGGTGAAGTGACTTACCCAGGGTCACACAGTTAATAAGTGCCTGAGGCTAGATTTGAACTCAATTCTTCCCGACTCTAGGCCCAGTGGTCTATCCATTGAGCCACCTAGCTGTCCCTATGACTTTTATTCATGAGGGGAACTTATACCCCAACTAATTCAGATCAGCAAGTCATTTGGACCTCAGCCTCTTAGAGACTTACCTGGGCCACTAAGGGACTTGCTAAGCTCCCATAGCCAATGTGGGTCAGAGACAAGATTGGACCCTGACTTCCTGCTTCTCTATCCATGCTGCCTTCCACCATGCAGGGGTAAGTGGGGCCACAGATAGAGCAAAGAAGACCTTGAGATCTCACAGACTGATTGTTTCATGTGCTATGGGATCTGATGATAATGGCACGCCCAGCTGGAAGAAAGTAGGAAAGGGTGCTTAATAGATGCTTATTGAAAGAATAAATAAATGAATGAATGAATGAATGAATGAATGAATGACCCCCTGACTGGCAATGAGGTTCTGCTATAACTGAAGAGACTCTGTATCTATAAGCCTGTAGGATCTTGAATGTAGAACCAAGGGAGACCTCAGATGTAATTTTCCCAACCCCAAAGAATTACTATAGGAAATAACACCAAGATAGCAAGCAAAGGAACTAAGGTCCATCCTAATTAGAATATGCCCTTCTAACTCATCATAAACACGTTACCCAGCACTTCAGAAACAGGTGCTAAAGTCTGATACCCAGTGGGATCTTCCCAGTCTGAGAAGGACTTAATCAACAGGACCTGCGGTAAAGGCCTCCAGGGACATCCCTCAATGTCAGTGACCATCCCTCTGGTTCAATGAAAAGTCATGTGCAAAGTTCTGAACTAGGAGGAGAGGGGAGAAAGCTTTCCAGGGTGTGTGTGACTGAAATCAAGTGATACTTAAAAAAGGGAAGTTGGGCAGGTGCTTCCTGATCAAAAGAAGAAGAGGCAAGACATTCAAGTTAAGCTGTTCACTTAAAAAGGCATGTGTATATGTATGTGTGTGTTTGTGTGAGGGTGTGTATAGGGGTGTGTGTGTGTGTGTGTGTGTGTGTGTACTGGGATTAGGGAGTGTGTAGGGAGATTAGACTTTTATTGTATAGAATACATGGCCAAGGATTCCAGCAGAAATTGGGTGATTTTTAGGATGGAACACCCCACATCATGGACTTCTATGACCCCATGCCCAAAGACCAGCAAAAGCATGCTGGGGGCTTGTGCTTCTGGGCACAAAGCTACAGGGCTGTTGAACAAGTTCTGTCATAACCAACTATTCAAAGATGAAAACAAGACACTGGGTTTAACCTGAGGAGTTAAGGTTGCCCTTCCCCAAGGGGAAGAAGGGAGAACATGGAGAAAGAAACAAGAATGGTAGAAGAGTCTGTTTGCTGCAGACCCAGAAAACAAATAGGACTCTGTTAATTACTGTGGTCATCCCCTTCTATCTCATCCTTGAGCCATCTCTTCAATGATAGGAGAGATGGAATAGCATATGGGACAGTGTGCTGAACTTCATGGGGTCTTGGGCACAATTTCCACCTCTGACACCAACTGGCTGATCATGGGTAAATCATTTCAGTTTCTGAGCCTGAGTTTCTTCATGTTTATGCGGTAGCCTAGAAGAGCTTAAGGCCACTTCTAGTTCTAAATCTATGATTTTGTCAAAGATGAATGAAGTGTACTTACTCTAGACTACTGTGTTTGTAAAGGGTTCTCATTCTCTTTGTCTTTCTGGGTGACATAGTGGTAACGATAACCACTCTGGACAGCCTGGTCCAACCTGAAAGTCTGGTCTGAGTTGGCCTTTGCTAGAACATATGCTATATGGGGACCAGAACCAGTCTAAATGAAACCCAAAACGTTGGCGAGATAGCGGGCACATATGTATCCTCACTATCATCTATCAGATCACTTTATGTCTCTTACTAGAGTTAAGAACTAGTCTCTCTGTCCTTAGAATTCCTGACTGAACTGGCCACAGAATAAACCAAATGCCTTGAGCACCAAATTTTGAAAGAGGTTTCTAAAAGGGACACGGAAAAGGAAATATTCTGATATATAATCACTAAGCCTGAGAGAGAAGAACTGGAGACGTACAAAATGGGGAAACAAACCCTGGTGATGGAGTTGTTGTTCAGTTGTTTTCAGTCGTAGCTGACTCTTTGTGCCTCTATCTGGGGTTGGGTTTTGAGTGGTTTGCCATTTCTTTCTCCAGCTCATTTTACAGGTGAGGAAACTGAGGCAAACATAGTTAAATGACTTGCCCAGGTTCACAGGCTAGGCAGTCTCAGAGATTGGATCTGAACTCAGGTTTTCCTGACTCCTCGCCCTGTATTCTATGCACTACACCACCAAGTCACCTCTGATAGTGGAGACTGAATGTCAAAGCATGGTATGATCCCATATTCTCACGAGAAATCTTCTGGCAAAGGATGAAAAGCAAATTGCAATGAAGTGTCCAGAGCACATAGGTTTAAATCTTGCCTCTGACACTTAATAATTCTGTGACCTTTGGGGCAGTAGATGGTGCGGTGCATCCTGGACTCAGGAAGGCCTGAGTTAATTCCTAGCTTAAAGATTGATTCGGGAGGGGGCAGGGTGAGCATGATGGGGTAAAAGCAGTGACTTCCTTGAGCTCTCCTCAAAACCCCTCCAAATACCTATAAAAATGGTTCTAAACAAATTTTAAAACAGCAGAACCAACAAAAAGATAGAGTTAGACAAATTTACAGTTCAAGATAGCCTCAAAAAGGTATATCATGCCAGCTGGGGAGAGGAGTGAAGTTTGGAGTGTGCGTGCAGGTAAGGCAGGCCTCAACGAATCTGGAGCAGGCCTCAGAAGAATGAGTCATGAGCAGCTGTGGTTGTTTCCAGATTTCTCAACAAACGAATGCCAAAGACAACTTAGAAGGTCAGCGGGAAAAGTCTGTGTCTGCAATGAAAGAGAGAAGCCCAGTCCAAGCTCCAGTCCCTGAGCTCAGCCCCGGGGTGGCAGCTGCTTCCAGAGCTTCAGGCCCAAAGACTGAGGGGTAATCCAGTGGCTGATCAGAGGAAGACTGCAGGGATCTCTCTGCTGGTGCAGGATTCTCTT
Source organism: Vombatus ursinus (assembly GCF_900497805.2). Taxonomy (NCBI): domain Eukaryota; kingdom Metazoa; phylum Chordata; class Mammalia; order Diprotodontia; family Vombatidae; genus Vombatus; species Vombatus ursinus. Next base: position 470,108 of record NW_020954721.1, on the reverse strand, counting down.
GCTTTGCCCATGATTGGAGCTGGATCACAGTGCTGGATGGCAGTCCTGGGGCAAGGAGGAGTGCTGGCATAGTGGAGTTTGTTGTGGTGGTAGAGAGGAAATCCTCCTCACAGTTCCAAGGCAGAAAAGAGTGCTTGTGGTCACTCATTGACCAGAGCATAGGCCAGAAAAGAAGTAAACACCTCACCCTTGATTGTGTCACTTTGAAAGAACTGAAAATTTACAGGTCCCTAGAAGTCTCTCTGAAAACAGCTGCACAAAACCCCCAAAGCTTGGGACAGTACGTTCTCCACACTGGAAGCAGACCCTCACCTTAACAAAGAGTTAAAACTCAAGTAATTGACAGGGATCATAAATAAACAAAGGTCCAAAAAAAGTCAGCCCATAGAATTTTTCTTTGGTAACAAAGAACATCAAAACATACAACCAGAAGAAGACAACAAAGTCAAAGCTCCTATGTCCAAAGTCTCCAAGAAAAATATGAATCAGTCTCAGGTCATGGAAGAGCTCAAAAAGGATTTTGAGAAGCAAGTAAGAGAAGTAGAGGAAAAACTGGGAAGAGAAATGAGAGTGATGGAAGAAAATCATGAAAAACAAGTCAACAGCTTGTTAAAGGAGACCCAAAAAAATACTGAAGAAAATAACAGCTTAAAAATAGCCTTGCCTAATTGGCAAAAGAGATCCAAAAAGCCAATGAGGAGAAGAATGCTCTAAAAAGAAAAATTGGCCAAATGGAAAAGGAAATCCAAAAGCTTACTGAAGAAAACACTTCCTTAAAAATTAGAATGGAGCAATTTGAAGCTAGTGACTTTATAAGAAATCAAGACTGTAAAACAAATCCAAAACAAAGGAAAAATAGAAAACAATGTGAAATATCTCATTGGAAAAAACAACTGGCCTGGAAAATAGATCCAGGAGAGATAATTTAAAATTTATTGGACTATCTGAAAGCCACGATCAAAAAAAGAGCCTAGATATCATCTTTCAAGAAATTATCAAGGAAAATTACCCTGATATTTCAGAATCAGAGGGCAAAATAGAAATTGAAAGAATCCATCAATCACATCCTGAAAAGGATCCCCAAAGGAAAACTCCTAGGAATATTGTAGCCAAATTCCAGAGTTCCCAGGTCAAGGGGAAAATAGTGTAAGCAACCAGAAAGAAACAAGTCAAGTATTGTGGAAACTCAATCAGGAAAAAACAAGATTTAGCATCTTCTACATTAAGGGACCAGAGGGTTTGGAATATAATATTTTGGAGGTAAAAGGAGATAGAAGTATAACCAAGAATCACTTACCCAGCAAAACTGAGTATAATCCTTCAGGGAGAAAAAATGGTCATTCATTGAAATAGAGGAATTTCAAGCATTCCTGATGAAAAGACCAGAGCTGAATGGAAAATTTGACTTTCAAATACAAGACTCGAGTGAAACATGAAGAGGTAAATAGAAAAGAGAAATCATAAGAGACTTATTAAGTTTGAGCTGTTTACATTCCTGCATGGAAAGATGATATCTGTAACTCATGAGGTCTTTGTCAGTATTAGGGTAGCTGGAAGGAAAAAAATTATATGTTTGTGTATACAGATAGATAGAAAGAGGGCACAGGGTGAGTTGAAAATAAAGGGGTGATATCTAGAGAATAAAATTAAGGGGTGAGAGAGGATTATACTGGGAGAAGGAGAAAAGGAGAGGTAGAACGGGGTAAATTATGTCACATGAAAAAATCAAGAAAAGGTTTTTACGGTGGAGGGGAAATGGGGAAAAGTAGGAGGGAATGAGGGAATCTTATTCTCATAGGTTTTGGCTTAAGGAGGGAATAACATACACACTTAATTGGGTGTGGAAATCTATCTTACCCTATAGGAAAATAGAGGGGGGAAGGAGACAAGAGAGCAGGAGGATGATAGAGGGGAGGGCAGATTGGGGGAGGAGGTAATCGGAAGCAAACCCTTCTACAGAGGGACAGGGTCAAAAGAGAGAATAGAATACATGGGGGGATAGGAGGAAGGAAGGGAAACATACTTAGTTTTCACAACATGACTACTATACAAATATTTTGCATGACTACACATGTATAACCTGTATCCAGTTGCTTGCCTTTTCAATGAGAGTGGATGGGGAGGGAGGAAGGGAGAAAATTTGGAACCCAAAGTTTTAAAAACACATGTTAAAAAAATTGTTTTCACATGCAACTGGAAAATAAGAAATACGGGGAAATGGGGTATAGAAATCTATCCTGCCCTAGAGGACAATAGAAAGGGAAGAGGATAAGAGAAGGGGGGTGGGAGATAGAAGGGAGGACAGATTAGGGGAAAGGTTATTCAGAATGCATGTCATCTTGGGGTGGGAGAGGGATGAGATGGGGAGAAAATTTGGAACTAAAAATCTTGTAGAAGCGAATGTTGAAAACTAAAAATAAATAAATTTAAAAAAAATTAAAAAAGAAAAGACTTATTTAGTTAAGTAAGTCAGGGCAAGTTACTTAATCTCCTTTAACCTCAGTTTCCCTTGTAAAATGAGGGTAAATAATAGTACCTACATTGCAGGGCTGCTGTGAGGATCAGAAAGGGTAAGGCCCTTTGTAACCCTTAGAGCACTATATAAATGTTTGTTGTTGTAATTGCTGCTGCTGCCATTGCCTAGTATCTTGGGTCTCAGTTTCCTATACTGTAAAATTAGAGTTTTAGACTAATTAGCCTATGAGGTGGGGTCTTTAGCTAGTTCTCTGATCCTGAGTGAAGCCAGAAAAAGGGAGGTGAGGGAGGGCTGGGACCAGATGGGCCATAGATTATCTATGGGGTTACTTGCTTCTCTTTCCCTGACCCCCATGACCCATCCCAACACCTTTCCAATAGTGCTCTGAATGGGGACCAAGTGGGGAAGGGGCAAAGTTTGAGGGCCGCTGGTGTGAAATGAGATTAGAATCTGAGTCAGGTAATGTTTTAAACAAAGGACCATCACAGGTGCTTCAGAAGTAAAGTGACCAGCTTTAAAACCAAAGTATTGTCTGGGAAAGGTTTGGGGCCTGATTTAATGAAATTAATAAGAAAGATTCATAATCAATAAATCACTAGTTTTAGGCAAATGTGCTGCTGAAGAGCTATTGATTGCATCGGTCAGAAGTCAAAGCTCTACTCTTCTGTCTGAGTTCTATCAATGGATTGCTCTGTGGCCTTTTCTAATTGATGGCCTGCACAGCTCCCTCCTGGCTAAGTGCTTTCCTGACTGAGAATTAATGGGATCAAAATGATCGTAGGACAGAAAGCTTTCTTGTTCAGGGACCAGGCAGGTTTGTGGGTCCTTGGGCTGCCCTGAGTCCCAATCTCAGCCCAGAAGAAACATCTAGAGTAAAGGAACTTTTGGACTCAGACCCCTCCTTGGGTCCAAAAGGCAGATTATCTGATTACTCTTACAAGGAAGAACTCTAGTATCTACTCACAAAAGCTGGTCCCCAGAACTTGAAGCCTGAATAATACAAAAAGTGTAGTACACCTCGATTATGAAAGATGAGATCCCAGATAATACCCAGGCTGAAGTTCATGAGACCAGTCATGATTTGAACCACGTAGAAGAAGGAAAACAAATTCTGAGGTACTTGCCCAGGACAGAGTCTCCATTCCGGAATCTCTAAACTTGTTGACTTTATCCCCAATTCTTGCCTCATTTACTCAAACCTCATAGTGAGAGTAGCCCTTCTCTAACCTCAGTACTTGAGCCCCTGGTCCCACTCCTTCTTTTCATCTCTGGCAGATCACCAGCACAATCTTTGGCCCTCCATCTCATATTTCATCTTGCCCTTTCTCCTCCAACCTTCCCTGCTGCCTACAAACATGCTCAGATATCGTGAGGCGCACTAGGCCAGGCAAAAGCCCTTAGCTGCTCCAGGTGATCAGAGTTGCCCCACTAACCTAGCTTCCTAATGGCCTAAATCCAAAAGCCAATGTATTAAAAGTGAGGAGGGAGGGGGTTCCACCTGCTTGATAATACTTCTGCTCGGCAAAAGCCTTGGGCCTTCTTGCCTCCTTCCTTTCCTCTCTCTAATCCATCCTCCATGTGACTGTCAAAGGGTTTCCTAAAGCACAGATCTATCCATGCCACTGTCCTGCTCTTTAAAACTCAGTGGTTCCCCATAGTTTTAGGGTCAAATGAAAATTGCATTTGAAGTCCTTCAAGACCTGATCCCAACCTATCTTTCCAACCTTCTTATGTATTATCCCCCTTCACATATTCCACAATTTAGCCCAACAGGCTGAATAAATAAGGCAAGAAACTTCCTCTTCTTTTCACTCTTACTAATCCTCCTCTCAATCAATCCCTGAGGTTTTCACATCATGTTGTTCCCATATCTTCCCCTCCTCTGAAATTTCCCTCTTGCTATGGAGGACACCATCATCCTCCCAGTTACTCTGTTTTCCAACCTCTATGTCATCCTTTTTTTGTTGTTGTTGTTGTTTTTTTTTATAGTAATTTTTATTTATTGTTTTGTTTCAACATTTACTTCCACAAGATTTTGAGTTCCAAATTTTCACCCCATCTCGCCCTTCCCCCCACACCAAGATGGCGTGCATTCTGAATATCCCTTCCCCTAGTCTGCCTTCCCTTCTATCTCTCTCCCCCTTCTCTTATCCCCTTCCCCTTCAATTTTCCCGTAGGGCAGGATGGCTTTCTGTACCCCATTTCCTGCATTTCTTATTTCCCAGTTGCATGTGAAAACTTTTTTTTTAAACATGTGTTTTTAAAACTTTGGGTTTCAAATTTTCTCCCTTCCTCCCTCCCCATCCACCCTCATTGATAAGGAAAGCAACTAAATATAGGTTATATATGTGCAGTTATGCAAAACACTTCCATAGTAGACATGCTGTGAAAAACTAACTCTATTTCCCTTAATCCTATCCCACCCATGCCCATTTATTCTACTCTTTCTTTTGACCCTGTCCCTCCTCAGAAGTACTTGCTTCTGATTACCCCCTATCCCAATCTGCCCTCCTCTCTATCATCCCCCTACTCTCTTGTCCCCTTCCTTCCCCCTATTTTCCAGTAGGGTAAGACAGATTTCCATACCCAATTGAGTGTGTATATTATTCCCTCCTTAAGTCAAATTCTATGAGAATAAGATTCACTCAGTTCCTCTCACCTTCCCCTGTTTCCCCTCCACTGTAAGAGCCTTTTCTTTTCTGTTTTTTTTTGTGAGACAATTTGCCCCATTCTACCTCTCCCTTTCTCCTTCTCCTAGTATAATCTTCTTTCACCCCTTAATTTTATTCTCCAGATATGGCATCTTCATTTTCAATTCACCCTGTGCCCTCTATCTATCTATCTATATCTATATTATATGTACATATAATTTTTTCCCCTCCAACTACCCTAATACTGACAAAGGTCTCATGGGTTACAAATATCATCTTTCCATGCAGGAATGTAAACAGTTCGACTATAATAAGTCTCATATGATTGTCTCTTTCCTGTTTACCTCTTCATGTTCCACTTGAGTCTTGTATTTGAAAATCAAATTTTCTATTCAGCTCTGGTCTTTTCATCAAGAATGCTTGAAAGTCCTCTATTTCACTGAATAACCATTTTTTCCCCTGCAGGATTATACTCAGTTTTGCTGGGTAGGTGATTCTTGGTTATAATCCTATCTCCTTTGCCCTCCAGAATATTATATTCCATGCCCTGTGGTCCCTTAATGTAGAAGCAGCTAAATCTTGTGTTATCCTGATTGTGTTTCCACAATACTTGAATTGTTTCTTTCTGGCTGCTTGTAATACTTTCTTCTTGACCTGGGAACTTTGAAATTTGGCTGCAATATTCCTAGGAGTTTTTCTTTGAGGATCTCTTTCAGGAGGAGATTGGTGGATTCTTTCAATTTCTATTTTGCCCTCTGGTTCTAAAATATCAGGACAGTTTTCCTGGATAATTTCTTGAAAAATGATGTCTAGGCTCTTTTTTTTTATCATGACTTTCAGGTAGTCCAATAATTTTTAAATTCTCTCTCCTGGATCTATTTTCCAGGTCAGTTGTTTTTCCAATGAGATATTTCACATTGTTTTCTAATTTTTCATTCTTTTGGATTTGTTTTACAGGGTCTTGATTTCTCATAAAGTCACTAGCTTCCAATTGTTCTATTCTAATTTTTAAGGAAGTATTTTCTTCAGTGACCTTCTGGACTTCCTTTTCCATTTGGCCGATTTTGCTTTTTAGGGCACTCTTCTCCTCATTGACTTTTTGGACCTCTTTTGCCATTTGGGTTAGGCTATTTTTAAGGTGTTATTTTCTTCAGTATTTTTTGGGTCTCCTTTAGCAAGCTGTTGACTTGTTTTGCATGATTTTCTTGCAAAATTCTCAGTTTTTCCTCTACTTCTCTTACTTGCTTCTCAAAATCCCTTTTGAGCTCTTCCAAGGCCTGGGACTGATTCATATTCTTCTTGGAGGCTTTTGATGTAGGAGCTTTGGCTTCGTTGTCTTCTTCCGGTTGTATGTTTTGATCTTCTTCATCACCAAAGTTAAATAATATAGTCTGACTCTTTTTGCGCTGCTTACTCATGATCTTGGCCAATTACTTGAGTTTTAAACTCTTTGTTAAGGTAAGAGTCTGCTTCCAATGTGGAGAATGTACTGTCCCAAGCTTTGGGGGTTTGTACAGCTGTTTTCAGAGATACTTCTAGGGACCTGTAAATTTTCAGTTCTTCCAAGGTGTTATGATAAGTGATGAGGTGTTTCCTCTCCAGCACCACAACAAGCTCTACTGCACCAGTGTTCCTTCTTGCCCCCGTACTGCCCCTCAGAACTGTGACCCAGATCCAAGCACTGCAAAGCAAGAGATTCTTGCCTCAGCACTGGCAAAGAGAACCCTGCAATCCCCCTCTGATCTGCCACTCAATTTCCCCTCAGTCTATGAGCCGGAAGCTCAAGAAACAGCCACTGCCCTGGGGGTGGCTGAGACTTAGCTCCTTCTCTCACTTCAGTCACAGACTTTTCCCAATGACCTTCCAAGTTGTCTTTGGCATTTCTGGGTTGAGAAGTCTGGAAACCACCATAGCTGTATGCGATTCAGTCCTCTGAGGCATTCTCCAGGGCCGCTGCAGCCTTTGCGCCCACACCAAACTGTGCTCCTCTCCCTGCCCGGCGTGATATACCTTTCCGATCAACCATCCAGGCTGTCTTTGGCTAGAAATTTGTTGCTCTGTCTTTTTGTGGGTTCTGCTGCTTTAGAATTTGTTTAGAGCCATTTTGTATAGGTATTTGGAGGGGTTTGGGGGAGAACTCAAGCAAGTCACTGCTTTCCCTTTGCCATCTTGGCTCCACCCCCGAACTCCCTCTATGTCATTCTTAAGCTGTCACTCTCACTCACCCCACTTAGCCAACTAGCAGTGAAATCTTGTCATTACTATCTTCACATCTGTTCACATGTGTCCCCTCTGGTTCACTCACACAGTCACTCTCTCCTGGACTATGGGAATGGCCAGGAATGGACTGGCATCAGCTCCAATTGGCTCTGAAGAACTAAGTGGTAAATTTTCAACATGGCCATTTATGCCTTGGAAACTGACAAGTGCTACAACTCAGAGGTGGACTTTTTTTAATTATTGAGACAATTAAATGTTTAATTAATTAAATAAATTTGATTATTTTTTCATTGTTGAAACAAGAACACAGAAAATGATAATAATACAGATTAAACTTAATTCAGAGAGCCAGGTGTTGAACATTTACTGGGATATTCATGGAATAACCTTCTGATTGGCATCTTGGACTCAAGTATTTTCCCAGTCTAATCTGTCCTCTACAGATCTACCAAAGTGATTTTCCTAAAGAGAGACTCTTGTCATATCATCATTCTTCTCAATAAACCCCAATAGCTCCCTATTGTCTCTTGGATCAAATTAAAATGCTTTTGTTCATCATTTAAAGTCTTCTCAACTTGACCCTTTCTTTTCTTCCCAGCCTACTTAGATGTTGTTTCCCATCTTGAGTTTACAGGCCCGCCATTGGCACATTGATTGATTGCTATGGCCCTGCTTTTTTCAAATTAAAAGAAGCTGTGGCTAATAACTCACATTGATCATCCCAGAATTAGGATTCTTTAGCAGTTGAAACCTTCTTTGCTGGAGGTACCTGGCAGCTGGAGATCTGAGAGAAGAGGAGCCCACACAGAGAAAACACAGAGACTAAGAGTACCCTATGACAGAGGAGGTACTAAGGGAAGAATGGAACCCAAGAGCCTTCAAGTAGATGGTCTTGAGCTTCAATCATCTTTAAAATGGCCATAATGCCACCTTAGCTACCTGAAGACAAGAAGCTGTACCTGTTGGATTTCTGAAGATCTCTTCCATATCTGAACTATAGAATTTTCTTTCTGATTCACTGAATGTGAATTATTATGATTAATGATATAGGAGAGACTCAAGCATAATAAAGTTTGCAGGTCACATTTACAAAGAAAAAGATTAGAAATGCAATTAGGAAATATTGACTTTGCCCCTGGGACAAAGTTTTGTTTTTATAAAAGCTTCTCCATGCTTCCAATCATTTGTATGGAAGAAGAAAAGTTCTGGACTTGAGAAAAAGGGCACTATGACCCAAAGTTATTCAAAGTTTGCTGGAAGGATGGATGAGTGCTGACAAGTAACACTCTTAGCAATGTGAAATTAAGCAGTAAATTAGATGTCTTTTCTGACTCTAAATCAGGCAGAGATTTCTGACAGAGACATGGTCCTGGTTTCCATGGTGGTTAGGAAATACAGGTGAAGAGGCAGCTATAACTCTCAGGGCACCAGTTAACTAAAGTGGTTTAACTGAAAGCTCAGTGTTCATGGCTTATGCTGCTGTGCAGAAACCTTCCCTGGCTGAAGAGTCAGACCCTGCCCAGCCTGCCCATCCTGCCAGAGGGAGAACAAACTACCAGAGGACCAATCTTGACCCAACACCCAGAATCCCTGAATTGAAGCATTGGAGGGAACCTAATCTAACATGTAACTGAGCAAGAATCCTTTCTACAAGAACTCTGTCCTTGAACTTTCACTAACAGCACAGTTTAGTGGGGAAAGTCCTGGCTTTGGAGGGAAAGGAATCCAGCTCCAATCCAAGCTCTCTCCTTTCCTACCTGTGTGACCTTGGGAAAGTTATTTCTTTCTACCTCAATTTCCTCAAATATAAAATGGAGAGGAGGGAGTGGTTTGAAGGGCTCTTGTGTCTTTCAGTGTATGATTCTATGGCCTCCAGGAGCACAAAACTAATCACCTTCCCAGACAGACTATTCTCCTTTGGTATAGTTTGAATAGTTCGGAATATTTCCCCGAAATCTAGGAGAAGTTGACATCTCCACAGCTTCTCTGATCACTCTAGTTTCTGCAGTCAACAAAACAGATCAGATCCCCCACCCCTAACACTCCTTCACTATGGCCCTAGAAACACTGAATGCTCCCTTCCCCCTCAGGCCACCCCTCTCCTACCCCCCCCCCCCCAGGCTCTGCGGTAGCTCCAGGTCCCACAGTTTCCTCAGGCACCAGGAACAGCTGGAGGGCTCACCTGTCCTCTGCACCAGTCTGGTCAGCAGTTCTCTGGCTGGTCAGTCACCTCCCATATTTATGGTATCTCATAGGCATTTTCTCTCTGCCTCACAAGATTTGCTGAGCCCAGCAAAGAGATGGGGCTCTTAACAGTGCAGACAGTTCCTTTTCCTGTGTAGAAAGATGCTAGTGCTTTAAAGCCTCAGCATAAGGCAGTGGTCACTATTAGATAATTGCTCAGATCAAGGATAGAATGCTTTCCATTTGGGTAGAGTTAACCGGGCGCCTTGGGAGAGAGCAGGAGTGGGGTTTCCTACTAGAGACAGTGATAGTTGACTTGATCACAGTTTTAAATTCTTGTTATCCCATTTATCCTTATGTTAATCTGTCTATATCTGTTTGCACATGGCCTCTCTCATTAGATGTCGATTTCTTGTAGGGAGGGACTATTTCTTGCCTCTTTTTACATGCCCAGAACAAAGCACAGCGTCTGACACAAATAAGGGGCTTTAAAATGTTGCTTGATTGATTAACTTTCCAAGTTGAATACCACTTTAGATATTGTCTCCTCATTTGAAAAGATGTTGCTTGACAAATAGGAGCATCTTATTTATTTGTACCCTCAGCACTTAGCACATAGAAAGCCCATAATACATGTTTTCTCCATGACTAATGTGGTTTAACATAATTGCACATATATATATATTTTTATATAGTATATATAGTATATTTATATATAACCTGTATCAGATTACTTACTGAATTAGGGAAGGGAAAGGGGAAGGAGAGAGAAAAATTTTGAACTCCCAATTTTATTTAAAAAATAATGAATGCTGAAAACTATCATTACATATAATTGGAAAAAAAAATAAATTCCATTAAAAATAACTCTTTTCTCAGTCATTCATTCCTTGCTGACCTTTGAGAGAACAATTGCTGTAGAGTAAAGACATAACCTGAGAAGGTGAGGAAAGCTTTTGCAGTAATGTGGAGTCATCTGGTGTAGACATTTTTTCAAGGTTGACAGGTTAAGGAGAAAATATTGGAAACAGTCAGACAGAAACAATTCACACTTTTACAGTGGAGGGGAAGTGGAGGAAGGTAAGAGGGAATGAATGAATCTTACTCTCATTGGATTTGGCTTAAGGAGGGAATAATATATAAACTCAATTGGGTATGGAAATCTGTATCACCCTACAGGAAAATAGGGGGAAAGGGGATAAAAGAGGGGGGTTGATAGAGGGCAGGGTAGGTTAGGGTTAGGGTAATCAGAAACAAACACTTTTGAGGAGGCACAGGGTCAAATGAGAGAATAGAATAAATGTGGAATGGGATAAGATGAAGGGAAATATAATTAGTTTTTCACAACATGACTATTATAGAAGTGTTTTGCATGACTACACATATATAACCTGTGTCAAGTTGCTTGCCTTCTCAATGAAGGTGGGTGGGGAGGGAGGAAGGGAGAGAATCTGGAACCCAAAGTTTTAAAAAGAAATGTAAAAAAAATTATTTTTACCTGCAACTGGGAAATAAGATATATAGGCAATAGGGTATAGAAATCTATCCTACCCTACAGGAAAATAGAAGGGGAAGGGGATAGAAGGGGGGGTAATAGAAGGGAGGGCAGATTAGGAAAAGGGGCATTCAGAATGCAGGCCATCTTGGGGTGGGGGAGGGGAGAGATGGGGAAAAAATTTGGAACTCTAAATCTTGTGGAAGTGACTGTTGAAAATTAAAAATTAATTAATTGAAAATAATAATAATAGATGAAACACATCACCTATTGTTACCAGAATTGTAGCACCAAGCAGAATCATCAAAAATTGTTTGTCAGTGACTCATGATCCTTTTCTCAATATTATACAATGACAACCAGGACTAGATGATTTTGTAAGTCCTATGTGGCTTTAAATTCTGTACTTCCTTTTACTTGAGCATTTTCTTGCTCTCAAGGAGTTTCCAATCTTTCTGTGGTTGATAAGTTTAATGTTTTAATAAAGTTTTAATGATAAGTTTAAAAAAATACATGCTGGTTGACTGGCTGTATGCATCTTGAAAGCAGCAATTATAGCTCACACTATGCTTGCATTCCCTCTCAGGAGCCTCTTTTCTAGAAGAGGCAGCCTGAGATTGCTTCTTGGTTTGTTCTCCATCAGGCCTCCACGGTCTTATCCATTGCAGGCTAGTGTTAGGCCCAGAGGCAGTGATCTATGACTTGGGCCCTGAATGGGCTTTTTTCAAGCTGATTTTTCCTATTCCCCTTAATGTACTCTGAGGTGCAGCCAAACTGAGTGACCAGGTATTCCCTAAAATCAACATTCCATCCCCCCTTTGTGCCTTTGCATGGACTATTTCCTGTACCCAGAATGCTCTTCGTCCTCCCTCCTATCTCTTAGAATCCATAGTTTTTGTCAAGGCTTAGCTTCCATGGGGCTTCCTCGGGAAACTTTTTCTAACTTCCCTTTCATTAGTTCTCTTTGCCTCTGTCTCTCTACCTCTCTGTCTCTATCTCTTTGTTCCTGCCTATTTCTCTGTCTCTATCTCTCTCCTTCCTTTTCTCTCCATGTCCCTATTTCCCTTGCTCTCTTTCCTCCTCTTTCTCTCTCCCTCTCTTTTCCTCTCTCCTCTCTCTCCCTGTTCTCTCTTCCCTCCTTTCCCAATGCATCTCTCTGCCTGCCTGCCTGCCTGTCTCTCTCTGTCTCCTTTCTCTCTCTCTCTGTCTCTCTGTCTCTCTCTGTCTCTCTGTCTCTCTGTCTCTCTGTCTCTCTGTCTCTCTGTCTCTCTGTCTCTCTCTCTCTCTCTCTCTCTCTCTCTCTCTATTTAAATCACCTTGTCCTGTATCCCCTGGTGGAATATAATTGCTATGAGGATGGGGACTATTTCACTTGTGTGTTTTTCATCCTGAGCACCCCCAGAGCACAGCAGCATCACGGAGAAGGGGCTTGGCCAGTGTTTGCTGAGCAGAGGTGATTTGTCACCTCTCTCTGACACTTCCTATCATCTCCTTCAGTTCTCTCTCTTCCCCATTTATCTTTCTCTACTTTACCCACCCTCCTGCCATTTTCCTGCTGATTTCGTCCTCTCCTTTCTGTCCCTTTCCTGGTGGCTGTTTTATTACCCCCTGGAAACAGGAAGATAATAACAAGGAGAAACTTTTGAAACCTATGAGGGTACCAAGCTTAGGTACAGTAGCAGAGTTACCTCTCAAGGCAGAATTTTTCAGATGAAACAAGGTCTAATCCAACCCTGACATCACTTTGCCAGGTTCAAACCCTTCCCAGTGCAGAGGAGTGAGATGAGAGGGCCAAGACCAGAAGGAAGTCATCAATATCAGCCTTCAGAGAAACGGTCACTCCTAGAACAGTTGGGACTCCTCTTCCAACATCCATGTGCACAGAGGGGTATACTCAGATTATAGACAGGAAGAGGAATGAGGGAGGGCCAATAGAGAAGAGAGTGAAGGACCCCTTTATGAACTTTTCCCTTGGGTAGGGCTGCAAATGTTAAACTTAGATCCCTACTCTTCCTTATTTTGAAGTCAGGAAGGAAGTGCCTCTTTCTCTTTCATAGATATGTCCCGGCCCCTGGTTTTTCTAAATCTGGTTTCCAAGCCTCTCTTATCATATCTGACCCTGGGGCTTCCTACTCCTTTAAAATACAATTGAGAAACAACGCAGAAAACAAGTCTTATAGTTGAAAATTTTATTAGTAAGCAAATCACAGCAGCATTCCCCTGATTTAACCCAAAGCCTCATATCCTTTGTATATAGACAGGCAAAGTGAACATGGAGAGACTCACAGACCTAGCAAGAGACTGGAACCCCAGCTCTCTAGTCTGAGCCTGTGGGCAGCAAAAGGCAAACATAAGAAGGAAATAATATGGCTCCGTTTCGCCAGAAGTGGCAGCTGCATTCACCCGATCTGACTATCCACAGCTCACATGATAACAGCAGGGGAGTCCGGGGTGGAGGGGGCAGTTTGCAACCTAGGAAAATGCTCAACAGAGATATTCTTTCTTGGAAACCCTCCACGAGGCTGAGGCCAAGGATGAACGTGGGAAGTTGACAATCCATGTGGAAAAAAAAAATTTACTTTAAAGGAAAACATGTTTTGCCTCTCCATTCAAATTGGAAGTTTTCAGGGCCTTGAATCACAGTTCTCTTGGGCATTGGCTCTCTTACGTGATGGTGACCTGCAAAACCCTCAGAAGGAAACCCACATCATCTTCTAAGTAGATGCCCCCAGTTCTTTATAGGCAGGGTCATAAAGAGTTGTCCTTAAGCTGGAATTGATATGGCGACCATGTGGTAAGAAGAGGACTCTCTGGAAAAAGCCAAAAGGAATGCAGTCAGACATATCCTCCCTGCCACCAGCCCTCCAGGACTCCTGACCCAATCGCTGAACTGTTTCAGGAAGGACTTTTCCACTTCAGCTGCAGTTTCCCTTGTCAACAGGGGTCCATCCTATGCCCCCTCACCACCACCTACCATCTGGCCCCAGAAACAGAAATCAATTGGCCTCTCCCAGGGAATCCCTGCCTGGCTGGGGTGGGTAAAGCACTCACCCCATTAGATTCCGCTGACAGTCTCCTCCAATCAAAGAAAGCAGCAAACACAGCGACACTTAACTCCAAACCAGTGAAGATCAGCATCACAGAGAGAGTCCCCTACAAACAGAAAGGATGGTTTGGGACCTGAGTCTGTCCTGAGACAAGATGACTTGCGGGTGCCATTGGGCAACAGCCTTGGGAACAGAAGTCACAGGGAATTCGAATAGAGAGAACAGCTTCCTCTTCTACCCATGGATCATGGACTTCCAGGAAACAAAACAGAAGCACCAGAGGTCGGTAACTAGTCCTCAAAGCAGAGAGCATGAGAACTGGCCATGCCCCCTTGTCCTCTGCTCATTTCCTATCAGCCTGACATACAGCCAAGGCTTTGAGTTATGCATAATGGTATTCCCTGCCCAAATGAACAGACTTGGAATTGTAGGTCCCCTTAGAGACAGGCACTATACGCTGACCATTTCCTATGGAATCAGTTGACTTTGGGGCCCAAATGGTTTCTTCATGTTGTCTATACTGGTAAGCCAACAAAAGAACATATAGGGGAGGATTATGATTCCTTTCCCCAGCTCTGTGGGTGGATTCACAGAAGGCCTAGAATGCAGTCCCAGGTGTTAATGAAATATTAAACTATATGCACAAGATGCATCTGAATCCTGACCTCTTTTTGACCTGTAAACTCTTTTCTGGCTAAGGCAAGGAAGGAATATCTCTACTGGCAGAGAAAACCAATTAGTCATATCTAAGGGAAATTTAAACAGTAAGTCTTGGGGGAGCTTAAGGCTGTCCAGGCTTGGAATAGTTGTGTAGTGAGGCTCCTGACCAGTGGAGGAAGAGATTTTTCTCAAACTCCGCTCCTGCCACCCCCATCACTAGCTGTGGCATCTAGCATCAGGTGCCACGGAGATGCCTATTCACCGTGTTGAAGGCTTTGCAAGCTGGAGGCTGGCTGCATGTGGGCCTCTGGCTGGAGGGGTAGGGAAGAGCAGAGGGGATCCTTCTCCATGCCACTGTCTAGGTAGATTTGAGAAAAACGGCCAAGAGAGAAAGCTCTTCCAGGATGCTCACACATCTGTACACGTATGGGCCTGGGTAACATTGGATACTAAGGTTTTTCCCACTAAGTTTTTTTGGGAGAGTGTGTCCCAACACTAAGGAAGGAAATAGTGTGGAACTACTGTCCTTGCTGTGTTATTTAGAAAAATGCTTTTGATAGGATTTCGTTGAATCTCCCAGTTGGCAGTTAGCAGGAAGCCCACCAGTGGGCCTCCATAAGGTGCGTTAGTAGAATTAACTACCCATGGAGTTACTACTGGAATCTGAGGTAGCAGCCCACTTCCAGGGACCCAACATATGAGATCGAATGCAAGTTGGGCAGTGACTTTGAAGGTTATTACAAGGAAGAAATAGCTTGTATGGATGTTCCCAACCCAGCTTTCAAATGGTATGGTCTGTCTGAGGAATCAAGGGGCTCTCAACCTTAGAAATTCACTGGTAAACTGAAGGGGTATGTAATGGGGCATTGGCTTTGGGGCCTGGAAGTGCCCCTAGGGACAGTTTCAGAGAATTGGCACCAAAGGAAATGAAGCGCTCTCTTGGGAGAAGGGGGAGTCCTTCCAAGGGCTGAAGGAGCCAAGCCTGCAGATGTGGTGGACGGACCTTTGCAAACTCGATATGACTTGGGGGAGGGGCTGACACGAAGAGGGTTTCATCAGTCCCATTTTGTTCCTTGTCCTGTAGAATCCAAGTATCACAAACAATCTAACTGGGGACTCTCTGCCTCTTCCTCATCTTTTCATTTTGCTTGTTTGTTTTGTCTTATTTTTTCCTTATCTAGTCACTTATTGGGCGGTTAGGTGGTGCAGTGGATAGAGTCCTGGGCCTATAATCAGGAAGACTTATCTTCATCAGTTCAGATTTGGCCTCAGACACTTACTAGCTGTGTGACCCTGGGCAAGTCACTTCACCCTGCTTGCCTCAGTTTCCTCATGTGTAAAAATGACCCGGAGAAGGAAATGACAAACCACTCCATTATCTTAGCCAAGAAAACCCCAAATGGGGTCCCAAAGTCAGACACAATTGAAAAGGTAGAACAACAAAAGGCACAACATTCTACGTCCCCTTTACCATACAACTCAGCTGATTAGCAGCAGTGCCAAATAACTGAGAGCTCTTAGATTGGCCTGGGCCAGATCCAGGTTCAAATCCTCCCTCTGATCTATGATAGCTCATGGCCTGTGGGCAAGTGGATTAATTTGCTGAGCTTTAGTTTCCTCAGCTTTTGTTGGTGTTCAGTCTTTTTGAAGTCATGTCAGACTCTTCATGACCCCATCTGGGGCTTTCTTGGCAAAGATGCTGGAGTGGTTGGTCATTTCCTTCTTTAGTTCATTTTTACATATGAAGAAACTGAGGCAAACATGGTGAAGTGACTCCCCCAGGGTCATACAGCTAGTAAGTATCTGAAGCCAGATTTGAACTCAGGAAGACGAGTCTTCCTGACTACAGTCCCAGGCCTCTATTCAGTATACCACCGATTAGATGGAAGCAACGATATCTGGCTCATGTGTTTTTAGGAGATTTAAATGAAATGAAGAATGGAAAGCAGTGGTTAAACTGAGGTAGTGTGTGTTTAAGATTTACTGACCTGTGGTTTTGTTGTGTAGAAATATGGGATTTGCCTGGTCAGAACAGCAACTTATCGTCTTTGAGAATTTCTGAGAACGCTGAGGACTTTAGCGGCTCTCCCCACCCCTGCTTTTTCTCTGTCCTCCCTTGTCCTCTCTCCTTCTCCCCCTTCGCCCCCTTCCTCCACCTTTCTACATTCCCCCAGGATCTGGCTCCTCAGCCCTAACACAGCGCCTAGCATGCAGATCATCAGAGGTCTGCCCAACTCCTCTACCGTGCTATCTCTCCACAGTATGACTCTTTTTTAGTATTAGATTTCCCAACTCCAGGACTCTCTTTCCTCCCTCTTTAAGAACCTTTGAACTTTCCCCAAAACCCGACAGACCAAGAGTCTGCCCAGCACTGGTGGCATCTTCTGGCACCAACAAGAATTCCAGAAATGGAAAAGGAGTCACTGAGAAAGTAACACTGGGTCTAAAAATGCTTACGGTAAAAGCCGAGCCAGCCATGTGGCACGCCCAGGGACTGGGAGTAGGGCGGTAAAGATGGTAACCGCGGGTATAAAAGGCATTCTGTGTTTCTTGGTCTTGCTGGTGTGTACCGAGGACTTGGTGAATGCACTGAGTGAACTCTTTCTTCAGCTCCGGTAGGACAGCAGAAAACAAGATGAGCCCGGCTGTTGCCACGATGCCACTGATCACGTTTGCAGCCAGGCTGATGTGGGTCTGAAAGAGAGAGCCCCGATATACCTGATATACCCACGTGGGGGCCAGGAGCTTTGTGGGCCCCCAGGAGGAGAGCAGGGCATAAGGGAGATCCTAAGCTTGGAACTGCAAAAGACCTTCAGAGCTCTCACGTCCCACCTTCACCTTGAAGAGGAGAGAGAAGGGAAAGTGACTTGCTCTATGTCAAATGTGGCTGTCAATGGGCAGCACACAGAAGCAATCTCGGGGCCTCTGGCTCCAGGTACCACATTCTTTCAAATACTCCCTCTGAGAGAGAGAAAGAGAGAGAGAGAGAGAGAGAGAGAGAGAGAGAGAGAGAGAGACAGAGAGAGACAGAGACAGAGACAGAGACAGAGAGAGACAGAGGCAGAGAGACAGAGAAACAGAGAGAGAGGAGACAGAGACAGAGAGAAAGAGAGAAAAACAGAGACAGAGAGAGAGAAGCAGAGGGAGACAGAGAGACAGAGAGAGAGACAGAAGAAGAGAGACAGAGACAGAGAGAGAGACTGAAACAGAGTCAGAGACACAGAGAGAGAGACAGAGACAGAGACAGAGAGAGGCAGAGACAGAGACAGAGAGAGACACACAGAGAAAGACAAAGACAGAGACACAGAGACACAGAGAAACAGAGAGTGCCCTCTTGAAGTAGCTTCCCTTTAATTCTCTCTGTCTCTGTCTCTCTCTGTCTCTTTGTCTGTCTCTCTCTCTCTGTGTCTCTGACTCTGTCTCTCTCTCTCTGCCTCTGTCTCTCTCTGTCTCTCTCTCCCTCCTCTCTCTCCTCTTCCTCCTCCTCCTCCTCCTCCTCTTCCTCCTCTTCTGAAGTCTAGAATGGCCCTAGCATGCCTCCCATCTCCTCTGGGTCAGTGGTGTCAAATTCACATAGAAACAGACTGACTTTGAAAACCATAAATTAACACTATCTGTGTTGTATTGTATTTCTAGTTATCTTCTGCTTACCCCTTCCCCCAATCTGCCCTTCCTTCTATCATTGTTTCTAGTTATCTTGTTAAACATTTCCCAATTACATTTTAATCTGGTTGAAGTTGTGTGGGCCCTTATCTGCTCTGGGTGGCCTATCTCTTCTCAGAGCAGGACCAGCTGCATAGATGAGGCCCCAGAAATCTCCCAGAAGCACAGATCCTCAGAGATCCCCTAATCTGAGCCCTGCCTATGTAGGAATTTTCTCTCCAACATATCTGAGAAGTAGTTATTTATCCTGCACTGTTAGTATCTCCAATGACAGGAAACTCCCTACTTCCCAAGGCAGTCCATTTCACTTCTGAACAGCTTTGTTAAGAAATTTTCTTTCAACTCATATAAATCATTGGCTTTTCTATATATTACCAATAAAGCCCAACAGCAAGAGATAGAAAGAGATATTCCATTTAAAGTTACCGTAGACATTATAAAATATTTAGGAATCTACCTGCTGAAGCAAACCCAGGAGTTATATGAAGACAATTACAAAACACTTTTCACACAAAGTCAGATCTAAATAATTGGAAAACCATCAGTTGCTCATGGGTAGGCCAAGCTAATATAATAAAAATGACAATTCTACTTAAGTTAATTTACTTATTCAGTGCCATACTAATCAAACTACCAAAAAGTATTTTATAGAGCTAGAAAAAATAATAACAAGATTCATTTGGAAGAACAAAAGGTCCAGAATATAAAGGGAACCCATGAAAAGAATGGCTAGGGAAGGTGGCCTAGCTGTTCCAGATTTTAAATTGTATTATAAAGCAGCAATCATCAAAACTGCTTGGTACTGGATAAGAAATAGAGCAGTGGGGTCAGCTAGGTGGTGCAGTGGATAGAACACTGGCCCTGAAGTCAGGAGGACCTGAGTTCAAATTTGGCCTCAGACTAAACATTTGACACTTACTAGCTGTGTGACCCTGGGCAAGTGACTTAACCACAATTGCCTAAAAAAAATAGAGTGGTGGATCAGTGGGATAGGTTAAGTATGCAAGACACAGTAGTAATGACTATAGTAATCTACTATTTGATAAACCCAAAGACCCCAGATTCTGGGATAAGAACGCACTATTTGACAAAAACTGCTGGGAAAACTGGAAGAGAATATGGCAGAAACTAGGCATAGACCAACACCTTACATGCTATACTAAAATAAATTTAAAATGCATACACAATTTGAATATAAAGGCTGATACCATAAGCAAAGTGGGAGAGCAAAGAATAGTCTATCTATTAGGTTTATGGAGAACAGAAGAATTTATGACCAACCAAGAGATAGAGAACATTATGAAATGCAAAATGGATAATTTTGATTACATTAAATTGAAAAGTTTTCGTACAAAGCCAATTCAACCAAGATTAGGAAGGAAGCAGAAAACTGGGATAGAATTTTTACAACCAGTGTCTCTGATAAGGGTCTCATTTCTAAAATATATAGAGAACTAAGTCAAATTTATAAGAATACAAATCATTCCCCAATTGATAAATGGTCAAAGGATGTGAACAGGCAGTTTTCAGAGAAAGAAATTAAAGCTATCTTAGTCAGATGAAAAGAAATACTCTAAATCACTATTAATTAGAGAATTGCAAATCAAAATAACTCTGAGGTACCACATCACACCTATCAGATTGGCCAACATGACAAAACAGGAAACTGATTAAATGTTGGAGAAGATGTAGGAAAGTTGGAACACTAATGTATTGTTGGTGGAGTTGTGAACTGATCCAACCATTTTGGAGAGCAATTTGGAACTATGCCCAAAAGGCTATAAAAATGTACGTACCCTTTGACCCAACAATACCACCTCTAGGGCTGTATCCCAAAGAGATCATAAAATAGGAAAAGGACCCACATGTACAAAAACATTCATACCAGCTCTTTTTGTGGTGACAAAGAATTGGAAATTGATAGAATGCCCATTAATTGGGGAATGGCTGAATAAGTTGTGGTATATGAATGTAAGAGAATACTATTGTGCTAGAAGAAATGATGAGTAAGCAGACTTCAAAAAATCCTGAAAAGACTTGTATGGACTGATGCTGAGTGAAGTGAGCAGAACCAGGAGAACGCTGTACACAATGACAGACACATTGTGTGATACTAACTTTGATAGACTTACCTCTTCTTAGCAATCCAAAGATCTAAGACATCTGCAAAGGTCTCATGCTGGAAAATGCTATCCACATACAGAGAATGAACTAAAGAATCTGAATGCAGATTGAAGCATACCATTTGCTATTTTTTTCTTCTGTTTTGTTTTGTTTCCTCTTTCTCGTGGTTCCTCCTATTGGTTCTAATTCTTCCTTACAACATGACTAATGTGAAAATATATTTAATAGGATTATATATGTAAAGCCTATATCAGATTGTATTCCATTTTGGGGAGGGAGGTGGAGAGGGAGGGGGAGAAAAATTTAAAACTCAAAAGCTTATGGAAGTGATTGTTTTCAACAATCTAAATTAATCTAAAACTAAATTAATCAAAAAAAATTAAAAGAAATTTTCTTTCATCAAGACAATTCTTCCTTTCAACTAACTTGCACCCCCTTAATTCTTACCTCCCTCACTAGTCATTACTTAGTTCCTACCCACCCCTTTCTCAGCAGCCCTTTCCTCAAAAGAAGGGAGAGAGAATAATCCAGGTTATTCTGACTACAAGTACTATGCTCTCTATACTCATAGATTACCATGAAAAGATCTTGTTTTAAAGGAGTTAAGGGATGGGGGGTAGGTTTTTTTGTTTTTAGCTACATGGTGGCTCTTAGGCCTTGTCCCAGAAGACAACAATATTGAGGGTCCAAAGTGTTCCATGAAGGGTAGTGCAGCGTGAGGAAAGAAGACTAGTTGGGATCCTAGCACCCCCAGGTTCTAGCCCAGGTCCTTCCAGTGTATTCCTGTGTCACCATGACTGCCCCTCTATGTGCTAAGTTCTAAAGCTGAGGGCAATCTTAGGAATCATTGAGTTCAAGCCTCTCATTTTATAGATGAAGAAGCTGGTACTGAGAAGGAGCAGGGCCACGGTCATGGTCATTCAATCAGGAACTGAGCTGGGTTCCAGGGCTCCATACACTGCACTATGTCTGGTTGGCTTATCTTGCACAGTGACGCCAATGGGACTAAGCGGCCAGCTCTCTATCTTGCCATGTCCTCAGGTATTTATGATACTCACCAAAGATTTCGTTTTCTTCTTTTCTGATGCTATAGACAATGATCCAGAAATGATAAACTGTAATGAGAATGCACAAAGGTCAATCCTAGGGCCATAGGGAGACACAGCCCCAGGCCACAGAGTCCACTTAGCCAGCAGGTGTTTCTACATTGGCTAAGGGCTGACCCCTAGGGCCTGGGGCGGGCAAAGGACTTAACTCTGAGGTTTTGCTTGGGCTGGGTCAGACTTGCACTCCAACAGGAGAGAAAGGAAAAAGCTCCAACCACAGCTATGCACCATCTTAGTGACCAGAAGGCTTGGATTGTGTTCAGGGATTAGAAAATGGGCACCTTCTGGAAGGGGAGGGAAGGTCTTTGAAGGTGATTTAAGAAAGTGAACCCATGGGGAGGGGTAGGGTGAGTAGCAAACAATGGACGAAAAATTCTGAACACTGTAGGGACCAGCTCATCTGGTGTAGAAAGTGCCTGACCAAGGGCCAGGGAGCCCGAGGAAAGCAATAGGCCAGAATGAAGTGGGGAACTCTAACCCTCATATTAACCCTTACTCAGACCACAGACTCCTAACAGCTGTCCTGACTCTGGTCTCAGGCCTCACCAAAACCCCCTTCCCATAACAGCCAAAACTTCCTCTTAGGGCACAGGGCTGACCAGAGTTACTCTTTAGCTCACCAACTTTGAATGGCTCCCAATTACTCCCGGGTCAGACCTTCTTGACCTTTCTGCAACATGAGCCCCTTGGGCAATGTCTACTGAAATTGATGGAGCCCAGCCCAGAATCATGGTTTTCTGATGCATGGAAGGATTACAAAGAAATCCAATTTGTGAAATGCAATTATCAAGATAATTAGAAAATAAATTTCTAGGCCTCTTAGACTAATAATCCTTGCTCTGTGCATACCCCAAGGCCTAGCACTTTTAAGAGACTCCACAATCTGTTGACAACCTACTTTCCAGTCCAGTTCACCTCCCTTTGAGGCAATATGGCTTAATAGAAACAGTGCTGAGTTTAGAAGTGAAAGACCTGGGTTTGAATCCTAACACTCTCAGTTACCACCAGTTTTATTTGGGGCAAATCTTAAGTGTTTTGAGCCTCAATTTCCTAACCTGTCAAATTAGGGGAGTCAGCCTCAGTGACTCAGCTATGGTCTGCCCAGCTTTAGTCTCAGATCCTGTGACATTCTCCTCTGCTCACTCCCTATTCTAGCCAAGGACAACTATCTGTTGTTGCCCTGTTTTGGGCTGATCTTTCCTCTCTCCCATGGCTGGAATGTCCTCCCCCTCCTACCTTCAAGGCCCAGCTCCCTGAAGTCCTCCCTGATTCCCTCGGAAGGAAGGGGTTACCCCTAGACCCTCTGCTCTGGTCCCCTCTGCTCCTGTGACTTGGTCACACTGATTTGTGTAGGTGTCACACCCCTAAGGGACCCCTAAAGCTCCAGGAAAACTAAGAATGTCCTTTGTTGTCATCCTCCCATACTTAGCATCTAGCCCTGGACCCACATACAGGAAGTGTGTCATGAATATACATTGAACTGAATGGGGTTTAGAGAGAACAAGAAATGAAACCTGGCAGGAAACCCTGGGACTTCTTCATTAAGGGGGCAATAGGGAGCTACTGGACAGTGAGTGATAGTAGAGTGGCCTGGAGAAAATAAGAGAAATAATTATTCATATTCTAGTGCTTGGTTACCGCCCAGACCATTAGAGCAAGGTTATAGGAGTCCAGAGGTAAGATAAAGGGCAGGGATGAAGGATTTATTGACAGAGACAATGGGTACGGAGTAGTACAGTGGATAGAGCACTGGGCTTAGAATCAAGAAAACTCATTTTCCTGAGTTCAAATTTGGGCTCAGAAACTTACTAGCTGTGTGACCCTAAGCAAGTCACTTAACACTGCATGCCTCAGTTTCCTCATCTGTAAAATGAGCTGGAGGAGGAAATGGCAAACTGCTCCAGTATCTTTGCCAAGGAAATCCCAAAAGAAGTCACAGAGAGTCGAACACGACTGAAACAACTCAACAACAAAGGGAAATAAATGGACAGACTTGAACACTGGAATACAGAAAGAAGCTGATGGTTTAGAAAAACTTGGTATCAAAAATGGGCAGATTTTCTAGAACCATCATGGCTCTGTTCCCAACTTAAGCAATTTTAAAAATAAAATCCAGCTTCTTAATGAGTGGGGGAGAGAGTGGAGGGAAGGAGAGAATTTAGACTTGAAAATAAAATACAATTGAGTAAAAAATATTCTATAAATTAGCTTCCTTGGTTGCCTTCTGTCAGGTGTCCCCCCCCACCCCCAGCCTCTGTCCTATCCCCCCAAAGCCACAGGATAAAGAATGCCACCCACCCCCCACTGCCTGTTAGTAGTGCAGAGAATGAGACTAAATCTCCCAGCCCCTCCTGAACACAGGCCTTCTACCTGTTGGGAAAGCAGTTGGATAGAGAGAAAGGCACCTTCAAGCCTCGTCCTCCTCCTGCGTGAGTCACCCAGATGAAATCACGGAGGAGCCTCTACTTACCGACACCCCACCTATAAATGGATAGCCAGACTTTGTGATTTTGGAATAGGAAGGCTTGAAGTAGGTTGAGTCTTGTGCACATGCCAATATGATGCCCATGCCCAAAATCATCAGGCCAGTCAAGGTCTGGATGGTCTGAACAGAAAAAGAAAAGGGGAACTTTTTTAGGACAGATTCATTCCTATTCTTAAGGGAGAGGGACAACCTGGTCCTGCAAGCCCCAATAAGTGTCCACAATGATCAGATCTGGAGCTTTTAACCTGGGGTCCATCCATGAGTTTTTTTCTAATATTATTTAAATTATATTTCAATATATTTTGTTTCTTTTGTAATTCTATATATTTTATGTTATGAATCCAAAAACAGGATTCTGAGAAAGGGTCCACAGGCTTCACTAGACTACCCAAGGGGTTCATGACAAAAAAAAAAAGTTCACAAGCCCTATCCTGGGCAGAGTTAGACTGAAACAGGGCATCGGAGGTACCATGTGGCTTCTCAGTGACCCCTCCAGAAGCCACAGTTCCATTCTGCTCTGGTAACAGCCCCCATGCTCATTCGCCAGATACAACTGACCTTCTACAAAACCCCCAGTGCACCTGCTGCCTGAAAGCAGCTACCTTCTGCAGCCATGAGCTCCAGTTTACCCAAATACCTTTCCTAGGGGGATGGGACAAAAATAGCCAAGTCACACAGATCTCAGGGTAGGAAAGGACCTCAGTGGTCATCTGGTTCAATCCATGCCAGATGGAAACAGAAGATTCCTCGTGACACTTACTTGACAAGTGGTCATCCAATCTTTGTCCAAGGACCTCCCCCAGCACCCCATTCTGCCTTGGAGCAAGGCCAATGACTCCCAAACAAATTATGAGAAATCAGCCCCTTTGCTGCTTCTCCCATTTTCTTAGTTAAGCTCTCTAAGCCCAAGCCCAATATGCCTAACCTCCTTTCACATTCTTTCAGATACCTGCCCATTACAGTTTCACTAAGTTTTCTATTCTCAAGGGATTTCTACATTACCATGTCCTTCAACTGTTTCTAGGGTCTGGCTTAACAATGTCCTTCTACCAAAATGTCGCTCTGAACTGACCACAAGACTCTAGATTTGGTCTGACCAAGGCAGAGAACAAGTCTGATATTCACAGGTGTGATAATAAATATTTAACAACCAACTCCAGTAAAAAAAAAAAAAAGTATGCAGAAGACACTTTGAAGTTTAACTGATCTGATTAACATTTTCTCCATCACTTTCCTAAATTTAGATAATCAACAACACAAAAAGAATCCGTCTCCACTTATAGCGTTTGCTAATATCCCAGGTGTAAATATTCACCCTGAAAATACAAATGACTCCCACAGGCCATCAGAGCTGCTTCCAGCCCACCTCTCCTTCCATTGCCTCATTCCTAGACACTGTATTAAGGGAGCCTTAGTTTCCAGGACTGCAAGATTGTTTCTGTGGTACTCAGCCTTGGTCTGACCACATCTGGGCTCTTGGGCTCAGCCCTGGGGGCCATATACATCTAAAGCTTGGCTCCTGGGAGTCACGGGTGGGTTGACCTCTCCGTTGTTCAGCTACTATCCCAGTGAGGATGTGGAAAGCAATTGTGCATTCCTATTCCTGGCCTGAGAAAAACCAGAGAGGTGGCATGCACCTCCCCTCTGTTTTCTGGTCTAGTGAGGTTTCCTGATGATAGGAGCAGGAAGGTCTGTAAGAACTAAGCATTCTTACATAATCAGAGGGTGTGCTAGTGGGGAAGGAAGGATTGTGTAACTTTTCCTCAATTTCTCCGCTGGTGGCCTGGATGAGGAAGTTTGGGCCATTTTCTGCAGTTTCACCCAACCCCTGCAAAGCTGTCATAATTTTCAGCCCCCTAGGCCTGCAAAGAACAGGCTAGAGATTCCCCGGGGAAAATCTCTGCTCTCTCTCCCCTCACTCCAAATTCTTCCAATTATTGCTGGCACCCAACTAAGGGATCTCCAAACCCAAGGTAGACCTACAAGCTTGGGATGTAGTTAGCTTCTCTCAGACTCCTCTTTGAAAGAGCTCTTACCCCAAGAGCTTTGGACTCCTCCTTAAGCCCTTTCTTCAGGTTGTTGTTTGACTCAGAGGAAGGTCCAGGCTGTTCCATCTGGGGGACACTGATTCCACTGGGAGTTACAATCATGAATGTGCCAGAGGGCACAGGCTGAGATGTCATGATGCTGTAGCTGGTGCTGGAAGAGACAATAAGTAGGTCAAGACTATACATGAGCCTCAAATACTCAGGTTTCCCATGTGGCATTCTCCCAGTGGAATCTGGGAGAATTTGCCATTTAGAAAGTGGGAGAAGACAGTGGTAGGAATCTTGGACCCTGGCACTGTGGAGTTCCTCCCAGCTTGCTTGATAAAATTCAGCCAGTCCTCATGCCAGACATAGATGTGGAAGTCAACAGTCAAAAGACTCCCATGGAGTTTGGAGGCAACTCGTCCCAAATCCGTCCAATATTTGGATTGGCAGAAGTGTTTATCTAAAAATCAAGCCACTCACTGAATCAATCCAAACACTGAGTACATGTGGTATAACCCTAGGCTAGGCATTGTTATAGTTCTTGGGCTGAACTCCAGCCTGTGATGTTGACTAGCTGTGTGACCACAGATAAGTCCCCTAATTTCTCTTAGCCTCAGTTTCCTCATCAGTAAAATGGGGATAATAAGTCTGTATGCCCTATACACAGGGTTGAGGTGAAAAAAATATATTTGTAAACCTTGAAACAACATAGAAATATATATCACTATGTCAGCCTCAAAGACAGGAGAAAAAGAGAATTAAGGATTAGTATTAATTATTAACAATAATTAGCTAGCATTTATATGGAACTTTAAGGTTTGCAAAGCATTTGAAAATATTCTCTTTTGGTCCTCACAATGACACTAGGAGGTAAGTGCTATTATTATCTACATATTACAGATGAGGAAACTGAGGCAAATAGAAGTTAAGGGATTTGCCAAAGATTTAGCAGCTAGTGTCTGAGGTCAGAGTTGAACCCAGATCTTCCTAACTCTAGGTCCATTGTACCACCTAGGTGCCTAATAATAATAAATCATGAGAATGCAATAATTGATTAAATTAACAAGTACGTAGCTGTTTTTCTGAATTTCTTCAATATTTCAGATATCCGCTGATTTTCTCAGTGGAAATTTTCCCTCTAATGCAAAACTCAAGCTGTTTCCCCTCCTTGGAAGACTTTGCCTCTTAGCACTAGTCTTATAATGACTTGATAAAATCATGGGATCAAACTGGGATCTGAAAAGGACCTTAGACATAATTAAGTCCAACCATCTCATTTTACATAAGAGGAAAATAAAGCCCAGAGAAGGGAAGAGACTTAGACATGGTAGCACAGGCAGCCAGTGGCGGAGTTGGGCTATGAAACTAGGTTCTCTTATCCTGAGTTCTGTTATCCTCCTATCCTTAGGGCAGCTATATTGTGCTTCTGTGGATAGAGCACTGGTCCTAGAGTCAGGAGGACTCAAATCTGTCCTCAGATTCGTACTGCCTGCGTGATGCTGGGCAAGTCACGTCACCTTGTTTACCTCAGTTTCCTGATCTGTAACATGAGCTGGAGAAGAAAACGGCAAACCACTCCAGTGTCTTTGCCAAGAAAACCCCAAATAGGGGCATGAAAAGTCAGACATAACTGAAAGACAACCTCTTATCCAGCTGTGATATTCTTTGCCCTAACCACATTGCTTACTCCTTTGCTGTGTCCCCCAGATAGGAAGTGAGCTCCTGGATCATGGAAGCTGTTTGATTTTCACTTTGGGGTCCGTCGAGCCTCGCATAGTGCCTTGCATAGAGTAGGCACTTGATGACTGTTTATTGAATAGAATTCCTTTTCACGCATTTATAGAAAGGATCCCGAAACGTGTAACTGGAGGAAACCCCAGATACCATCTAGTCCAAGCCATTTTCAAAGACATTCCTTCTATGTAACACTCCTCACAAGCCAGCATCCAGCCTCCTCTTGAAGCTTCTGAGTTAGGATGAATTCACTGTTTCCCCAGTATGTTCCACTTCTGCTCCTTTCTAAACATTAGGTACAATTGTATTCCTCATGTCAAGCCAAAATCTGGACTTCACAAATTGCCACTTACCCCTCCTGGTTATGACCTCGGGAGCCTGGAGGAGATTAAGCCAGACACAATCCCCAGCCCCTCAGCTGAAGACTCTGTCCCTACTTCATGGAGAAACTTGAGGCTCTCAATGGGAACTCCTTCTTCTCCTCTTCGTCTCCCAGACATCATCCCTCACTCTCTCTGGCAAAGCCTGGCCCTTCTCCTTGTCAAGGACCAACCCTCTATGTGTACCTTTGATTCTTCCCCTTCCCAGATTCCCTAGTAGATTGCATCCTTAATTCTGCCTCTTCTCTCTTGAACCACACACATCACCCTATATACCAATCATGGCAAGCATCTGAAGATTTGTCAAGTACTTTACAGTATTAATGTCATCTTATATATGAGATAATCACAAGAAGCCTGGAAGGTAGACCCCATTATTATTCCCATTTTACAGATAAGAAAGTGAGGCAGACAGAGGTTGTGACTTGGTTAGAGTCTCAACGATAGTCTATCTGAGGCAGGATGCCAATTCATGTCTTCTTGCCTCCAGGTCCTCCAAGCTCTATCCACCATGCTACCTAGTTGCCCTTACCTGTTCTTTCCCTACCAACTTCAAACATAGCTAAGTCTCCTCCATTAAAAAAAAAAAAACAAACAAAAAACAAACTTCACTAGACCCTCCTACGATCTCAAGATATATGTGTGTGTATGCAGAAAGACAGATAGACGAATGGATGAGTGACGGACGGACAGATAAACAGATGCGCTCTTTCTAAGACAAACTCCTTGAGAACCTTCTCTTCACTCACCGTCTCCTCTTTTTATCCTCTCACTACTCTAACACTCTGAAATTCAGCTTCTGAGTTCCTCACTCAAAAGAAGCTGTTCTCTCCAGTTACCTGTGATCAAATGAGAGGATATTTGTAAAGCACTCAGCACAGTGCCTTGCACATAGTAGGCATTATATAAATGATGATGAAGGTGGTGATGATCTCTGAATTGCCAGAACCTACTGTCTTTTTTCAGTCTTCATCCTTCTAAACCTTTCTGCTGCATTTAACCTAATCCTCTTGTTTTATAGATGGGTAAACTGAGGCTTAGCGAACGTTGCTGGCAATCTAAATCAATCCTCTAGGTTTATAGATGGGTAAACTGAGGCCTGGGGAAGAGGGGAAGTAACTTGCCCAAGGTCACACAGGTGGTCAGCATCAGAAGTGAGATTCAAACCCAGAGCCTCTGAATCTAGAGCCAATGGCCTTTCTATTTCATTATGCTCGGCTTGGAAGTCTGTCAGAGGAGGCTTGGAGGTAAAATAAAAGATCATCACACACAGCCTAAAGCACTTATATATTCTCTAAGGTTATAGGATTGTGAATTGAGAGATGGAAGGGAGCTCAGCAGTCATCCGGTCCCACTTTCTCATTTTACAGATGAGGAAACTGAGGCCTGGAAAGTTAAATGACTTGCGCGAGGTCACACAGGAAAGAAATTGCTGAGCTGGAATTTGAACTCAGATCTTTTTATCCAGCGTTCTTTGAATCCAGAGTTGTTTCTATTGAAGCACACTGCCTCCCAACTTCATCCCTTCTGGTTTTATGTTCTATATTTGAAGTCTCCTCTTAACCCTGACATTCTCTGTTCACTCTCTCCCAGCTAGGATACTTTACCCGTGATCCAATGAGCCATCGGCTTGTTCTGTTCACAAGAAGAGGAAGGGATGATTCTAAGAGGTGGAAGTCTAAAGGGCTCACCCCTCTGTTTCTTTCAAGCATGTTAACTCAATGGTGTCTGAAGTGTGTGATTCGCATATAAGGGGGCACCCAGGGTCACACATCTTTATTCGCTTCTCTTAGGGCCACATGGCTAGCTATACTCCACTACTCTGTGTGAAAACTCACAGGTTGCATTTTGAGGCTTCAGTGAATGCATTATTATTCAGTGAATGCTGGCAGTGATATTGCTAAACAATGATATTCCAGCAATGGCTGTCATAAAACTCTTTCTGGACACTTGTTTGGGCTTATCCATTGTTGATCTCTTTGCTTTCCTACTCTCACGAGCATGTTGATCTGTTTTTGTCTATCAATCTGTTTCATCTGTTTTGAAACTTCTCCTGCCCTTGGTGATCATGAGTCTTCCAGATTTCAATTTTCTCATCTGTAGAAGAGGGTTCATATTACTCATAAAACCCAGCTCATGGAATTGTTACAAGGGTGAAAAGAAATGGTTTGAAAATCTAAGACTCTCAATAAATGTCAGCTTTTGTTATGATCTATTGTTATATGAATACCAGTACACAACACAGACATACCTCACCTTGCCTGGATCTCACCATTTTCTCATGGTACTAAAATCAAAGCTGGAATGGGACAGGCAGTGTGGTACAGTGGACAGAAGGTTAGATTTAATCAGAGGTCTTTGATTCAGATTCCATCTCACCTACTAACTACCTGTGTGACTTTGGACAAGTTAGTTAGCCTCTCTGAGACTCAGTTTTCCCATCCATGGCCCCTAAAATCTGTTCTATCTTGAAATCTATGATACCATGATTCCCCAAAATCACAAGAAGGGATTCAAGTCAAGGAAAGAGGATCTGTCGTACTTACCTGTCCCCAGTGACAGCTCTTGCTGAGTTTCTGCTGGTGTCTGTCAGTATCTTATGATGACTTCTCTCCTCTGAGCAGCTCTGGGGCCCAGATGGGGAAGAGTGAAACACTCTTTGAGGCTTTTTTATCCCTTCCTCTATCTGGTATTTACGGTCACACAGGATGTGATGTTTGCAGCAGAAACAGCTGATTTATGGAAAGAGTATATGCTTCCTTCTTCTGAACAACTTAATTGGATGTGATAAACTTCGCAGAGCACAAACAGTGACTCCCATTCCTTTTCTTGAAGCCAAAGCTTTAGACAAACTGAAGTAGGATTGGACCTCTCTGTTAAATAATCGCAACCTCATTTCTCTCCTTTATCTCACTCCAAGACTGGGACTGTTTTATATGTATCCTCAAAACCTAGCACAGTTCCTATATATAGTGCATGCTTAATGAATGCTTGTTTGATTGACTGATTGATGTGGGTAGTTTTTCTTCTCCTTTTGGCTAGATTTGCAGAACATTCCAGCACTTTTTTTCTTTCTATTTTTAATTAACTTATTTTGAATTATCAACAATCACTTCCATAAGCTTTTGAGTTCTAAATTTTTCTCTCCCTCCCTCCCCACATCCCTCCCCAAGACGGTACACAATCTGATATAGGCTATACATATATATTCCTATTAAACATATTTTCACATTAATGATGTTGTTAGTAAGAATTAGAACCAATAAAAAGAACCACCAGAAAGAGGAAATAAAATACAACAGAAGAAAAAAAATAGCAAATAGTATGCTTCGATCTGCATTCAAACTCCATAGTTCTTTCTTTGGATGTGGATAGCATTTTCTATCATGAGGCCTTTGGAGATGTCTTATATCCTTGTCTTGCTGAGAAGGGTTAAATCTATCAATATTAGTCATCACACAACATGTCTGTTATTGTGTAAAACATTCTCCTAGTTCTGCTCACTTCACTCAGCATCAGACCGTACAAGTCTTTCCAGGTTTTTTCTGAAGTCAGCCTGTTAATCATTTCTTTTTTTTAAATGCTATAATTCACTATTTATTAGATAAACACACATCAATACAACTCAAGTACCCCCTCACACATATCAGATCGGCTAATATGAGAGAAAACGAGAATGACAAATGTTGGAGGGGATGTGGGAAAATTGGGACACTAATGCACTATTGGCGCAGTTGTGAATGGATCCAATCATTTTGGAAAGCAACTTGAAACTATTCCCAAAAGGCTTTGAAACTGTATATACCCTGTGACCCAGCAATACCACTAGTATGTCTGTATCCCAAAGAGTAAAAGGAAAAGGAAATCATATTTAAAAAAACATGGAAAAGGTATCATATTTTCAAAAAAGTTTATAGCAGTCTTTTGGAGGTGGCAAAAAATTTGAAATTGAAAAATGCCCATCAATTGGTGGATGGACAAACAAATTGTGGTATATGATTACATTGTAATACTATTGTGCTATAAGAATTGATGAGTAGTATGCTTTCATAAAAACCTGGAAAGACTTAAATGTATTGATGCAAAGTGAAGTGAGTATAACCTGGAGAATATCATACATGTTCATCATCTCTTATAGCACAATAGTATTCCATTACCTTCATATACCACAACTTGTTCAGCCATTCCCCAATTGATAGGCATCCTCTCAATTACCAATTCTTTTTCACCACAAAAAGAACTGCTATAAATGTGTTAGTACATGTGGGTCCTTTTCCTCTTTGTATGATCTCTCTCAGATAGAGCCGTAGAAGTGCTATTGCTGGGTCAAAGGGTATGAACATTTTTATAGCCCTTTGGGCATAGTTCCAAATTGCTCTCCAAAATGATTGGATCATTTCACAACTCCACCAACAATGCATTAGTGTTCCAATTTTTCCACATACTCTCCAATATTTATCATTCTCCCATTTTGTCATGTTGGCCATTCTGATAGGTGTGATATGGTACCTCAGAGTTGTGATTTGCATTTCTCTAATTAATAGTGATTTAGAGCATTTTTTTATATGACTATAGATGGCTTTAGTTTTTTCATCTGAAAACTGTCTGTTCATATCCTTTGACCACTTATCAACTGGGGAAAGGCTTGTATTCTTATAAACTTGACTTATTTCTCTATATATTTTAGAAATGAGGCCCTTATCAGAGAGACTGGTTGTAAAAATTCTTTCCCAATTTTCTACCTTCCTTCTAATCTTAGTTGCATTGGCTTTGTTTGTGCAAAACTTTTCAATTTAATGTAATCAAAATTAACTATTTTGCTTTTCGTAATGTTCTCTATCTCCTGTTTGGTCATGAATTCTTCTGTTCTCCATAGATCTGACAGGTAAACTAGTCCTTGCCCTCTCAGTTTGATTACAGTATCAGCCTTCATATCTAAATCATGTACCCATTTTGACTTTATTTTGGT
The DNA here is from genome assembly GCF_900497805.2 of Vombatus ursinus. Taxonomy (NCBI): domain Eukaryota; kingdom Metazoa; phylum Chordata; class Mammalia; order Diprotodontia; family Vombatidae; genus Vombatus; species Vombatus ursinus. The sequence goes on along the minus strand of NW_020954721.1, from coordinate 436,881 downwards.
AGATGGTGTGAGATTTTGGTCTATGCCTAGTTTCTGCCATATTCTTCTCCAGTTTTCCCAGCAGGTTTTTTCAAAGAGTGGGTTCTTATCCCAGAAGCTGGGGTCTTTGGGTTTATCAAATAATAGATTACTGTAGTCATTGGCTACTGTGTCTTGCATACTTACCCTATTCCACTGATCCACCACTCTATTTCTTAGCCAGTACCAAGAAGTTTTGATTATTGCTGCTTTATAATACAATTTAAGATCTGGAATGGCTAGGCCACCTTCCCCTGCATTTCTTTTCATTAGTTCTCTTGATATTCTGGACATTTTGTTCTCTCAAATGAATCCTCTTATTATTTTTTCTAACTCTATAAAATAATTTGTTGGTAGGTTGATTGGTATGGCACTGAGTAAGTAAATGACCTTAGGTAGAATTGTCATTTTTATTATATTAGCTCGGCCTACCCATGAGCAACTGATATTTTTCCAACTATTTAGATCTGATTTTATTTGTGCTAAAAGTGTTTTCTAATTGTGTTCATAGAGTTCCTGGGTTTGTTTTGGGAGGTAGACTCCTAAATATTTTATAATGTCTACAGTAAGTTTAAATGGAATTTCTCTTTCTCTTGTTGTTGGGCTTTGTTGGTAATATATAGAAATGCCGATGATTTATGTGGGTTCATTTTATAGCCTGCAACTTTGCTGAAGTTGCTTATTATTCCAAGTAGTTTTTTTACTTGATTCTCTGGGATTCTCTAAGTGTAACATCATGTCATCTGCAAAGAGTGATAGCTTTGTTTCTTCTTTGCCTACTCTAATGCTTTCAATGTCTTTCTCTTCTCTTATTGCTAAAGCTAACGTTTCCAGTATGATGTTGAAAAACAGTGGTGATAATGGACATCCTTGTTTCACACCCGATCTTATTGGAAATGCTTCTAGCTTGTCCCCATTACATATTATGCTTGCTGAAGGTTTTAGATAGATGCTATTTATTATTTTAAGGAAGACTCCATTTATACCTATGCTCTCTAGCACTTTTAATAAGAATGGGTGTTGTATTTTATCAAAAGCTTTTTCTGCATCTATTGAGATGATCATATGGTTTCTGTTAGTTTTGGTGTTGACATGATGGATTACACTGATAGTTTTCCTTATATTGAACCAGCCCTGAATTCTTGGTATAAATCCTACCTGGTCATAGTGTATTATTCATGTGATAAGTTGCTGTATTCTATTTGCTAATATTTTGTTTAAAAATTTTGCACCTTATATTCATTAGAGAAATTGGTCTATAATTTTCTTTCTCTGTTTTGACTCTTCCTGGTTTAGGTATCAGCACCATAATTGTATCATAAAAAGAATTTGGTAAGATTCCTTCTTTACCTATTTTACCAAATAGTTTATAGAGTATTGGAATTAATTGTTCTTTAAGCGTTTGATAGAATTTGCATGTAAATCCATCTGTCCCTGGAGATTTTTTCCTAGAGAGTTCATCAATGACTTGTTCAATTTCTTTTTCTGAGATGGGGTTATTTAAGTATTTTGCTTCCTCTTCTGTTAATCTGGGCAATTTATATTTTTGTAAATATGTATCCATTTCACAAAGACTGTAAAATTTATTGGCATAGAGTTGGGCAAAATAGTTCCTAATTATTGTTTTAATTTTCTCTTCCTTGGTGGTGGCTTCACCCTTTTCATTTTTGATACTGGTAATTTGGTTTTCATCTTTCTTTTTTTAAATTAAATTAGCTAAAGATTTATCTATTTTATCGTTTCTTTTTTTTTTTCATAAAACCAGCTCTTAGTTTTATTTATTAGTTCAATAGCTTTCTTCAATTTTATTAATTTCTCCTTTGGTTTTCAATATTTCTAATTTGGTGTTTAATGGAGGATTTTAAATGTGTTCTTTTTCTAGTTTTTTTTTTTTAGCTGTATGCCCAATTCATTGATCTCCTCTTTTTCTATTTTATTCATGTAAGCATTTAGAGATATAAAACTTCCCCTAAGAACTGCTTTTGCTGAATCCCATAAGTTTTGGTATGCTGACTCATTATTATCATTCTCTTGAGTGAAGTTATTGATTGTTTCTATGATTTGTTGTTTGACCCAATCAATTTTTAGGATTAGATTATTTAGTTTCCAATTACTTTTTAGTCTATCTTTCCATGGCCCTTTATTATATATAATTTTCATTGCATCATGATCTGAAGAGGATGCATTTAATATTTCTGCCTTTCTGTATTGGATTGTGAGGTTTTTATGCCCTGATACATGGTCAATTTTTGTGCATGTGCCATGTACTACCAAAAAAAAAAGTATATTCCTTTCTATCCCAATTCAATTTTCTTCAGAGTTATGTCATACCCAACTTTTCTAATGTAAATAAAACCACAAAACTAAGGAAACCGTTTGGAAACGGAAGGGAAGGGCAATGAGGAAAGTGAGACTGTAGTAATGAGGGTTGCATCAAAGTAGTTTAAGTAAAACTAGGGAAGGGTAGCAGAGGGAATACTGATTGAAAAGAGAAAAGAGAACCAAAAAAATCCTTTAAGAAATATACCAAAGCAATGCAGATGTAACTCATAATTTTAGATGAGAATGGAATAAGCTATCAATAAAATGAAGGAGAACAGCAGAATGGATAAGAAAACAATCCTCCATGATGTTTCTCCTTTTTTAATATCTGGGAAGAAAACCATTTTCAAATATCAAAGGTGTTATATCCAAGATAAAGAAATAAGAGAATTATACGAAGGCAACTAGGTGGTACAGTGGATAGAGCGCTGGTCTTGGCAGCAGGAAGACTCATGTTACTGAGTTCAAATTCATCCTCAGACATTTACTAAGCTGTGTGATCTTAGAGAAGTCACTTAAACTCTGTTTGCCAATTTCCTCATCTTTTGTGGAAATGGAATGGTTAATGACTTTACTAACCACCTTAATTTGCTTGAGCTCCTTTTATATCCAGAGAGGTCAGACTGACCTGGGAATCTGAATCAGCCAATCAGGAAGCAAACTGAACATCTCTTAGGCTTGAAAAAACAGAAAGCACTTTACAAGCTTTTAAGAGCTAAACCAATGCTGGCTCTTATTGTCCACCCTCCAGAGATGCTTTGCAATGATCCCTTGCTGAACCTGGAACTCCTAGTTCACACCACATCCAAAGGACAGAATTAGCACAAGCATCACAGTCCCAGGACCTTGGAGACTTTTCACTCTGACCCTCTTACCTGTTCCTTGTACCCTGGGGTGCTTTGTGACTTCTAAGAAACAACCCCTTTCAAGGAAAATCAAACCTCCAGTGACAGTACCTGATTGGGCCAGGACTCAACCCAATCTCTTCCTTCTCTGACCTCATACCACTCTTATTTTAAGTAGCAGTGGATTACCATAGAAATCACAATGGCCTCAGAAGCAGGAGCCCTCAGGTCAAATTGGAGCTTTAGTATTTACTAGCTTAGTGACCATGGGAAAATCATTTCAAGTCTAGGCTGCCATATTGTTTGGAGACTGTCCTCCAAGTCTCTGTGTTCATTCCGACCTCAGCCCCTATGGGCAATCAATTGACAAGAATTTATTTTATTTGTTTTTTTAATTTTAATTAATTTATTTTGAAGTTTCAACAATCACTTCCAAAAAATACAACATCTGGGAGCCTAGATGCAGAGTAAAAGGTAAGTTGCTCTCACCCTCCCATATCAACCTCCGAAAGCCTAGAAAACATTGCCAAAGGAAAACTACAGAACAGTTAATGCCAGAAGAAAGACAGGGTGCAGCAGTCCAGTAGCCCAGGTAGCTTGAGGGATTGACATGAAAGGCCCCTCTTGCCCTGGGGGAAGGAGAGCAGTATGGAACAGGAGGCATCCCAGCAAGTTAGCAGAAAGCCTCACCTCAGCAGACCAGGAGGAGATCCTAAAACGCAGGTGATGGAGCAGGTAAACACCAAGACCTGGACGCCTGAAGAGTCCCTAAAAAATACAATTGGCCAAATGGGGAAGAAGTAACAAAATCTAATAGAAGAAAACAATTTGTTAAAAATTAGAATTGTCCAAATTGAAGCAAATGACTCTATAAGAGAGCAACAAACAGTCAAACAGAAACAAAAAAAAAATGAAAAAAAAGATGAAAACATAAAATACCTCATTGGCAAAACAACTGACCTGGAAAATCAATCCAGGAGAGACAATTTAGAAATTATTCATCTACCTGAAAATCAGGACAAAAAAAGAGCCTAGACAATATTTTTCGAGAAATCATCAACGAAAACTGCCCTGAGGTCTTAGAACCAAAGGATAAAATAGCCATGGAAAGAATCCACCTATCACCTCCTGAAAGAGATTCCAAATTGAAAACACCAAGGAATAGAGTAGCCAATTTCCAAAATTACAAGGTCAAAGAGAAAATACTGCAAGAAGCCAGAATGAAATAATTTAAATGTCATGGAACCACAGTTAGGATCACACAGGATCTTGCAGCTTCTACATTAAAAGATTGGGGGGTAGGGCAGCTAGGTGGCACAGTGGATAAAGCTCTAGTTTTGGAGTCAGGAGGACCTGAGTTCAAATCCGGTCTCAGATACATGACACTTGCTAGCTGTGTGACTTTGGGCAAGTCACTTAACCCTAATTGCCTCACCAAAAAAAAAAAAAAAAGACCATAGGGCATGGAACATGATATTCCATAAGGCAAAGGAGCTTGGATTGCAACCAAAGATCAACTACCCAGAGAAAATGAGCATGATCTTTTAGGGGAGGAGATGGATATTCAACAAAATGGGGAACTTCCAAACCTTCCTGATAAAAAGACCAGAGCTCAACAGAAAATTTGATCTTCAAGTACAAGACTCAAGAGAGACATGAAAAAGTAAACAGGACAGAAAGATGCAATATGTTAATAATAAGGACAAACTGTTTACATCCCTACAAGGGAAGATGACACTTGCAACTCTTGAGAACTATATTGTTATTACACTATGTTAAAGGGGTATACATAAAGAGGATGGATATAAGTTGAGTTTGATGTAATGATAAAAAAAAATCTAAGCAAGTGGATTAAATGGATCCAAGTAAGTGGATTAACCTGATATAAGAAAATGTACTGAGAAAACAGGAAAGAAGGAGGCAGACAAGGGTAAGTTACATTACAGGAAAAGGCACAAAAACCTATTATACCACAGAGAAAGAAGGGAGAGAAATGAGCATTGTTTGAACCATACTCTCATTAGATTTGGCTCAAGATGGGAATAACATAATGAGATAGGTATAGAATTCTAACTTGCCCTAAAGTCAGTAGGAGGGAAAAGGTAAAAGAAAAGGGAAGGGGGATAGAAGGGAGGGAAGAAGCAGTAAGGGTAAAGGGGAAGAAAAGGGAAGAGGCTAATAGAAGGGAGGCAGTGGCCAAAAATAGAACACTAGTGAGGAAGGAAAAGGAGAAAGGAGAAAGAAAAGCATCAAGAGGGGGGAAAAGGATGGAGAGAAAGACAAAGATAATCATAAATGTGAATGTGAATGGGATGAACTCTCCCATAAAATGGAAGCAGATAGCAGAATGGATTAAAAATCATAATCCTACAACATGTTGTTTGCAGGAAACACATTGGAAAAAGAGCAACACACACAGGGTAAAGGTAAAAAGCTGGGGCAGAATATATTATGCTTCAGCTGAGGTAAAAAAAAAAAAAAAAGCAGGGGTAGCAATCCTGATCCCAGACAAAGCAAAAACAAAAATTGATCTTATTAAAAGAGATAAGGAGAGAAACTGTATCCTGCTAAAAGTCACCATAGACAATGAAATAACATCATTACTAAACATATATGCAACAAATGGTATAGCATCCAGATTCTTAGAGAAGAAGTTCAGAGAGTTACAGGCAGAAATAGACAGCAATACTATACCAGTGGGAGATCTCAACTCTCCCTCTCTGAATATGATAAATCAAACCACAAAATAAATAAGAAAGAATTTAAGGAGGTGAATAGAATATTAGAAAAGCTAGGTATGATAGACCTCTGGAGAAAACTGAATGGGGATAGAAAGGAATATATTTTTTTTTCTCAGAGATACATGGCAGATACACAAAAACTGACTATGTACTAGGGCATAAAAACCTCACAGGCCAATGCAGAAAGGCAGAAATATTAAATGCAACCTTTTCAGATCATGATGCCATGGAAAGTTAGACTAAAAAATAATTGGAAACTAAATAATCTGATCCTAAAAAATGATTGGGTCAAACAACGAATCATAGAAACAATCAATAACTTCATTCAAGAGAATGACAATAATGAGGCAGCATACCAAAAGGTATGGGAATCAGTAAAAACTGTTCTTAGGGGAAGTTTTATATCTCTAAATGCTTACATAAATAAAATAGAAAAAGAGGAGATCAATGAATTGGGCATACAACTAAAAAAAAAACTAGAAAAAGAACAAATTAAAAATCATCAATTAAACACCAAATTAGAAATATTGGAAACCAAAGGAAAAATTAATAAAATTGAAATTAAGAAAACTATTGACTAGTAAATAAAACTAAGAGTTGGTTTTATGGAAAAAAAAACATAAAATAGATAAACCTTTGGTTAATTTAATTAAAAAAGAAAGAAGAACATCAAATTACCCATATCAAGAATGAAAAGAGTGAATCAACCACCAAAAACAATAATTAGGAACTAGTTTGCCCAACTGTATGCCAATAAATTTGACAATCTTAGTGAAATGGATACACATTTATAAAAATATAAATTGCCCAGATTAATAGAAGAAGTAAAATACTTAAATAACCCCATCTCAAAAAAAGAAATTGAACAAGCCATTGATGAACTCCCTAGGAAAAAACTCGAGGACCAGATGGATTTACAAGTGATTTCTATAAAACATTTAAAGAACAATTAATTCCAATACTACGTAGACTGTTTGGGAAAATAGGTGAAGACGAAGTCTTACCAATCCCTTTTTATGATACAAATATGGTGCTGATACCTAAAGCTGGAAGAGTCAAAACAGAGAAAGAAAATTATAGACCAATTTCTCTAATGAATATAGATGCAAAATTTTTAAATAAAATATTAGCAAATAGATTACAGCCACTTATCACAAGAATAATACACTATGACCGGGTAGGATTTATACCAGGTATGCAGGTCTGGTTCAATATTAGGAAAACTGTCAGCACAATTGATCATTTCAATACCAAAACTAACAGAAACTACATGATCATCTCAATTGATGCAGAAAAAGCTTTTGACAAAATACAACATCCATTTCTATCAAAAACACTAGAGAGCACAGGAATAAATGGAGTCTTCCTTAAAATAATGAATAGCATCTACCTAAAACCTTCAGCAAGTATCTTATGTAATAAGGACAAGCTAGAGGCATTTCCAACAAGATCGAGGGTGAAACAAGGATGTCCATTATCCACACTGTTGTTCAATATCATACTGGAAATATTAGCTTTAGCAATAAGAGAAGAAAAATAAATTGAAGGTATTAGAATAAGCAAAGAAGAAACAAAGCTATCACTCTTTGCAGATGATATGATGATGTACTTAGAGAATCCTGCAGAATCAAGGAAAAACCTACTTGAAATAATAAACAATTTTAGCAAAGTTGCAGGATGAAAAATAAACCTACATAAATCATCGGTATTTCTATATATTAACAATAAAGCCCAACAACAAGGGATAAAAAGAGAAATTTCACTTAAACTTACTCTAGACATTATAGAATATTTAGGAGTCTACCTCCCAAAACAAACCCTTGGAACTCTATGAGCACAATTGCAAACCACTTTTCACACAAATAAAGTCAGATCTAAATAACTGGAAAAACATCAGTTGCTCATGGGTAGGCTGAGCTAACATAATAAAAATACAATTCTACCTAAGCTAGTTTACTTATTCAATGCCACACCAATCAAACTACCAAAAATTATTGTATAGAGTTAGAAAAGATAATAACAAGATTCATTTGGAAGAACAAAAAGTACAGAACATCAAAGGAACTAATGAAAAGAAATGCAGGAGAAGGTGGCCTAGCCATTTCAGATCTTAAATTGTGTTATAAAGCAGCAATCATCAAAACTCCTTGATACTAGCTAAGAAATAGAGTGGTAGATCAGTGGAATAGGTTAAGTATACAAGACACAGTAGTCAATGACTATAATAATCTATTATTTGATAAACCCCAAGACTCCAGCTTCTGGGATAAGAACCTACTCTTTGACAAAAACTGCTGGGAAAACTGAAAAACAATATGGCAGAAACTAGGCATAGATCAAAATACTACACCACATACCAAAATAAAGTCAAAATGGCTTCATGATTTAGATATAAAGGGTGATATTGTAAGCCAACTGGGAGAGCAAGGAATAGTTTACCTATCAGATTTGTGGAGAACAGAAGAATCCATGACGAAATAGGAGATAGAGAATATTACAGAAATCAAAATGGATAATGTTGATTACATGAAATTGAAAAATTTTTGCGCAAACAAAGCCAATGTAACCAAGATTAGAAGGAAAGTAGAAAATTGGGAAGGAATTTTTACAACCAGTCTCTCTGATAATGGCCTTATTTCTAAAGTATATAGAAAATTAAGTCAAATTTATAAGAATACAAATCATTTCCCAATTGATAAATGGTTAAAGGACATGAACAGGAAATTCTCAGATGAAGAAATTAAAGTGATCTATAGTCATATTAAAAAATGTTCTAAATCTCTATTGATTAGAGAAATGCAAATCAAAACAACTCAGAGCTACCACATTATACCTATCAGATTGGCCAACATGACAAAACAAGAAAATGATAAATGGTGGAGAAGATGTGGGAAAATTGGAACACCAATGCATTGTTGGTGGAGTTGTGAAATGATCCAACCATTTTGGAGAGCAATTTGGAACTATGCCCAAAGGGCTATAAAAATGTGCATACCCTTTGACCTTTGACCCAGCAATAACACTTCTAGGGCTATATCCCAGAGATCATATGAATGGGCAAAGGACTCACATGTATAAAAATATTCATAGCAGCTCTTTTTGTGTTGGCAAAGAATTAGAAATTGAGAGGATGTCCATTAATTGGGAAACGGCTGAGCAAGCTGTGGTATATGAATGTAATGGAATACTATTGTGCTATAAGAAATGATGAACAGGCTGACTTCGGAAAAACCTGGAATGACTTGTACGGTCTGATGTTGAGTGAAGTGAGCAGAACCACGAGAATGTCGTATACAACAACAGCCACGTTGTGTGATGACTAATATTGATAAACATAACCCTTCCCAGCAATACAAGGATTTAAGAAATCTCCCAAGGCCTCGTGATGGAAAATGCTATCCACATCCAAAGAAAGCACTATGGAAGTTGAATTGCTATTTATTTTCTCTTCTGCTGAGTTTTGTTTCCTCTTTCTGGTGGTTCCTCCTTTTTGTTCTAATTCTTATAACATCACTAATGTGAAGATGTTTAATAGGAAGGTATATGTATAGCCTATGTCAGATTGTGTGCGGTCTTGGGGAAGAAGGTGGGGAGGGAGTGGGAGAATAATTTAAAACTCTAAAGCTTATGGAAGTGCTTGTTGATAATTCAAATTAAATTAATAAAAAAAACAGTGTAGCAGTATAGCAGAGTAAAACAGACGTCAATTTAGCCTTATAACTTACTAATATTCTAATAATGCTGGTCAATATGGAAGGATTATTTTGTTGGAACTTATTTTATTGTTTGGTATTTTAAATATGTTCATTTTAAAAATAAAATATAAATGTAAAAGATGAGCAAAATGCATTAAGAAAAATAAAAGGATTTGTTCTGTGAAATTTGGATTAGGCAAAAAGGCTGCACTTAAGAACCTAGAAGGCCACATGGTGCCTTATGACTGAAAGTTCCCCACCCTTGTCCTGGTGCCTTCCCTCTTTTACTTATTGTCTGTTTATTTTGCATATAGTCTGTTTGTACTATTAATTTGCATTATATTGGTATGAGAAAAGTGATTATTTTTCTATTATATTAATAACCAATTATTAATTTGGGATCCAGGTTTTTCATTTTCTTTTATTTCCATATTCATGGCCCATCCCCTTTACTGATAGGTAAGATTGCCCCCAAACCTCTCCATGTAGAAGACCTCATTTCTCTTTAGAGTGTCAACAGCATATAATCTAGGTGAATTCCAGCCATAAAGCACTAGGCTTATGCCTTTGGAATTCCCCCATTGGAACGTAGGGCAACTCAGCTTATGAAGGAGAAAACTACCCTGTGTCGTCTGGGTAGAGATGGATTCCACTGTCCAGATTGCTGGAGGTGACTGAGTCTTATGATCAAACCACATTCTCAACAGGAAGGACTGAGGGCTTTTAGCCCACTTCCTCATTTGAAAAAATCTACCCTCTCATTAACTGATCAATCAAGTTGATCAGTCAAGGTCGATTTTCACCTTTCAGGAGTCTCCCTTTTACAAACGTTTTTGAGCATTCAGTGGTCTCCATGGTTTTGTCCTTGGTTACTGAGAAAGACAACTGACCACCAATTTATTGATTATTTGCTAGCTTTTTAATAAGTTGGTTATTAATTACTCAGAAACTCTATCTCTCTGACTTTTCATTCATTTCAGTTATGACACTTTCACATTCTCCAATTCTTCTCAATTGGCTGTGGGAGGTAATTGCCCTACTGAGCTCATGGTTTCCACTAGTGAGGTAACAGGCAGCCTTGTGAGGAATGTGATTTATCAGCCTAAAAACATTGTTGAGAATTCTAATTTTATTATGATTATTCATTCATTCAGCAGTCCTTTAGAGTGCGCTTCCAAAGCAGTGGGTTTAATGTTGTCAAGGCGCGACAAATGTAAAATTCATCTCATTCTGGGAAATTGTGGGTGTGGGCCTCATCACTATCATTCACAATCTCTGCCCTTGTCAGGTCACACTGTCCTCTGACTGATGCAACATCTGGTAATTTTAAGTCACTGAAGAGATTTGCATGGGGAGACTGGAAGCAGTATTCTGGAAGGCCCAAGAAACCTAGCTTGAGAGAGATCAGAGGGTCCCGTGGCATCTCAGAACCCATGGAAGCTGTGAAGGCGCCAGGGACTGAAGGCAGGGAAGGAGATTCACAAACATCTTTTTTATACTTAAGTTTTTTAAGCTTTCAAGATGAAGGAAGCAGGTGCAGAGTTTCTGGGCAGGTCAGTCCCAAGAGACCCTCACTCTCAGACTCTGCTCAACATATTGTTTAACTTGCGCTCGAGAGGCATGAAGATGGTCTTCTTTTCCTAATTCATCCATAGGGAACACAGAGAATAATATCCAGGAGGCAAAACTGCCCCATAAATATGCCCTACTCTTACTAGCTTTTGCCTTTGTCCTAAACAGAGGCCTGCTGTATGTCTCGCATCCTGCATTTCCAAGGGGGAAGGACTGTTCAAAGTTTGAGTATCCATTAGGAAAGAAAAATCTTTAGCAACCACAGAATGTGCCTGTAGTTGAATGAACAACAATCCCTAGTCATCTCCCAGTGCCCTGCTCCCTGGCTCTTTAGACATCTGGGATATTGGCCACGGGCATGGAGAAACTGGAACTTTTGTTCTCAAGGGTATTTGTGATCCTGCTTTTGCAATTTTCTCGTTTTGAGTACCACATGCAGAAGAGTCCTTGCCATATAGAAAGAGCTTACAGTCCCATATATAGAAAAGAAGGGGACTTAGTCATAGGGGGCTTCTTCTCCTTATAACTAAAGTTAGTGCAACTAAATGACAAGGTTTTCTTCCAAAGTCCTCCAACTTGGACTGCTCCATCTACACAGTAAGTGGTTATTTTTATTTTTCTGATTGATGAAATAGTCATCCATATTTCTGACTGAGTTGTTTGTTGATTTTTGGTTGTGTTTTCTTTACCCTCACAGCATTTTTAAAGCAAATACCTGGGTTTGACAATGTTTAGAAGCCTGGTGCTCAGGATGCTGATAAATTAAAGGTTTCATTAATGTTCACTGCAGCAAGCAGAGAAATAGGCGCTATCCATGCATACCCTGTACAACATTTTTTTTTGTTTTTTGTTTTTTTTTTGTTTTTTTAGGCAATTGGGGTTTAGTGACTTGCCCAGGGTCACACAGCTAGTAAATGTCAAGTGTTTGGTCTGAGGCCAGCTTTGAACTCAGGTCCTATTGACTTCAGGGCCCGTACTATATCCACTGCACCACCTAGCTGCCCCTCATGTACAGCATTTTAAACAGTCAGAAATTCATCTGACAAATGAAAAATCTCACCCACTATAAGGATGCGAGAGACACATCAAGGAGGAAATACACTCAAAGTTGGGGTTCAGGTGGCAAAATTCACTTTCCTAAGAATGGGCTGGTTCACAACTGGTTATTGGTGTCAAATACGGGAGTAAATATTCCTTATTGGACCCATATGGGAGGAGGAAGTGCTCAAGGTCACTTATGACTGTTAAGCTTGGGTGAGGTTTGGGTAGAGGGAGTTTCTGAATCTTTATGCCACAAACTGGGGAAGGATTTAGCATTAACTATCTTAGGCACCAGAAAAGACAATGAATTCAAAATACTCAAGTCAGTGCACAGTTTCATCCAATCCTAAACATCAAGCCTCATCTGCCAGATACAGTTACCAGAGAAAAGGCAAAATGCCTATCTTTGCTTATAAACTTTGATGGAATTTAGGACCACATGATCTGAGTGACTCCATATTGGAGCTCTACCAGTATGAGTATAAAACTAAAATATATCTAAAACATCAAATGATATAAAGTTTACAATGACCACAAGTGCCATAATGATCAGACAATCAACAAGTTTTTTTAACCACACTGAGTTTTTAATCCTTCTATGTCTACCTAATATAAACTATACGGCAATTTCTCTCAAATGTGCAAGCAGAACACCATGTACAGTCCATGAGCTAGGGAATTAGTGAATTAAAAATGACCCTGGCATCAAGAATTGCTTTATTTACTGTCATTGTAATGTTGCCTATATTTGAGATGATGATTTGTGCAAATAATTCCTCTTCTGAGTAATGAGGCTTCTCCTTTTGAAGGTTTAGAGTCTGGGATTCAATGCAATCCTTTCAATAGTCATTATTACTCCAAATCCTTTTACTTCACTTTCTTTCCTTTCCGTTCCTACTATTTCTTAAATTTGGTTTTGAAATTTTAGAGGGGTACATAGTGATTGGACTGGATTGGGAATGGTGCTTAGGAGAGAATTACAATGAGGTCAGTGATAATGGCAGTGGGCTCTCTTCTAGGATAGCTCCTAAATGAGGTGTGTGAAAGGCACAATATTTCTAGTTCCTTCTGTGTCTTATGTACCCATCAGGTGAAATTTTGCTAAGACCTGGGCTTTGGAAATCTCTGACAACTATTTCCTTTACTCTCATTTAATACTTCTCCATTTTGCATGGCAGGTTATTCTTCCCTCAAAGTTTTCCTTCTCAGTTCTTCCTCTAATTAAATACTGTAGGTTATTTCCTTCTTTTCTACCAGAATTTCTTCATTTTGTCTTTATTTTGATCACACATCTACTCTGTGAATGGAGAAGATAGTGCAACAATCACATGAGGAAAGTTTATCTATCTTAAAAATATTAACTGTTGGGATTTTTCTTTTTCAAAAGCCAAAAAAGTTTGTTACTAATCCATTTTCTATATATACTGGGAAAAACCCAAGTCGTTTCCAATGAAATGACTCAAGCACCACGGACTTGGTGAAGGACAAGAGAGGAGTTTATCAAATTTGCAGATGACACAGATCTGGGAAGGTTTGATATAATATGGCACAAGGAATTCAGGACATTACACAACCTTGGAACACTCAGGGATGGCTCTGAACCAAATAAGGAGAATCTTAATAATGGTAAATGCATTCCTCATTCTGCCTTCAAAATCAAAAACATAAGATTACCAGCACTGAGGTGTGGTTACTATCACAAAAACAGTTTGAGGATTGTGGTGAACTATTAAGTGATTTAAAGAGAAGAATTCTCTATTACAAAGATTTTGATTGTCTCTAAGAACAATACACTAGTCACACTACATTAGCTTTCTTATGCTACTTTCTGGGCACGACACTGTAGAAAATAATACAAAAAGTTTGAGAGGAAGTAGAAAAGGACAAGAAGTATGGCAAAAGGCCTTAAGTCAATGGCACCTGTAAATCATTTGGAATTAATCACAGTGGTTTAAAAAAGCCAAAGGGGAACATGATACCTGTTACAAAAATATTTTTTGGCTTAGTTCTCCAGGTCATAACTAAGAGAGATAGTTGGCCATGTTTAGGAGTGATGAAATGAAACACTTTCTAATGATTCAAGTTATGCAAATATGGCATGGGTTACCATTGGTTATTGTGGGATCCTCCTCAACGGGAATTTTAAATAAAGGGGCAGAAGACCCCTCATCATATATTTCATAGATATTAACCTTGGTGATGAATGGTTTGAGTCTTCACAGAGTTGCCAGAACAGCATTTGAAAACATTGGAGTGCGTGCCCATATAACTCCTCTGTTCTAGGCCCAAAGAATATCATTGGGTACTCAAAGTCTATAAGAGAGAATAAGAGCTCATCTACTAAATTACAATAGTCTTTCAGTCTCTGACCCAGGCCTCATCTCTTTTTGTAGACTTATTGCACAACACTCCCCCTTCAAGGAATCTACATTGAATCCCACCTGATTTACTTGCTGCAACTCATATATGAAACCATACGTCCTTTTATAAATATCTTTGCATAGGCAGTTACCCATGCTTGGAAGATGATTTCACATGGACTTGGAAATTCAAAATCCTTTACTGCTTTTAAAGTTGATCTTGAGTACTTCCTGCTACAAGAAGTTTACCCTGAATTTTCCAGTTAGTATAACCAAACCACAAAAAGTTCATTGCATTCATTTTTATGTACATATTGTGTATCTTTATTTTGTTTGAGTATGTGTATAGGTGGTTTCTCATCAATCAAACAAAAAGTAGACATACACAGAATTTTAAAACATTTTATTTTAATCTCTAGCACTTAGAACAGTGATGACCATAATGGGTGTTTTTATATACATATATATAGATATATATGTATGAATGTTTATATATGTGCATATACATATACACAGATTTATACATATATATGCACACATATATTTACACACACACACACACTTATACATACACACACATAAGAAATAATTGGATGATAAAACCATGAAGTTGGATCAAGAGTTGGTCTTTTCCACTGTGGAAATTCTATGATTAAGTGATTTCCCAAACAGTCCCAATAACTTCTATTTGTGCTTTGCCAAACCCTAATTCCCAATTACTCCCAGTATCTACTTCTTCAAATACTACTCAGGTGCTATTGAACAGACTTAAAAAAATCATAAAGCATTGTAGAATGGATCTACTACAAATTTACATTATGTCACCTCAATTAGGCTCTCACTAAGGCAAGGTAATCCAGGCACTGCTTCCCAAGTGACTACTTATTCTTCTTTCCACAGCAGCTTTCGAAATCTTTATTTGCATTTGCAAACTTCTAAAATCACCTGATTTTCCACATTCTCAACTGAGGACATTGCCTTGAAATATACTGAGAAAACAGAAGCTATTAGTTGGATTTGTTCCTTCCCTTTTTCCTATATTCAATGTAGTATTCACATAAATGCTCATTCTCCATTTAATCTAGTTTCTGATGAAAATACATATCCAATCATTTCTCTATTCATAATGCCTGCCAAACTACAATATTTTACCTTGCTCCCTCTTTTTCCCCTCAATCAATGACTTCCTGACAAGAATTGGTCATCTCTTCTATGGAGCATAAACAGCTCTTCTCCTATATATCTCTTCTGGCATTTGCTAGTCTCCCCAATGATGTAAAGGGGATGTTTGGGGCAGCTAGGTGGCTCAGTGGATAGAGCACCAGCCCTGAAGTCAGGAGGACCTGAGTTCAAATCTGGCCTCAGACCAAACACTTGACACTTACTAGCTGTGTGACCCTGGGCAAGTCACTTAACCCCAATTGCCTAAAACAAAAACAAAAAAAGCAAAAGGATTTTCATAAAATAAAACACTTGGCATGACACTTCCCTATTTGCTGCATTTGAATCATATTCTGGTACGTCTCTGGTGAAAGGTAAACTTCATAAGCATTTAACATCTTCATTCCTTGGGCCCCTATATTTATTATCCTTCACCATCTTTTGTGACCTTTTTATTTTTTAATTTTATCAATCACCTTTATTGATAAAATTATACAATACACATTTCAAGCTTCTCGATTACAAAAATAATGCATATGTGATGAAAACTTATTACACAAAATGACACTCTGTAAAACCCTAAAATTAAATCTCAAAAAACACAATATATCTATGATGGTCAAGAGGAGATAAATTAAATCACAACTTTATTTATAAAAATACCCATCAAGCATTTTTTAATAATAGCTGCCTCAAGATTGCCACATACTAAATCTTAACAGTGCTGTTTGTTTTATTTTTTTTAAGTTGAATGGGATAAAATCAAAATTATTTGGAGAAATCTGCCACCAAGCCAATTACTGCTTCTTATCAAAGTAAGGTAGAAGACAATTACCAATTTCAGGAAAAAAAAATATCTTTTTTTTTTATTGCAAATCTTCACTAAGATCTCTGGAATAATGTTTTATTTTAAATAAAAAAACACCCAATGTTCGGGAAGGTAAGTTTGAGGAAACAGTTGTTGCTTTTATTCTTAACAATATGTGAGTCTTCGCACACTAACAGATTCTGGTATACGAGTATTATTTTAACAGAGGATCTAAAAGGAATTTGCAATCTGTGCTCATTTGAGAAAGCTTAGTTTCTACTACATCTTTTATTTAAATAATGGTCCAAACTTCAATTACTTTTTCACTTGGTCGTCTGTTTTGAAAATTCACATGGTGGTAATGTGTGGGATGTGAAGACCCTTACAAATAAATTCTGGAGACTCAGATGCAGCAAAGAGAAAGGTTTCTTTATTAGCTTTCTAGAGAAAGGGCACCCTCTGTCCACCAAAAATGGCTCTGGTGGAAGAGTGCAAGGGTGTGCTCAGCAAAGAAAGATTAAATAGCCCCTAACCTCAACTCTGCCTCCTTAACCCCCTTCCTCTCAGCTCACTGGTGCAAGCCTTGAGGGCACAGTCCATTAGCAGAAAGCCTACCCCAGCAACAGAGAACAAAGACAGTTACACAAGGAGACAAAGAAAGGTGGGAAGTTTTTGCAAGAGTAAACAGTTTTAGAAGGGGGGAGGGGTGTGTTATTCCTTCCCCTGCCAAAAAACAAGTTTGGGAAGGGGGGGGTGGTCTGGTAAAGTACTGGATGTGTTGAAAAGCATGTTTCCTTATGAGGTCAACCGGCTGCTAATGTTTCCACGGAATAAGAAACGATTAACTCTTTGAGGAGGCTTCACTCCTGAGAAATCCTCAGAGATCATCTCTCACAGTAGTAAATAACTGGCAGTTTTTATAAAATCCAAGAAAATGAACTATTCCCAAATACCTGTTTCATTGTGATGGCCATAAAAAATCTGAAAGTTATTGGGAACAGATGAGCTAAAGGGCAGATTCAGAGAGACTTTCTTTGCTCCCGTTGGCATCTAATAAGAAAAACAAGCTTTTATAGGGAATGAAGGTTTCTTTTTATAAACTAGGTAAAAGTTGATGTTTACTATTAACAAGGCTAAAATAAATACATTGTTTTTTTTTTTTTGTTGTTGTTGTTTATTCGTTTTTGCCCACTTCAAATCTCTCTATTCCTGGCTAGCTATATCAGGCCTTCCAACTGAGACAGGTGGGTAATGGACAGATTAATATTCCTAAAATCAACCAGAAAACAAATCTGACCAAATTAATATTTATTCAGGAATCCAAACCTAACCTTTCCCCCTCTAAAGTAGTAGTTCAACCTACTGAATAATCTTGTCTTCTATATGGTTTTCTTTCTCAGAAAGTAGTATAGCTTTGTGTTGCATTACTGAAAAGATAGTTTCTACATTTCTTCACCTTCAGTAAGTTATGGACAGTTATTCCCCAAAATGTCATGATCAACTCTGGTATGCTGCTGGCCAAAACAAAAGCACCTCTTAGGATCTAGCCTTGAAGATCAAACAATTTATGGCCTATGCCACAAAACCAAAATGTTGTCAATCTTTTAAACGTTTTTGGATAAGCTTGACATCTTTGAAAGGCATTTCTTAAGAAATGTAAAGGTAGGCCCAGTACATGTAAAATATATTACCGTTTGCTAGCCTTCATATCAAATTTAGGAATGGACACACTTCCTTTTCTATAAGTCCAAGCTAAGAAAATGTGGATTTTTTAAAAAAAATGGTACAATTGCATAAATTCTATGTAGAGCTTTATGTGTACTTAATATTTGGATAAAAAAAAGTTAAGAAAAATAACATGGTGGCAGGGGCCTAGTACGATCAGTAGTTTCTATATATCAGAACTTTAATTTATCTAATAACAATAGCTTAAAGTTTCCACTTTTTCATTAAAAACTTTAATAGGAATAACAAAGTCAATGATGACTCAATATTGATCTTCTGCTGCTATCTTTTTAAAATGTCATTTGCCGGTGTACGACACATAATATAAAAAGAATGAAATGAAGGGCTGATTTAAGATTGTAATTTTTCTGGTGCTCAATTCATTAACCTTTTTTAAGTAAACCCTGGTTCCTTATTAGGAGCCGTGCGATAGAAGCTCATGATTTTCCAGGTTCTTTAGCTCTTCCTCAGGCTCAAATCTCTGCTGGTTACCAATGCTGACAAAGATGTACTCTCTGATGCATCGTCTTTCTTGAGGCTCAGGAATAATTCTCCAGTTATTTGAAGGATTTCTCTCAAGCCTTTGTTTTCTTGTTCAATTTGAAATATTCATTCCTGCTCCTTGCAACCCTGCTGCTCATCAATTTCAATAGCTTTTCTCATTACTGCTGCCATTGCGGTAATCTGGTCCACAGGTCTTGTAATTCCTTGGAATGTTGCTCCATTCCAAGGAGCAACATTCCTCCATTCCAGTTTAATATCTGGTTCATCCTTTTTGCCGGCCATAAGGAACCTAAACATCTGCTCTCCTTATTTGCTCATTATGGGTTCTAAAGTTGACTGGTGTTCTTCAAGAGATGTGCCTAATTCTTTATTTTCTTGCTGCAATTCTCTGATTTGTCTGTTTCCTTGCTGAATTCCCATAACTAAAGTAGATCCTGGTGGGCGTCTTGCAACCTCATTAAGTTCTTGAATTTCTTCTAGATACTGTTTCATTACTTCTATTCCCTTGTTGAGAGCTGTAGTTTGTTTAATCAGAGATTTGGCTGCATTGTCGTGCTCAAGCAATCCTTCAAGGAGTGCTTTAGCATCTGCAAGAACTTTTTCAAAGGTGCAGCTCATTTTCTCATCTCCCTCTCAAGTCCCTCATTCCATAGATGTGGAGACTGATACTCATGGTGGTGAAATATTTTGCCCAGTACCACACTGTTAATAAATGTTAGGGGCAAGATTTAACACGGGAGTTCCTGACTCCATGTCCAACAATCCATCCACTATTACACTTTGTTCTTTCTGCACATATAGAGTTTGCCTGGTTCTTTACATTTTTTTCTCTCATTTTAGGGTATTTCTCAAACATTACCAACATTTTCTTGTTCTCCAATTTGCCGTGGATGAGATCAACAAGAATCCCCATTTGCTGCCGAACATAACGTTGGGTTATCATTTGCTCAATAACTTCCATCATGACAGACTAGCAGTGGAGAGCTCCTTGATATGGCTGTCAGGGAGGGGTCCAGCCATCCCAAACTACAGTTGTGACAGGCAACCCAATTCAGTGGCTGTCATTGGAGGGATGTCATCCACACTGTCCATGTCCATGGCCACCATTCTCAAACTTTACAAAGTTCCACAGGTAAGGGAACCCAATACTGTCATTAATTTTCATCCAATATATTCTTTGTATTAAAAAAAGCAAATCTGTTATAGTCTGTTCTCATGCAGCATCAGTGAGTCAATAAACAGTTATCAAGAAGGTCTAGGCACTATTCTGACAACAGGAGATACAAAAAGGGGGCGGGGGGACGGTCTGTTCAATTAGAAAATTCACTCTGTCCTCTAGATGAGCTCGTGCTATAATGGGTCAACCTTGTTGGTTTTGAGCCAAGTAAAAATCTGCCCAACTAAGGATCACTACTAGTTCATCTTTTATATTGGAATAGAACTCTGAAGAGTTTAGATGGAAGAAAGATTTCTCATTTCTTCGCCTCAGAAAATTTCCAGGGAAAGGGATCTATTCCTTTTCAATTACAAATTGATTTGTGTGTTTTCCCTTCCTTTAGCACTCTAGGCAAACAAGCACCATGCAAATCTCTGTTTAGAGTGATCTTCCAATTTGGGCTGAGAATTGGCTTCCTTCCTGAATCAGGGCCTAATTTGACAAATATATGATGTATTACTTCAAATCAGAAACACTTTATATATTGAATTTAAGTTATTTCTAAGAAATAATTTTTTATCAAGTGAATATAAATAGCATTTGTTACTGTTTTGGCCAGAAACTCTGAGAGACTTCCCTTCCCAGATCTATTTTTTTTACTAGGTAAAGAGGCCATTTTCTGCCTCATTTCTTACTTAGAATTAATCTAAATGGATACTTCCTCATCAAACTGAGACCTTTTAAAGACCTTAGCTTAAAAAAAAGGTCAATGTCCCCCATTTCATCCAGGGCCATCTCTAGTGGTCTTGATCTATATCTCTCCATTGGAGATGACTCTGGAAAAGAAAATGAGGCTGGTAACTACACAGTCTTCCCTCACTTTAATCCAATTCACTTGCATGTCATGGCAACATCTCCCTGATGTCATGGTCCTCCTCAATAAGGAAGGACAAACAACAATAGCTCAGTGGTACACACTAGGCATACAGATATATTTACTACAAGTGCAGTGCTTGACCTCAATAGGCTTATGTCCTATTATGTGGGGATAACACATCAAAGAAGGCTTCAAGGTGGGGATTTGGCATAAAATGTAAGTACTTGTGTGGGGAATGGTGGAGAAGAATTCTGGAAAGTTAGATTGTAAGAGGTTCTGGGAGGAACTGACCAATTAATCAGTGGAAGTGGTGACAGAGCAAAACTGACCTTCCAGGATGAGAAGGCTCTTTAGTTATAGTGGGAAGTCCCTTGTTTAGGCCCACAGGGTATCACGTCGGCAGGTTAAAGAGGATAGATAGTATAAGTTCATTAGTGTGCTTCCTGACATGACAGGAATGGCTGAGAGGGAACTATTGAGTCCTGGTATGAAACACTTCCTAGGAAGTTCTGAATCAGCAAGGCCTAAATTTCTTCCGAAGTTTCATAGTTTCAAATGTTGGCAGGCAGAGGAAGTCTCCTCATGCTTGATGGACCTAGTCTTATTGGCCATTCCCCTTCACCCTCCATTAAACTCAGACATGTGACAAACTCACTTCTTGGAACTCAGGCATGCAATGAAATCAGTTCTTGAAATTGTTGTGTTCTCAAATGAGAACCAAGAAGCATGTCTTGAACTTAGTTCTCAATCCCTCACATACCTAAACATACTGTGCGTCTTTCTTCTGATTTTTTCCCTTTCTTTAGCATTTGTCAATACGTATCTAGACATAATATAGAATAATTTTTTTAACTCTTAAGTATTGAAAGGTTGAATGTTTCGTTCCCCTTATCACCTTGAGTTTGTAGCAGAGAGAATAGTAATAGCCAAGCCAAGTCATGGACCTAATCCAACTGAGATACCCACTTCAAAGAGTTAGCTGATCTAAGTAAAGGAATTGTCAGTCCAAAAGTGTTTCATATACAAAAATATTCTTTTTCGTCATCTCTTTAGATGATTTTTCTAACCCTAAAGTTGCCTTTTTACCCTGAAATTTCCCACAACCCTTAGAGTTCTCTTGGCCATTTGAGAGTTCCTGACAGACCCTCCCTTTGAGAAAGGTCTCCAGGTCTTCTGAATCTCTGGGTTTCCACATTATGCCCAGCACCCAAAAGGACCTTCTCCCTTCTCCTCTCCTCATTTTTCTGTTCTTTGTATGGGGTTGTCTTCCCCCATTATATGATAAGCTACTTAAAGGCATTGATTCTATTTTTCTGTTTCTCATACTTATGTCCCAAGCTCTTGGCACATTATTACCACGCACAAAATAAACACTTGAACAAATGTCTCTTGCATTTTTAACAAGTGTGCAGACTAAAATCTGGTTGTTTGAACCAGAAATTGTAGTTCTTCATGCGGGTCCTCTTTCTTATGCTCTCATACGAGATGGTCTAGTGCTTCACTAGAATATGTTCCAGTTCCTTTATGTAATGTGGTGTTGTGAGGACAGGGCTGTTCATACACTCTCTGCCTTCTAACAGTTCGGCACTTGGAACTCTGGAAACAGACAGGGTGATTTATTCATTCTTCTAAAGGAAGGACTGAGGAGACAGAAGTGATTCTGCAAACAGAAGGTGTGGCATGGAGTCACTCCCTGTCTCATCTGGGCTGGCTCTTTGCAGGAGTTGGTGTTTTTTGATCCATGGGTAAATGTTCTCTTTATTTGTAGCAAGCAACTTTCTGCTTCTCTGTATTCTCTAAAATCTTGAATCTTTTTTTTTTCATAGTGGAAACTGGTAGTCTCCCGTGTTCCTCACTTTAACTCCTATCCTCCAGCTTTCATTTGTAGCCAGAACATCATTATCAGCGTCACTGAGGTTTTCATTGTGTCAATCATCTCGATTTGGAAAAAAAAAATATTTTTGAAGAATCGGTGTCACATTTTATTGTAGGACTCATTCTGGGTTCCAAATAACTATGCCTGTC
Source organism: Vombatus ursinus (assembly GCF_900497805.2). Taxonomy (NCBI): domain Eukaryota; kingdom Metazoa; phylum Chordata; class Mammalia; order Diprotodontia; family Vombatidae; genus Vombatus; species Vombatus ursinus. Next base: position 414,031 of record NW_020954721.1, on the reverse strand, counting down.
CCCACCTCTTGCACTTACCATAGTCTTTTCCCCTAATGCCATAACAGCCTTTTTTCCCTTCCTTATCTCTCAACCATCATAGTCTTTACTCAGTGTTGGCTGTCCCTTGGAACTCATGTTCCAAAGTATGTAGCTGATGCTATCTTTGTTGATGGAACTGTACCTCAGAGAAAAGGACTTCTGTTGCCGTAAACTCAAAGCCACATCCTTGGCTCTCGCTGCAGCAGCACAATCCTCCCCCATAATTATGCTCTTTATCAAACTCTCCCATTTCCAACTCTAATGGACTTTGTTATTTGGTGTCCTGGTTCTAGTATGTCTTCTCTAATGAGTCTATCTTCTTCTATAGCAACTCTCTTGCCAAGAAATTACAGGATTTACCATCTTGCTAATCCATAGTCATGTTCCTGGTAAAAGTGTATCTCCTACTTTTCTCTGTCTTCCATTTCCTTTCTTCTTATACATGAAACTTCTCACTCTGCTTTTCTGTGTCACAAAGTAGTTTTCCTTTTCCTTTTCACATCCTTCCTGGTTTAGGTATCAGTACAATGTTTATCCAATAAATGGAATTTAATAGTGTCCCTTTTTTGCCTATTTTTTCAAATAATTTTTTTTAAGTATTGGGAAATAATTGTCCTTCAAATAGTAGAATTAACTTATGAATCAATTATTCCCTGGAAATTTTTTCTTAGAGAGTTCATTAATGATATATTCAATATATATAATATATGTATATATGTACATTTATGAAGACATAGTTATTTAAATATTGTATTTCCTCCTTTTAATTGGAAAATTTTATATTTTTGTAAATATTTATCCATGTCAGCTAGCTTGTCAGATTTTTTGGCATATATTTTGGGCACATTTGCTTCTAATAATTGGCTTAATTTTCACTTACTTGGTGTTGATTTCACTCTCTTCATTTTTGATGCAAGTAATTTGGTTTTCTTTTTTTAAAAATCAAATTAACCAATTACTCATCTATTTTATTGTTTTTTTTTACATAAACTGTTTTCCTTTTTATTTATTAGTGTAATGCTATTCTTACTTTCAATTTTGTTATTCTCCCTTTGTTTTTCAGGATGTCCAATTTGGTGTTTAATTGACCGTTTTCAATTTGTTGTTTTTTTTCGGTTTTCTTTTTAGTTTCATGCCCAGTTCATTGATCTGCTCTTTCTATATCATATTGATGAAATTATTTAGAGAAAAAAATTTTCCTCTAAATACTGGTTTTGTGCCATCCCATGACTTTTGATTTATTTTATCATAATTATCATTCTTTTTAATCAAATTATTGATTTTATTTGTTCTTTAACCCATTCGTTCAGTATTAGATAATTTAGTTTCCAATTATTTTTTAATCTATCTTTATATGGCTCTTTATTGAATGTATTTTTATCACATTATGATCTGAAAAGTATGCATTTGTTATTTCTACTTTTCTGCTTTTGATTGTGAGTTTTTTATGTTCTAATATATGGTCAGTTTTTGTATAGGTGGCACTGAGAAAAGTATGTATTTTTTCTCTATTGACACTTAGTTTCCCTAGACATCCATCATGTTCATTGTCTTATTAATTCTTAGTCAAGCAGGGTTGATTTCCAACTGGTAAGAAAGCCAAATCTTTCAAGAATGTACAAGAATTGAGGGGATTCCATGAATTTTCTTTGATTTGCAAGAGAAAGCCAAGTGACCATCATTGTATTAATTATCTTCTAGACATAATTACTAAAATTGATTATTAATGAGCCAGAAATTATGTCTCTTGGACTCTTCCTATATTACAACTCCATACTCCTTGACCTGGTAGCTGTGGAATTTTGCTATAATATTTCTGGGGGTTTTCACTTTGGGATCTCTTTTAGGAAGTTATTGCTGGATTCTTTGAATTTCTATTTTATCCTCTGTTTCTAGGATTCCGGGTAGTTTTCTTGGATAATTTCTTGAAATATTATGTCTAAGCTCTCTTTTGTTCATGACTTTCAGGTAGTCCAGTAATTCTTAAATTATCACTCCTGGATCTATTTTATGGGTCAATTATTTTTAAATTGAGATATTTTTCATTTTCTTCTATTTTCATACATTTTTGAACTTCTTTTATTGTTCCTTGATGTCTCATGAAGTCATTAGCTTTTGCTTGCCTTGATCTAATTATTAATTAATTATTTTCTTCAGCGAGCTTTTATACCTCCTTTTCCATTCCAGTTCTCATTTTTAAAGGAGTTGTTTTCTTTGTTGAATTTTCTAAGTTATTTTTCATTTTTTGTGCTTTTTTGACCAACTATTTCCTCTTTGTTCATGAATCTCTTGCCTCAATCTTGTTTCTTTTTTCTGAATTTTTTTTGTCTCTCTTATTTGATCTTTAAAATACTTTTTTGAGTTCTTCAAGGAATTCTTTTTTGGGCCTGAAACCAAGTCATATTTTTCTTTGAAGCTTCAAATCTAGCTGTTTTAATATTATTTGTGCTTGTGTTTCAATCTTCTCTGTCACCATAGCAACTATCTATAGTCAGCTTCTCTCTTTTATTTTTTGGTTATGGTTTTATATTAATTTTTCAGCCTACCTTTTTTTTTTACCTTTACGTTAAAGTTGGACACTGTTTTTGGGGTGGAGGGTCACTGTCCCAAGCTATTCATGCTAGGGCTGTAAGGGATTTGGGCCTTGCTGCTATCTTCCTGGCGTGCTAATTGCTACTGGCATGCCTGTAAGCCACCTAGGCTTGTGTATAAGTTGCCTTTACCCTCATGACATAGATGTTTCTTGCTGACTTTCTAAGTTGTCTTTGGCTGGAAAATTATTTGACCGTATCCCATTGTTGGTTGTGCCACCCATGAATTCATTTTGAGGCATTATTCCAGAGTTGCTTTTAGGAGAATTTGGGAGACATTAGTTGTTGCCATACTCTGTCACCTTAGCTCTATTCTGCAGTATTAACACAAAACAAAACAAAACAAAACAAAACAAAAAAAAACCTAAAGTATCAATCGTGACCAGAATTTATTTCTCATCTTCAATTTAAACTAATTTTGTCTCTAATTTTACTGTCATTTATTTGTGTTATTATTTGATTTCAAAGAAATATTAAGCCCAATTACGGTTGACTTTGAGGAGAATACCAGACACAACATTGCATACCATGTAAGAATACTTACATGAGGTTAGGGAAACCTTGTCAGTTTGAAATACATTTATACAGCATAATTTGGAGAAGGGAACAAAGGTAGATTTAACTTCTATTGAAACACTTGAAAGAAAAATGACACAAAACTGCCAAATGCACTCTAGAAGTGAAAGGGACCTTAGTATTCCCTAGGCTGAGGACTACAAGAGCAGTTTTAGGGAAAAAAGTGGGGCAAGAAAGGAGGTCAGTAGAATCTCAAGAAACATTGACAATTACCTCATCAGTGATTCATAGCAGCAGTGGACAATGTGGATTTGAAGTGACTCAAAGTGAACTCAAAAGTGAGAATGTGAATTTCATTGCTGTCCTGAACTGTGTTCTTTTATCCAAGTGACCATGATGATCCACTCATTGTACTGGAGATATTTGAAGCAAATACTCATAAAAAATCAGGTAGGTTTTTGGCCTTAAAGTACCTTTGAGTGACAAACAATATTTATACATATAGGATATATTGGGGGGAGCTTGCAACTGCAAGGCCAATTTGCTGCTGCAAATTAAGTAAGGGGTATTTAGATCTCGTTTTATTGAAAGCCTTTATGTATCAGTGGAATGTCAGCTCTAATTGGAGTCAATATTAGTCTGGTAGAATACTCCTTTCAACAACATGGATCAATATCTGCATGTCTGATCCCTACTGAAACTTGGGAGGAGAATTAGAACAGGATAGATTTAAATAGTGAGTGTCATTCTTTGAAGAACATGCTTCCCTTCAATCACTGGAGGAATCCCTAGAGATATTTTGCTTTGGAATTTCTCCCAGGCTAGGTGATGAGAAAGACAAGTTGGGGCAGAATCTCAATAAGAAGACAGATAAGTTCTTACAGCATGATGGTGATATGGGATGTGTTCAAGGAGCAGCCCACAAAATACAACTTTCTAAATTATGGCTAATATGTTGCCCAGTTGAGGGAGAAATTGAAAAAAAAACAAAACATAGCACCTATCTTTGTCATCAGAGAAGAAAAATATCAAAATAAATTAATGTTATTTTGGTTATATTTCCTGTCAATATGTTTCACAAGGTGACAGAATCATAAAAAGAAATCTTGGTGGCTATGGAACAGGGAAGTTTGCAGACCAAGGTGAAAATACTCAGCACATAGAAGTAAAGACACATGGCAACTTGCCTGTTTGCATCGTAGATATTGAGACTGACAAAAGTCTAGTATATACAATTTGTCACAACTTATCACGTATTTGTGATTTAGTCTGTCTCCTGGATGTGCAGATTGACTAACTTCAGTGTGCTCTAAGGAAGAAAAGATTTCATGATCCAGGAAGGCAAAGACTGTATCATTGAGACAAAGGTTCATAAACATATGTATGATGTGAAAAAGATCCTAGTTATTATGTCTAAATAACCAATTAACACAAAGGGAGCTGGTGTCAAGAAGGTCCAATAGACGAGCACTCAACTAAGCTCTCTCAGATTCCCTTCCAGTAAACTCTAAAATAACACGACGTCAGATTCTAAATTGGCAGAACCAACAAATGTTTCAGCAAACAATTTTGCAGCTCATGACAACTTGGATGCTATAAAAGGTCGTTCTCATTAAAATGGTCAGAGTGGAGCACAGCACAGACTGCTGAGGTGCCGGTAGAAGACTTTGTAGGCAGCTGCATCCTTGGCTGTAGCAGCCTTGTGAACTTTCAGCCCACAGATTGTTGGGGGATGATTGACAGAAAACTGATTGGAAGGATATTCCAGAGCACCCTTTGCTGGTGTTGGGGTCAGGACATGGTTGCATTGCCCCTTAACATTTCCCAGTCTTAGGTTCAAAAGGAGAAAAGACATGCTCTTGCTGGTTAGCACGGATTATGGTCAAAATTCAAGCATGGAGAGGAGTGCTTGTAGTCACTCATGTTAGAGTATGGTCCCTGGTCTCAATTTCAAGACATAGAGGATAACTAGCACTTATAGCTACAAGAAAGCAGGGGCCAGTTCACAGTCCGAGGGCCAGGAGGAGTGCTATTATAAATGGCTAAAGGGTTACAAGGACCTCAATCTTCCTTTCTCAGAATTAGATAGATCTAGTCATAAAATAGAAATGACAGAAATTAATGAGATGAGTAGAATTTTTAAAAAGTTAAATGTGATTGTTGTTTGGGGAAAAATTATTGAGAATAAAAAGCAGTATACCTTTTCTCATATGTACGTGGCATCATTATAAAAATTAACTATGTATTAGGGCATAGCAACTATATGCCCAAAAGTAGAAAACCAAATTATTAAGTGCATCCTTTTTATAACATAAAACAGTAAAATTATATTCAATAAAGGTCTGTTGGAAAATGGATTACAGGTAATTGCAAATTACATAATCTGATCAAACTAGAAGGAGAAAAAATAAGAAATGTCCAACTAAACACCAAAGAAGAGATTAATACAACTGAAAATAACCATTTAACTTACATATTAAACTGATTTGATTTTATGAAAAAAAAACTATGAACAAGATGAACCATAGGTCTATTTGATTAAAAAATAAGAAAGAAGAAAAACCAAATTACCAGTATCAAATATAAAAAGGTAAACTCAGCTTAAATGAAGATGAAATTGAAGCAGTTATTAGGAGTTGCTTGGATCAATTATATTTTAATAAATTTGAAACCTAGGTAAAATGTCTGATCTAACCATTCTAGACAGTAACTCAGAACTATATCACAATGGGTATACAACTGTGCCTAGTCTTTGACCCAGCAATACTTCTATAAATCTGCCTCCCAAAGACATCAAGAAGCACCTGTATGTGCAAAAATATTTATAGTAGCTCTTTTGGGATTGGCAAAGAATTGGAAATTCAGGGGATGCCCTTCAGTTAAGCAGTAATTGAACAAGTTGTGTTATGTGATTGTGATTTAATATTATTATGCTGTAAGAGAAATGATCAGGTGGATTCTTTCAGAAAAACCTGGGAAGATATACATGAACTGATGCAAAGTGAAATGAGAAATGTTCAGGAGAACATTTTACACAGTAACAGCCACAATGCACAATGTCAACTGTGAATGACATAGCTGTTCTTAGCAATGTTATGATTGAAGGCAATTCTGAAGGACTTTTGATGAATGCTGTCAATCTCCAGAGAATGAAGTGCTAGTGTCTAAATGAAGATTGAAACATACTTTTCCCCCCTACTTTATTATTCTTGGGTTTTGTTTTGTTTTTGGTCTGCATTTTCTTTTGAAATATAGTTAATATGAAAATGTTTTGCATGACTGCCCTTGTATATAACCCACATGAAATTTCTTTTGATCTCAAAGTAGAAAGTAGGGAGTCAGATAATTTGGGGAAAATATTAAAAAGTAAATATTACCAAGTTTCATTTATATACAATGTAGAAAAATTAGATGAAAATTAAATGCAACCCCCAGACCCTCAAAACAAATCTAGATCAATTGAATTAATCCAGTGGAAACACCACTTCAGGATAATGCTTCAGATATAGAAATTCGTAGTGGATAGATAATTCCCTCAGAACACTGAAAGAGAACTACCCAGCAAGGTCTCTTACCAGGGCAGACTTAGATCTTAAAGAGTGTCATTGTGAGGAGGATTAAGATAATTCTACATCATTGTCTAGCTCAGGTATAGGGACAGAAAAATCTGCAGTTCACAGGAAGGTTAGAATTTTCTGCCCAGTTTTTAGTCTAATTTATGATATACAAGGTAATGTGTGCTTTTTGTATAACTGAATAAATTTATAAACCATACATATTAAAAGAATCTTTAATTTTAATGCTGTATTTGCTTTGTATTGGCATTATGCCTGTTTTGTAGTACCTTTTGTATACCCTGCTTATTTCATTGTATGTCCCATTATGTGGTTTAGTAGGTTTTCCATAGTGGTAATTTCTATCCTTATTTGCTTTTATTTAGTGTATTTTCATGTGCCACTGAGAAATGTGCACGTGGTATACGTTGTAGGTTTTTTGGACCGTAAGTCATTGACACAATCTATTAAGAGTGTCTTGGTTTTGCATTATTTTTGTTGAAAGATATTTTTGATCAATTGTCTTTCTTAAACACACATTAAATATATTTAATATTATTTCTCATGAACACCTGGTGCTTTTCCTGTCTTCTATTGTGTAATGTTCCCTTGTTTGTAGTATGAGTTATCAGATCATCTCGGGAACCCACACAGGAGAGGGGATATTTTTTTTTCAAAAAAGTAATGATTTATTTGTCACATATTGAGTTCCAAGTTGTATCTCACCCTTCCTCCCAAGTCTTCATTCCAGGAGGCAAACATTCGAGACAGATTTAAATGTGGAACAAAGCAATAAATATTTCCATATATCAGTTCTTTTTCTGAAGATGGATAGCATTTTCCTTCGTAAGTCTTTCTTTTTTTAAGATTCACTAATTTATTTTTAGTTTTCAACATTCACTTCCACAAGATTTTGAGCTCCAAATTTTCTTGCCATCTCATCCCTCCCCAACCCCAAGACAACATGCATTCTGAATACCCTTTCCCCTAATCTGCTCTCCCTTTTACCTCCCCCCCACTTTCTCTTACCCTTTCCTCTTCTATTTTCCTATATGGCAGGATAGATTTCTATACACCATTGCCTGTATTTCTTATTTCCCAGTTGCATGTGAAAACAATTTTTTAACATTTGTTTTCAAAACTTTGGGTTCTACCTTTTCTCCCTTCCTCCCTCCCCACCCACCCTTATTGAGAAGGCAAGCAACTCAATACAGGTTATACTTGTATAGTCATGTGAAACATTTCCATAGTAGTAATGCTGTGGAAAACTAACTATATTTCCCTCCATCCTATTTTGCCCCCCATTTATTCTATTCTCTCTTTTGACCCTGTCCCTTCTCAGAAGTGTTTGCTTCTGATTAACCCCTCCCCCAATCTGTGCTCCCCTCTGTCATCCCCCTGCTTTTATTTCCACTTCTCCCCCCTATTTTCCTGTAGGATAAGATAACTTTCCATACCCAATCAAGTGTGTATGTTATTTCCTCCTTAAGTCAAATTTGATGAGAATAAGATTCACTCATTCTCTCTCACCTTCCCCCACTTCTCTTCTACTGTAAAAGTCTTTTCTTGTCTATTTTATGTGAGATAATTTACCCCATGCTACGTCTCCCTTTCTCTTTCTCCCAGTATAATCCTCTCTCACGCCTTAATTTTCTTTCTCCAGATATCACCCATTCATCTTCAACTCACCCTGTACCCTCTATTTATCAATCTATCTATACATATATTTATTCCTCCTCCAACTACCCTAATACTGACAAAAGTCTCATGACTTACAAAAATTATTTTTCCATGTAGGAATGTAAACAGTCCAACCTTAATAAGTCCCTTATGATTTCTCTTTACTGTTTACCTCTTCATGCTTCTCTTGAATCTTGTATTTGAAAGTCAAATTTTCTATTCAGCTCTGGTCTTTTCATCAAGAATGCCTGAAAGTCTTCTATTTCACTCAATGTCCATTTTTCCCCTGAAGGATTTCACTCAATTTTGCTGGGTAGGTGATTCTTGGCTGTAATCCTATCTCCTTTGATCTCTGGAATGTTATATTCCAAGTCCTATGGTCCCTTAAAGTAGAAGCTGCTAAATCCTGTCTTATCCTGATTGTGTTTCCACAATGCGTGAATTGGTTCTTTCTGGCTGCTTGCAATATTTTCTCCTTGACCTGTGAACTCTGGAATTTGGCTACAATATTCCTAGGAATTTTCCTTTGGGGATATCTTTCAGGAGGTGATTGGTTGATTCTTTCCATTTCTATTTTACCCTCTGGTTCTAGAATATCAGGTCAGTTTTCCTTGAGAATTTCTTGAAAGATGATATCTAGCTTCTTCTTTCAGTCATGGCTTTCAGATAGTCCAATAATTTTTAAATTATGTCTCCTGGACCTATTTCCCAGGTCAGTTGTTTTTCCAATGAGATATTTCACATTGTTTGCTATTTGTTCATTCTTTTGAATTTGTTTTACAGTGTCTTGGTTTCTCATAAAATCACTAGCTTCCAATTGCTCCATTCAAATTTTGAAGGAAGTATTTTCTTCAGTGACCTTCTGGACTTCCTTTTCCATCTGGCAAATTTTGCTTTTTAAGGCATTCTTCTCCTCATTGGCTTTTTGGACCTCTTTTGCCATTTAGGTTAAGCTATTTCTAAGGTATTATTTTCTTCAGTATTTTGGGGGTCTCTCCTTTACCAAACTATTAAGTTGTTTTTCTTGATTTTCTTGCATCACTCTCATTTCTCTTCCCAGTTTTGACTTTATCTTAGTATAGGGAGTAAGATGTTCATCTATGCCCAGTTTCTGCCATATATGTCTTCCAGTTTTCCCAGTAGTTTTTGCTAAGTAGTGATTTCTTATCCCAGAAGTCAGAATCTTTGGAATAGTAGATTATTATAATCACTGATTGTTGTGTCTTGCAAAACTAACCCATTCCACTGATCCACCACTCTCTTTCTTAGCCAGTACCAAGTAGTTTTGTTGACTGCTGCTTTATAATATAGTTGAAGATCAGTTACTGCTAGGTTGCCATAGTTTGCATTTTTTTCATTAATTCCATTGATATTCTGGACCTTTTGTTCTTCTGGAAGAAGAATGCTATTCTTTTTTCTAGCTCTATAAAATCATTTTGGTAGTTTGATTGGCATGGCATTGAATAAGTAATTTAATTCTATCCTGCAACTCTGCTAAATTTGTTTATTATTTCAAGTAATATTTTACTTGATTCTCTAGGGTTCTCTAGATATACCATCATATCATCTGCAAAGAGTGATCTTTGTTTCTTCTTTGCCTATTTTAATTCTTTTATTTTTCTTTCCTTCTCTCATTGCTATATCCAACATTTCTAGCATAATATTGAAGAACAGTGGTGACACTGGACGTCCTTGTTTCATCCCCAATCTTATTACAAATCCCCCAATTCATCCCAATTGCATATAATGCTTGCTGATGGTTTTTGATAGATGCTGTCTATCATTTTAACTTACACTCCATTCATTCCTATGCTTTCTAGTGTTTTTAATAGGAATGGGTGTTATATTTTGTCCAATACTTTTTCTGCACTTATTGAAATAATCATATGATTTTTATTAGTTTTGTTGTTGATATGCTAAACTATGCGGATAGTTTTCCTAATATTGAACTAGCCCTGCATGTCTGGTATAAATCCTACCTGGTCATAGTGTACTATCCCCAAGATAAATTGTTGTAATGTCTTTGCTAATATCTTATTAAAATTTTTTGCTTCCATATTCATTAGGAAAATTGATCTATAATTTTCTTTCTCTGTTTTGGCTCTTCCTGGTTTAGGTATCAGCACCATATATGTGTCATACAAAAAACTTGGTAGGACTCATCCTTCACCTATCTTTCCAAATAGTTTATATAGTATTGGAATTAATTGTTCTTTAATTGTTTGATAGAATTCACGTGTATATCCATCTGGCCCTGGAGATTTTTTCTTAGGGAGTTGATCAGTGGCTTATTCATTTTTTTTTTTTTTGGAAATAGGTTTGCTTAAGTATTTTATTCCCTCTTCCATTAATCAGGGCAATTTATATTTTTGTAGATATTCATCCATTTCATTAAGATTATCAAATTTATTGGCATACAGTTGGGCAAAATAGCTCCTAATTAGTGTTTTGATTTCCTGTTCACTGGTGGTGAATTCATCCTTTTCACTTTTGATGCTGGTAACTTGGTTTTCTTTCCTTTTTAAAATCAAATTAACTAAAGATTCACCTATTTTATTTTTTTTCATAAAATCAGCTCTTAGTTTTATTAGCTAAATAGTTTTCTTAATTTCAATTTCATTAATCTCTCCTTTAGCTTTCAGAATTTCTAATTTTGGTATTTAATTGGAGATTTTCAATTTGTTTTTTATCTAGATTTTTCAGTTGAATGCCCAATTCATTAATCTCTTCTTTCTCTATTTTATTCATATAAGCATTTAGAGATATAAAACTACTCCTAAGGACCGCTTTTGCTGTATCCCAAAAGTTTTGGAGTGTTGTCTCATTATTGCCATTCTCTGGAATGAAGTTATTGATTGTTTCTGTGATTCATTGTTTGATGCCCTCATTCTTTAGGATTAGATTATTAATTTCCAATTTTTAGTCTATCATTTCAAGGCCTTCTAATACATGTAATTTTTATTTCACCATGATCTGAAAAGGATGCATTTCTACCTTTCTGAATTTGATTGTGGGGTTTTGATGACCTAGTATGTCATCCAGACTGTTGTAGACAACCCAGGGCACCTCGTTCATCATGACTGTGGGCTGTGTGACAGGAGATGAAGAGAGCTATGATGTCTTGAAGGAACTGTTTGATCCTATCATTGAGGACTGACATGGAGGCTCCAAGCCTTCAGATGAGCATAAGACTGATCTTAACTCTTACAATCTGCAGGATGGTGATGACCTATATACTAATTATATGCTGAGTTCTTGTGTTACAACTGACCAGAACATCCAAGGATTCTGCCTGCTCTCACATCGTAGCCAGGGTGAGCACTGTGCTGTGGAGAAGCTCTCTGTGTAAGCTCTGGCCAGCCTGGATGGTGATCTGAATGGGAAGTACTATCCTTTGAAGAAGACGACTGAGCAGGTACAGTAGCAGCTGATTGATGACCACTTTTTCTTCGACAAGCCTGTCTCCCCACTCCTCTTGGCATCTGGCATGGTCTGAGAATGGCCTGACTGCAGGGATATTTAGCACAATGAGAAGACCTTTATGGTGTGGATCAATGAGGAAGATCATGTGAGGGTCATCTCCATACAGAAGAGAGGTTAACATGAAGGAGGGGTTCACACGTTTCTGTATGGGGCTCACCAAGACTGAAACCCTTTTTAAGATCAAGAACTATGAATCCATCGGAATTTTCAAATGGGGTACACCCTCACATGCCCCACCAACCTAAGCCTATGTGCAAGTGTTCACATCAAACTTCTCCATCTGGCAAGCCTGAGAAATTTGGTGATGTGCTGAAGAAACTGAGGCTGGAAAAGAAGGGGATAGAGGGTGTGGACACAGCAGATGTGAGTGGTGTCTTTGACATTGCCAATGCTGACTGACTGGGTTTCTCAGAGGTGCAGCTGGTACAGATGGTGGTTGATGGTGTGCAGTTGTTCATTGAGATGGAGAAGCCATTTGGAGCAGGGTCAGTCCATCTATTACCTTAAGCCAGCCCAGAAATGAGCAGTTGGCCCCCTGAATTCTGTGATTCCTAATTTATTGGATGAATCAATAACCACCATCCTTCCCACCTGTGGCACCCTGGGGGCCTCTGGATGCAGCCTATCTAATCATGCTGTAGAGAATTCTTCCTTCCATCTTTCAGTGTTAGGGTCTTATTTCTGATGGCTGAGATGTTGCTGAATGCTGAAATAATAAATTATTGTTTTGGCCTGAAAAAAAAAAACAAAAGAACTGCAAGTGTCATCTTCCCTTGTGGGGATGTAAACAGTTTGCCATTATTAATAATATGTTGGTTTTCTTTTCTTTCCTATTTAGTTTTTATGCTTCTCTTGAGTCTTGTATTTAAAGGTCAAATTTTCTGTTGAGCTATGGTCTTTTTATCAGGAATGTTTAGAAATCTCCTATTTCATTAATGTCCATCTCCTCCCCTGAAAGATAGTTCTCATTTTCACTGAGTAGTTTTTCCTTGGTTCTAATTCAAGCTCCTTTGCCTTACAAAATAGTGTTTTCTATGCCCTCCAATCTTTTAATGTAGAAGTTGCAAGGTCCTGTGTAATCGTGACTGATTCCATCGTATTTAATTTTTTTCTGGCTACTTGCAGTATTTTCTCTTTGATCTGGTAGTTTTCAAATTTATCTACTATATTCCATGGCATTTTCACCTTGGGATCTCTTTCAGGAGGTAATAGGTGGGTTCATTTGATGACTAATTTACTTTCTGGTCCTAGGACATCAGGGCAGTCTTCTTTGTTGATTTCCTGAAGGATGTTGTTCAGACTCTTTTTCATCATGGTTTTCAGGTAGACCAATAATTTTTAAATTGTCTCTTCTGGACCTATATTCCAGCTCAGTTGTTTTACCAATGAGGTATTTTATGTTTTCTTCTATTTTTTTTTCATTTTTTTCTTTCTGTTTGATTCTTGCTCTTTCATAAAGTCATTAGCTTCCACTTGCTCCATTCTAATTTAAGGAGTTGTTTTCTTCTATGAGATTTTGTCCCTCCTTTTCCATTTGGCCCATTTGACTTTTTAAGAAGTCCTTCTCTTCAGTGAGTTTTTGTGCCTCCTTTTCCATTTGACCAATTCTACTTTTTAGGGACTTGTTTTGTATACCGAATTTTTGTCTATCCTTTTCTAAGCTATTGACTCTCTTTTGCTTGATTTTCATTTCTTTTCCCAATTTTTCTTTTACCTCTCTTATTTGACCTTTAAAATCTTTCTTGAGTTCTTCTAAGAAGGCTTTTCAGGCTTGAGACCAGTTTATATTCCCCTTTGAGGTTTCATATGTGGGTATATTAACAATGTCCTTTTTTGAATTTGTGCCTTGATCTTCCCTTACCCCAAAATAGGAATCTATGGTCATTTTACGTTTCTGCTTTTTGTTTACCTATGTTCTGACTGTTTTACCAACAACAACAAAAACCGTTGACTTCTCCTGCTTGAGCAAAAGGGGCACTTAATCAAGCTTATTGTCATGCTCACTGGGGCTTTGCACATGAATGTTTGGCTCCTAGTTGCCTGAGCCTTCCACAGGGATGTTTTACTTAAAGTGGATTTCTGGTAACCTGGAGCTTTGAAGTTAAGTGACTTGCCCAGGGTCACACAGCTAGTAAGTGTCAAGTGTCTGAGGCTGGATATGAACTCAGGTTCTCCTGATTTCAAGGCTGATGCTCTATCCACTGCAGCCACTTAGCTGCCCCTATACATTAAATTTAATAAGCATGTCTTCATTAGCTGCTCTGTGTAAACCACTGATAGTTGTTTGATATACAAATGGAAAATTGAAGAAATTCCTACTCTGAAGGAATTCAAATAATCATTCTAGTCGTTTTTTCTTTTTCATTTAGATCACCTATGGCTTATTTGATCTTCTCCTGACTGATAAGGTCCAGTATCCATATGTCTATCAGATGGGCAGCAGGGAATCCACTCTTCACCTTGCATTCATCCAACTGATGCTCCATTTTGGCTGGACTTGGGTGGGACTGGTTCTTTCAGACAACATGAGAGGGGAAAATTTCTTCAGTCATCTGAAAGAGGAGATGGACAAGAATGGTCTGTGTGTGGCTTTTAAGGAAAGTGTGCCCCCAAACTTCAAAGGTGATGAATATTATAGACTCTCTTCTAGGATCACTGCATCATCATCAAATGTGATTTTCGTCTATGGAGATACAGACTCCCTTCAAGAACTGGCTATTGCATTCATTGCTTATGTACTTCATGGGAAGACGTTGGTTGCCACCACTGCTTGGGATTTTTCTTTTGATAGTAATTTGGAACTGCTTACCCATTTTCATGGTACATTACTATTTTCTTCTTCCCAGATGGAGATTCCTGGTTTCACAGATTTTGTAAGAAGCCTGAATCCCAGTGTAAACTCTGAGGACATTTTCCTAAGGACTTTCTTTGAATCACTCCTTAAATGTAGATTTTCAGAAAAAAGTCATGTACAAATGTTAGATACTATGTGCCCAGAAGGTGTTTCCTGGGCAGATTTACCTTTTATAAATTTTGATAAGATCATTATGGAACTGAGTTCTAATGTCTACAATGCAGTATATTTAGTGGCTCATGCTCTCCACGAAATGCTCCAGTCTGAGGCAAAAGAGACATTACAACTTGGAAGTAACCCAGATCTTTCTTGGATGGTAACATTTCTCTTCCAGTTCTGAGCTTAACACTGAGTACTTCCAACATTCAATTGTTAGTTATGTATGCTGTAAATGTTACAGCAATGACAAGAGATGTCAATACTACCTCTTATTCCCTTTTTTTTTTCATTTGTGATTACATTGATTTCTGGTTGAAAACAATAAAATTACCTCAGAAAATAGGCATTTATTCCAACTCTGATGTAACCACGTTGGTGAAGTTGTTGGCATTCTTCCTATTAAACATCTCTCTGGGTACGAGTTTATATGGGAGGAGAGTTTCATTAAATTTGTTCCAATTTAGGGCCTTTACAGTGGCCTGGGTCATAACATTGCTAATGCCAAGGTGCTTAGTGTAATTCCTCATTGATCAATTTTAACTTCTATCAACATCTATAACTGAGCAGCAGACATGATATTTGTACATGGATACACTTGCGTCAATGATACATTCTTTTTCTAAAATGCAGAGGAACCTTTTAACAGAAGTTTTATAATGTATAAGATTCTCAGTGCTTGAAGGAACTGGTTGTTGTGGTGGAAATGTTGGAGTGATCAAAGCCTAGTAGCATTCATAATACAAGAGAGGACATCTGGGTATGGAATAATCAGCAGTCTAGACCTGGAGAGAGCATAATTCAAACATCTCAATGAGAATATTTCTCTATTCTGAAATTCTATAAGATCAGTCATCCCAGGATAGACAGGAAGTTCCAAGACAGTAATTCAGTAGTTAAAATAGAAATGATCCCAATGTGGAAGAAAAAGAAGTCTTGTTTGTATCTGCCAATGATAAAATACAAAAAAAAAAAAACAAAAAAAAACTAAACCACCAGTGTATGTACAGGAGAAGGAAGAAAGGGCATGTAACAGATTACCAAGGCAAAACATGAAACAACTCTGAAAGAATAGTTCCAAGAGTACTAAGGATCAGAATTATCTGAGTCTGTTGAGGAAATGATGTTAATAGAAAAAGTTATTTTTTCTTTTAATTTTTGCAGATGTTATATTGCTTGAAAGAGAATGAGTAAGGAATAGACGAGGACACAACTTTGGTTGGATGGAAAAATTATAATTGACAATAGAAAAAATGTCTGCTCAATTATCATTTCCTTGTTTACTGTCCACTGGGAATAAGTTTTGCAATAGAATACAAAAAGAAGTTTAAAAAAAAAAACTAGATAAGGAGTTGTTTGTTCTGGTTGTGAATCTTATAATGAGATCCTTATAACCAATCTCTAAGCAAATTGACTTAGTAAATGGAGTGGTAGAGAAAAAAATCAGACTGAAACAAAGATAAATGTAGGCCAAACACAAAGAATTGCATCAACTGTATATAGTTTCTGAGGGGATTTGAAGCATTGGATCTCTGCTTATAAATCAGAGGGAGAAGTTCCAGCCTTCTGTGAATTGGCTGTTTTGTTATTTTAATGGGTTTATTTACTTTTCTCTTTTAAAAATCAGACAGTTCTGGTACTTGGCTTAGTACTGGGTCTAGACAGGAAGAACTAATTCAAATGTAGACTCAGACACATAATAGCCATGTGATCTTGAGAAAGTCACTTAACCTTTATTTGTCTCAGTTTCTTTTACTACACTATGGTGACAATAACTATAACTACCTCTGAGGTTTGTTATGAGGATAAAAGAAAATCATATTTGTAAATTACCTAGTCCAGAATCTGGCACATAGTAACTACTTTCATAAATGCTTAGTTTACTAAAAAATATAATTATTCTTCTCACAGTTATCATTTATAAAATAATTACTAACTGAGCAATATCATATAATTATACATTATAATGTAAAATACATGTTCAAATGTACAGTTTTATAATTACAATACAAATACCACTATTTCTCCATCTCCTCCTACTCCTCCTTGCCCTCCTCCTCTTTCTCTTCTCCTTTCTGCTCCGGTTAGTCTTTGGGCTGAAGCCGCTGCAGCTGCCTCCAATGGCCACTGCTTTTGTGTTTACAATGTTTCCTCTGGTTTGGACACCAAAAAGGGGTCACAGACCTCTCCTTCCAACCTTATAAGTTGTTTTGCATTGAAAAAATGCCTCCTCGTGACCTTTTATTGGCTGTACTGCTTAGAATGTGATTTGATGCATGTTTGGAGGAGAATATTGAGAGAATTCAGTTGGGTTGCTGCCTCTACTCTGCCCTCCTGGCTCTACCCGATAAATAATTTTTAATGAGCTAAATTCAATGACCTTCTTTTATTTAGCCAGGAGACTTGATGATTATCTACTGTCCCTCTTTCCCCTTTTTCTTTACTAGCTTGGATTTTATTTGTGTTACTCATTTAGAGGGCCCACTAACTATTCCCAGTCATACCTCCTTCTTTCCTCTTCAAGGTTCTCTTTGTTCTTTCCTGTCAGATGTACTGATCAACACATTGTTGTTATCTCATTATATTTCTTTGGCACCTTACAGGGAACATAATAATTTCCACCTACAAATGACTTGCTACTTCTTTGTTCACCTTCAAGAAAGCTAAGGGCACTTTGTCTCAGTAATGTCCATGTTTACGAAGTTTTGCCCCCTTTTCTATAATTACTGGACTACTCAAACTTTATATACTTATGTATAGATACATACACACAGATACCACACAAGTGTTCTCAAATATAGTAACAGAAATTGTTTGGCTAGGTAGGAAATTTAGTACTGAAAGCTATGTTCATATGATTTTTACTACATTATATTTTATTTCATTTTCTTATTTACTGTTGTGGATTAGTAAATTTGTATGATATAAGCTGGCTTTCTTATACGTATTTCTTCTTCATTTTGAACTACAAGGCCAACCTTGCCTGGTATTCTAATTCTCTTTTGATTTTCTGCTTTAACCTTCTTGTCCCCTGTGATGAAAGTAACATCTTTTTGGTGTTATTTGTAGAAGATATTTCAAGCGTCCATAGAACAGATAAACTTTGACCTCTTAGGCATCAGTGGTTGAAACATAGATGTCTATTATTATGATGTTAAGTGGTATGCTTTGGATTTGAATAGATATCATTCTGTCATTTCTGTGATGGTATCCTAGTACTGATTTTCTCACCTTTTTATTTACTCTAAGGGCTACTCTATTTCTTCTAAGAAATTCTTGCCCATAGTAGCATATGTGATAATTACCTGAATTAAACTTTGCTGACAAAGCTCTGTATAGTCAAAGCTATGTTTATTGGTTGTTTGTTTTTTCAGTAGCAATGTATGGCTGTGATAACTGGACAATAAGGATAGCTTACTGCTGCAGAGTTGATGCTTTTGAATTGTTGTGCTAGAGAAGATGTTTGAGATGCTTTTGGACAGCAAGGAGATCAAATCGTTCAATACTTAAAGAAATTAATTCAGGTTGTTCACTGGAAGGTCAAATCCTTAAGCTGAAGTTTAAATACTTTGGTCACATAATGAGAAGCTAGGACTCATCAAAAAAGCCCTTGATATTGGAAAAGATTGAAGATAAAAGAAAGAGGGGATGGCAGAGGATGAGATAGACAGATAGTGTCATGGAATGTACAAACATTAACTCGGACAGACTTTGAGATACAGTGGCCAATAGAAGAGGCAGGCATGCTATCATCCATTAGGTCATAAAGAGTTGGACAGGCCTCAATGATTGAACACCAAACATTTATTTTTGGCCTGTTAGATTCTTTTCCCCCTGAAAAATGAAATCTTAGCATTTCTAAGTGAGAAGAATATAGGCTTCATTTCTCTTTTTGACCGTCTCATTCTATATTTACAATCTCTCTGGGCGATTTTTTTGAATATTTTCCATTGAAGGATGACATCCAAATCCTGTGTATCCAAAATAATTCTCTAGCTTTTGCTGAAAACTCTGCTTCTCAAATTTTCCTCAGGTTGTGTTGATGTTTCATTTTCTTCTACTTTATCGTTATGTAATTTGTTTCCTAATTTCTTCCATTGAAATAATTATCTTTTCTATTGCATCACTCAATTTCCCGAATTGTTTAGTGTCTTACTCATTTGTAATTGAGTTTCATTCTTTACCTTGAATTGCATAACTTTGAATGTCAAATGTCCTTTATTTCTAAGTTTACTTTATCCACCACTTCAGGGATTTACATTGGGCATTTTTTAATTAAAGAGATTTTTGTACAAGGAGTAAAATTTATCCTAAATATCAGTCCATCAAAACACATTTCTCAAGCACCCACTATGTCCTAGGATATGTGCTAAGTTCTAGGTTTACAAAGAAAGGAAAATAAAATCCCAGTTATTGAGGGTCTCTATAATGGGGTATAAATGGTAAGCTTTTGCTTCTAGAAGGTGCTGAGTTTCCTGTAACCACAGGTTTTAGGAAAGAGCTTGGAATTCAAAATGTCAGAGATATTTGGACGGAATTCTTGATTTGGTGAGAGGAATCTAAAGCACATAATTGTTTACCAGCTTTTCTATTCTTCCATTGTCCATGGCTGGTTATGGAAAAGGAGAAAAAGAGTGCAGACTGTAAGAGGAGCTTAAGAAGAAGAAAAGACAGAATAAGAACTTCTGGAAGCTCAAAATTCAGAGGCTCTTTGCTGTTGATGCTCAAGCTTGGGACATAGGTATGAATCCTTCTTTCCCCACAGATTAACAAATTCCTGTTCTTATCTTCAGCTTCACCACTTCCTGAAGTGCCCCAGTCCTATTAATCGTGGCAGTGATGAGTCATGTGGAGATGGAACCAGGATGGCTGCTGAGACATATGATATCCTGAATTATAAATACTTCCCTGTTCGGATTGAGATACTGGTAAAAGTTGGTGAAGTGATCCCTCATAATCAGGTATTTGGCATTAACGAAGAAGACATTGATTGGCCAAAAGATTTCTCTCAGGTAAGGGGCCAGTGAATAATAGGAGCTTTATTACTTTGCCTGTTTAGCATCCTAGATAAGGTTGTTTCTCCATTGGCAGCAGGAACTTCCCCACAGACAATAGAAATGCCTGTGATGGGGCTGGGGCTGTAGTATTCACTTACTCTTTATTTCTGCTCTGAGTAAAGCAGAGCTCTGATTTCTTTTTTTTTTTCAATCCTACTTGCAAACTCTTTCCAGCTAAGTTACATAATGATCTGAATTGTTCATACTTAGAGAACCTTGGAATATCCCACATCAGATAAAATTTGAAGAATAGAGTGGAGAGTGGAGAATTTGTTTTTTTTCTCCCAAGAGGACCTGTTGCACCAAAGACTATCCAATATCTGAAATTTTATAGATACGTACGTAATTAATCCTGAATTTGTGTCCCCAAGAAGGACAATGACTTTTAGATATTATTAATTTAAATGTTGTAGATATGATTTGATAATTCACACCCCACCCTTCACAATAATCCCCAGAGGAGGCTCCAAATGTCAGCCCAAGAATAAGATCAACCAGTCAAAACATCCAATTCTTATTTAGATTTAAGCAAGGTAAACTGTATAATTAGTCTTTACAGTGTATACTCTTTAACATCATGATTCCCTGAGATATTGAGGATACTTTATGAAAACCAAAAAAAAAAATAGGACTTTGAGGGGGGGAAATTAAAGAAATATTTCCCCTTATATAGTCCATGACTTATTTCAGCAGGCAAACGCCAAAAGCTGTACCTCCGAGTGCCTCAGTGAGGGTAGGGTAACTGGTGGAAACCAGCTCAGAAAACCACCAGGTGCCTAGGCATTCTACAGCACAGAGGTCTCCCACTACCTCAACAGAAATAAGGGAGACAGCACTGTGAGGGTCCCCAGGCAGATAAACACCTGGCAGCACTTAGCTAAAAGGAGCTAAACAAAGCTAAAGGAAAGGAAAAGCAGGCAACCTAGATTTGCCTGAAAGTCCCAGCCTTGCTGATTCCAGCCCAACACCACAAAAGCTGCCGGAACCCTACAGCCTCCAATTGCCAACATAAGAGGCCCCAGCTCCCAAAGTCAGTGACCAAGACCTAGGCTCCCAACACAAGAAGCTTGGGTCAGTGCCCTCTGCTCCCCAGGAGGAGAGCTTAATCTCTGTAAAGGCTAGGAAATAAAGAAACACCATGGGTAAAAAGAAGCGTATGATAGATTCTTATTATGAGAAGAGTGAAGATCAAGACAGAAATTCTGAAGAGGACAACACTGTCATCAAACCCACATCGGGAACATCAAAAGGGAATATGAACTGGTCTGAAGCCCAAAAATCCTTCTTAGAAGAACTGAAGAAGGATTTTAAAAGTCAAATGAGAGAGGTAGAGGAGTCCTTTAAAAGTACAATTGGCCAATTGGAAAAAAAGTACACAGAAGAAAACAAGTCCCTAAAACACACAATTGTACAACTGGAAAAAAAGTACAATGAAGAAAGTAAATCCCTTAAAAATACAATTGACCAATTGGAGAAGAAAGTACAAAATCTGACAGAAAAAAAAACCAACATGTTAAAAATTAGAATTGAACAAATGGAAACTAATGACTCTATGAGAGAGCAAGAATCAATCAAACAGAAACAAAAAAATGAAAAAAATAGATGAAAATGTAAAATACCTCATGAGTAAAACAGTTGACTTGGAAAATCAATCCAGGAGAGACAATTTAAAAATTATAGGCCTACCTGAAAGTCATGATGAAAAAAAGAGCCGGGACAATGTCCTTCAGGAAATCAAGAAGGAAAACTGCCCTGAAAGTCCTAGAACCTGAAGGTAAAATAACTGCAGAAAGAATCCATCACTCCCCACCTGAAAGAGATCCCAAATTGAAAACGTCAAGGAATGTAATAGCTAAATTCCAGAATTACCAGATTATAGAGAAATTACTGCAAGTAGCCAGAAAGAAAAAAATTTAAATATCATGGAACCACAGTCAGGATTACACAGGATCTTGCAGCCTCTACACTAAAAGACCACAGGGCATGGAACATGATGTTCCATAAAGCAAAGGAGCTTGGAATGCAGCCAAGGATTAACTACCCAGCAAAAATGAGCATGATTTTTCAGGGAGGGAGATGGATATTCAGTGAAATAGGGGACTTCCAAATGTTCCTGATAAAAAGACCAGAGCTCAACAAAAAATTTGATCTTCAAGTACAAGATTCAAGAGAGACATAAAGAGGTAAATGGGACAGAAAGATACAATATGTTGTTAATAAGGGCAAAATGTTTACATCCCTGCAAGGGAAGATGACACTTGCAACTCTTGAGAACTGTATTGTTATTATACCATGTTAAAGGAGTATACATAAAGGGGGTGGATATAAGTTGACTTTGATGTAATGATAAAAAAAAATTTTCATCAAGTGGGTTACATGGATCCAAGTAAGTGCATTAGTCTGAGCTAAGAAAATATACTGAGAAAGGAGGAGGCAGACAGGGGCAAATTACATTACAGGAAAAGACACAAAAACCTATTAGAGCTGAGGTAAAGAAGGGAGGGAGATGAGTGTTGTTTTAACCTCACTCTCATCAGATTTGGTTCAAGAAGAGAATAACATAATCAGTTAGATATAGAAATCTAACTTGCACTATAGGCAGTAGGAGGCAAAAAGGGAAAGAAAAGGGAGGGGGGATAGAAGGGAGGGAAGAAGGAATAAGGATAAAGGGGAAGAAAAGGGAAAGAGATAATAGAAGGGAGGTGGGACTGAGGAGGCAGTGGTCAAAAGCAAAACACTAGTGGGGGGCGAAGAAGAAAGAAGAAAGAAAAGCTTAAACAGGGGGGAAAAAGCAATGGAGAAAAAGACACAGATAGTAATCATAACTGTAAATGTGCATGGGATGAACTCTCCCATAAAACGGAAGGGTATAGCAGATTGGATTAAAAACCGTAATCCTACAATATGTTGTTTACAGGAAACACATTTGAAAAAGAGTGACACACAGAGGGTAAAGGTAAAAGGCAGGAGCAGAATATATTATGCTTCAGCTGAAGTAAAAAAACAGCAGGAGTAGCAATCCTGATCTCAGACAAAGTAAAAGCAAAAATAGATCTTATCAAAAGAGATGAGGAAGGAAACTACATCCTGCTAAAAAGGCACCATAGACAATGAAGTAATATCATTACTAAACATATATGCACCAAATGGTATGGCATCCAGATTCTTAGAGGAGAAGTTCAGGGAGTTACAGGAAGAAATAGACAGCAAAACTGTACTAGTGGGGGACCTCAACCTCCCCCTCTCTGAACTAGATAAATAAAACCACAAAATAAACAAGAAAGAAGTTAAGGAGGTGAATAGAACATTAGAAAAGGTAGGTATGATAGACCTGTGGAGAAAACTGAATGAGGATAGAAAGGAATATACTTTTTCTCAGTGGTACATGGCACATACACAAAAATTGACCATGTACTAAGGCATGAAAACCTCACAATCCAGTGCAGAAAGGCAGAAATAGTAAATGCATCCTTTTCAGATTATGATGCAATAAAAATTATATGTAATAAAGGGCCATGGAAAGATAGACTAAAAAATCATTGGAAACTAAATAATCTAACCCTAAGAAATGATTGGGTCAAACAACAAATCATAGAAACAATCAATAATTTCTTTCAAGAGAATGACAATAATGAGACAAAATGGGAAAACTTATGGGATACAGCAAAAGCAGTTCTTAGGGGAAGTTTTATATCTCTAAATGCTTACATAAATAAAATAGAAAAAGAAGAGATCAATGCATTGGGCATACAACTAAAAAAAAACTAGAAGAAGAACAAATTAAAAATCTTCAATTAAACACCAGATTAGAAATATTGAAAACTAAAGGAAAAATAAATAAAATTGAAATGAAGAGAACTATTGAACTAATAAATAAAACTAAGAGCTGGTTTTATGAAAAAAACCAATAAAATAGATAAACCTTTGGTTAATCTAGTTAAAAAGAAAGAAAGAAGAAAACCAAAGTACTAGTATCAAGAATGAAAAGGGTGAAACTACCACCAAGGAAGAGGAAATTAAAACAACAATTAGGAATTATTTTGCCCAACTATATGCCAACAAATTTGACAATCTTAGTGAAATGGATATATGTTTACAAAAATACAAATTGCCCAGATTAACAGAAGAGGAAGCAAAATACTTAAATAACCCCATCTCAGAAAAAGAAATTGAACAAGTCATTGATGAACTCTCTAGGAAAAAATCTCCAGGGACAGATGGATTTACATGCAAATTCTATCAAACGTTTAAAGAACAATTAATTCCAATACTCTATAAACTATTTGGTAAAATAGGTAAAGAAGGAATCTTACCAAATTCTTTTTATGATACAATTATGGTGCTGATACCTAAACCAGGAAGAGTCAAAAC
Source organism: Vombatus ursinus (assembly GCF_900497805.2). Taxonomy (NCBI): domain Eukaryota; kingdom Metazoa; phylum Chordata; class Mammalia; order Diprotodontia; family Vombatidae; genus Vombatus; species Vombatus ursinus. Next base: position 389,748 of record NW_020954721.1, on the reverse strand, counting down.
AGAGAAAGAAAATTATAGACCAACTTCTCTAATGAATATAAGGTGCAAAATTTTTAAACAAAATATTAGCAAATAGAATACAGCAACTTATCACACGAATAATACACTATGACCAGGTAGGATTTATACCAAGAATGCAGGGCTGGTTCAATATAAGGAAAACTATCAGCGTAATCCATCATATCAACACCAAAACTAACAGAAACCATATGATCATCTCAATAGATGCAGAAAAAGCTTTTGACAAAATACAACACCCATTCCTATCAAAAACACTAGAGAGCATAGGTATAAATGGAGTCTTCCTTAAAATAATAAATAGCATCTATCTAAAACCTTCAGGAAGCATAATATGTAATGGGGACAAGCTAGAAGCATTTCCAATAAGATCGGGTGTGAAACAAGGATGTCCATTATCACCACTGTTTTTCAACATCGTACTGGAAACGTTAGCTTTAGCAATAAGAGAAGAAAAAGACATTGAAGGCATTAGAGTAGGCAAAGAAGAAACAAAGCTATCACTCTTTGCAGATGACATGATGTTACACTTAGAGAATCCCAGAGAATCAAGTAAAAAAACTACTTGGAATAATAAGCAACTTCAGCAAAGTTGCAGGCTATAAAATAAACCCACATAAATCATCGGCATTTCTATATATTACCAACAAAGCCCAACAACAAGAGAAAGAGAAATTCCATTTAAACATACTGTAGACATTATAAAATATTTAGGAGTCTACCTCCCAAAACAAACCCAGGAACTCTATGAACACAATTAGAAAACACTTTTCGCACAAATAAAATCAGATCTAAATAGTTGGAAAAATATCAGTTGCTCATGGGTAGGCCGAGCTAATATAATAAAAATGACAATTCTACCTAAGGTCATTTACTTACTCAGTGCCATACCAATCAAACTACCAACAAATTATTTTATAGAGTTAGAAAAAATAATAAGAGGATTCATTTGAGAGAACAAAATGTCCAGAATATCAAGAGAACTAATGAAAAGAAATGCAGGGGAAGGTGGCCCAGCCATTCCAGATCTTAAATTGTATTATAAAGCAGCAATCATCAAAACTTCTTGGTACTGGCTAAAAAATAGAGTGGTGGATCAGTGGAATAGGGTAAGTATGCAAAACACAGTAGCCAATGACTGTAGTAATCTATTATTTGATAAGCCCAAAGACCCCAGCTTCTGGGATAAGAACCCACTCTTTGACAAAACCTGCTGGGAAAACTGGAGAAGAATATGGCAGAAACTAGGCATAGACCAAAATCTCACACCATCTACCAAAATAAAGTCAAAATGGGTACATGATTTAGATATGAAGGCTGATACTGTAATCAAACTGAGAGGGCAAGGACTAGTTTACCTGTCAGATCTATGGAGAACAGAAGAATTCATGACCAAACAGGAGATAGAGAACATTACGAAAAGCAAAATAGTTAATTTTGATTACATTAAATTGAAAAGTTTTGCACAAACAAAGCCAATGCAACTAAGATTAGAAGGAAGGTAGAAAATTGGGAAAGAATTTTTACAACCAGTCTCTCTGATAAGGGCCTCATTTCTAAAATATATAGAGAAATAAGTCAAGTTTATAAGAATACAAGCCTTTCCCCAGTTGATAAGTGGTCAAAGGATATGAACAGACAGTTTTCAGATGAAAAAACTAAAGCCATCTATAGTCATATAAAAAAATGCTCTAAATCACTATTAATTAGAGAAATGCAAATCACAACTCTGAGGTACCATATCACACCTATCAGAATGGCCAACATGACAAAATGGGAGAATGATAAATGTTGGAGAGTATGTGGGAAAATTGGAACACTAATGCATTGTTGGTGGAGTTGTGAAATGATCCAATCATTTTGGAGAGCAATTTGGAACTATGCCCAAAGGGCTATAAAAATGTTCATAACCTTTGACCCAGCAATAGCATATCTAGGATTATATCCCAAAGTGATCACACAGATGGGAAAAGGACTTACATGTACAAAAATATTCATAGCAGCTCTTTCTGTGGTGGCAAAGAATTGGAAATTGAGAGGATGCCCATCAATTGGGGAATGGCTGAGCAAGTTGTGGTATATGAATGTGATGGAATACTATTGTGTTATAAGAAATGATGAACAGGCTGACCTCAGAAAAACCTGGAAAGACTTGTATGGTCTGATGCTGGGTGAAGTGAGGAGAATCAAGAGAACGTTGTACACAATAACAGCCATGTTCTGTGATGACTAATATTGATAAACTTAACTCTTCCTGGCAATACAAGGATATAAGACATCTCCAGAGGCCTTGTGATGGAAAATGCTATCCACGCCCAAAGAACGAGCTATGGGAGCCGAATTATTATTTTTTTTCTTTGTTGAATTTTGTTTCCTCTTTCTGATGGTTCCTCCTATTGATTTTAATTTCTACTTACAACATCACTAATGTGAAAATATGTTTAATATGAATGTAAATGTATAGCCTATATCAGATTGTGTGCCATCTTGGGGAGGGTGGTGGGGAGGAAGGGGGAGAAAAATTTTAAACTCAAAAGCATATGGAAGTGATTATTGATAATTCAAAAAATATTAATAAAAACAAATTAAAAATTTAAAAAATCAAGTAGCTTAATTGTGCCTAGTGAAGAACCTGTACGTGTTCATTGGTGAAAAGATGATCTGGAGTGGAAGATGGAAGTATGGGAAGAAAGTCTCCATTGAGAATTAGATCATCCTTGCCCTGCAGAATGGCACATACCTTCCTCAAAATGTCTTCCATAGGAGACATCTGAAGTCATCATCACCTCAGTGAATCTCTCTTTCATCAATCATTCTTATAGTGACATTTTTTCCCTTTCTATGGTGGAAACACAGACTCCAACTTCCATGTGCAGTCTGAGCTGTGGCCCTGGATTCAAGAAAACAGTCCATGAAAGTCAACCTATCTGCTGCTTTGAGTGCACCCCATGCCCTGAAGGGCAGATTTCCAACCAGACAGGTGGGTTGCTAAAGGAAAATAGTCCTTTCAAATTAATATAATTGTATTTTTTTTGGAATCTTAATCTGAAGTGACTTTTATTTACCAAAATGATATTTTATGAGTTAAAATAATACTGCACTTATTCAATCACTTTCAATCAATGTGTTTCTGGTCATTCATGTAACTCTCAGGGGCATCCTGTGGTTAGTGACACCAAAAATCTATCCAAGGAGAACCCACCAGTGTTTGACTACTATTAGAATGCATAATCCTTCTCTGCCCTTATGGTCTTTGTTGTAAACTTCCCCATTCCTGCAGGAAAGCTCAAACTAAAACTGAATCCTCAACTTCCCCACTCCTAAGGGAAATATGAATAATCTACAACTTCAAATCTAGACTTTACCTAAGCAGAGATGAATTTGGATGGAGAGCAGGAGTCCAGCTTCTTGAGGTAGTCTTCATGAAATAATCCCATGGTGAAAGATTAACCAGAGTATTAATAAGGAAGAGATCTTTTATCTTAACTTTCTTCCTATAATTATTGGGAAAGATACTCGTGTATGTCTTTGCATATAATATTTGTTTTAAAACTTGTAATATTGTTTTATTAAAATTCTCTTTTTACATTAATTTTTGTGTATATTTTTCAGAATAAGCATTTGTTTTACTTTGTTAAATGATTTTTCTGCATGTAATGGCATTTTTTTTTTGATTTTGGATATTTTAAATATGTCATTTTTTCTCATGTTGAACTATTCTTCAACATCTAATGTAAATCCAATGTGCAGAGAATTAATTTTATCTTGAGTGAATCAATACAGACTATTTGATAAAAGTTTATTTAAAAATTTTTAACAAATATTTATCTGTAATATTAAAATATATCACCTGTGTTCTATGCTTCTCTGCTTTGGGTATTCAGTTTTATTCTACTCATAAAATGTATCTGGTAATACATGTGTAAAACATTGAAAATAATGACTGTAATATTGGTATTAATTTTAAAAAAAATTTTCATAAAATTCTCTTGTCAATCCATCAGAAGCAAGACTTGCCCCTCCTTCAGTAGTTCCTTTATAATTTTCTCATCTGATATTGCACTATTTAAGATATTTATTTGGTCTTTTGTTAGTGTGTCTATTTAATATATTTGGAAGATTACTTCATATTTGATAGGCTCTGTGAATCTACTGAAAGTGTTTTTCCCTTAATATTTGCAAAGTGATAACTAAATCTGTGACATCCCTCTTATTGAGTACTGGATTATCCCTAAGCCATTTTGCTATTTGATGAAATGGTATTCATTAAATGACTCAGAGAAACATCTTTTCCCCTAAGCTTTCACGAGTATCTCTCTGTATTTCACTTTTTGGCTCAATCTCATAAGCATGAAGAATCCTCAAAGTTAAAAATTGTACAGCTTATTAATAGCTCTGAGAACATAAAAGAAATATACCTGTATGTAAAATATATAAGAAGCAGGCAGTGTAAGAGTAGTATTCCTTGAGGCTGGAGTAATGCACACTTACACAATAATATTATAACATTGATGAGTAGAAAACATGAAGAGACAGGTTTGAAATGCTCACTATACTGTGGAAACTAAGGAAACATTTTCATGGGTATACAATATATTTTCTGATTAAAAATAATAAGAATCATAACGGAAATTACTTTTTTTGAAGAATGTTTGATTTGCATAAGCAGAATCACGTACCATAAAAATGGAGATTTATGGTTATGACCTTGCATTAAAAGAAATACATTAAAAAGTCTTTTTCATCTAATTTTTGATTTTTTTCTTGTCCTCTATTGTCCATCTATGAAAAAATGACAGAATTGTTGATTTCGATGCCTCGTTTCTATTCTAAAAACATATGATTCTCTACAGAGTTACCCTTCAGGATTTATTGTAGGTGGTTTAATATTGAAATAGATGACAGGCAGCTTCAACGTTTGTTTAGTAAACATATGATAGGGAATCAATATATTCACCACATTATTCTATCCGTAGGTAGAGATATGAAGATGCTGAAATATGTGTTTGTCTTATTCAACCTCTAAAATTCTTGTCCTTCTAACTGAGGAGGAGCAAAAAATGAAGCTGAACTCAGTGTGGAATGACTAAAACTGTGCTTTATTGGAGATAGAAAACTACAGTCTAAATGGGATACAGCGAAGTTATTTTTTTGTTTGTTCACAGATGCAGAGCAATGTCTGCAGTGCCCTGAAGATCAGTACCCAAGCAGGGAGAGACATCGATGCCTCCCCAAGACTGTGACCTTCCTGGCCTATGAAGAACCTCTTGGAATGACCCTGGCCTGTGCAGCTCTCTGCTTCTCCCTCCTCACTGCTCTGGTCCTTGGACTCTTTGTGAAGCACAAAGACACCCCCATAGTCAAAGCCAATAACCGCAGTCTCAGCTACACTCTTCTGGGCTCCCTCAGCCTCTGCTTCCTCTGCCCCTTGCTCTTCATTGGCCGTCCTAACACCGCCACTTGTCTCCTGCGACAAACCATATTTGCAGTGGTGTTTACAGTGGCCATTGCCTCCGTTTTAGCTAAAACCATCACTGTGGTTCTAGCCTTCAAGGCCACAAAGCCAGGCAGCAAGCTCGGGAGGTGGCTGGGCTCTACAACCTCTTATTCTCTCATTTTTACCTGTACTCTAATCCAAACGTGTCTCTGTGGCATCTGGCTTGGGACCTATCCCCCATTCCTGGAGACAGATATATACTCTGAGCCTGCCTTCATTGTCATTCAGTGCAATGAGGGCTCCATCCTTACCTTCTACTGTGTCCTCGGCTACATGGCCTTGCTGGCCTTTGGGAGCTTCACAGTGGCTTTCTTGGCCAGGAACCTGCCAGACACTTTCAATGAAGCCAAGTTCCTGACTTTTAGCATGCTTGTATTCTGCAGTGTGTGGATAACCTTCTTGCCCACATATCAGAGCACCAAAGGGAAAGCCATGGTGGCCGTGGAAGTCTTTTCCATCTTGGCCTCCAGTGCTGGGATTCTGACTTGCATCTTTGTTCCCAAGTGCTATGTGATCCTTCTGAGGTCAGACAGAAATACCCTGGAGATAGTGAAAATCAAAGCTAATCTCTGTGGAGCTAGATCTTCTCAAATTCTTCCTCACCAATCATTTTGATGTAGCTTCTTGCCTCCTACAGTCTTAACAAAATATTTTAAATGGATCCACCTAATTTGCCTTCTTTTTTCTGTTAATATCACCTATTTCTTTTTCATCTGGATCTAATAGCATTGTGAAAGCAGTTACATATTGCCTGATTTCTGAATAGAGGTCAAATTAAATCAGTTTTTTTAAAATTTCTTACATATGGCACACACTTAATTTATGAATTATGATTTAACATAATGTTTGAAAAATCCATGAATTTATAGATATGAGTGTCTTGTGTCCAGTTCTAAACTTTGATGAGTACATTCAGCCTCCTAAATTTTTGCTTTCCTTTTTACAAAATTGGCACTATAATATTTCCCCACTTTGTGTATCTGAGTTATAGGAGTCATTATATATATATATATATATATATATATATATATATATATATATATATGTATATCAACTATGATTGGATGAATTGAACATATCGCCACGAGAAGATTTGGTGGAGGTTGTTTAAGATCTAATCAATTTTCTGAGTCAGGTGATTTGTTACCAATTAAGAAGCACCAGAAGTTATTGTGCCTTTCATTCCTTTCCATCAATCACATATTTGTAAAGTCATGATCTTGTCTAGAAAACTTTTGCCAAAGATTTATTGTTCCCTTCTAATACTTTCAGTAATGGTAGCTTGGATATATCAGAAGTTGATCGCCATAAGACATAATAAAAATGAGAAAGTAGTCATGTATTAGTAGTTATTGTCTTTTCTTTCAAAAGTGTACTTCAATTAAAATGTTTTTGAGGTCATATTATTTACTCATCTCATTCCCCATTCCTTTTTGTCAGGCAGCATCCTTCCATTTGGTTTGTTTTTGTGACAAAATAGACAGCATTTTATATATATATATATTATATATATAATATATATTATATATATAATATATATAATATATATGTATATATATATATGAATGCACTAATTTTTCTGCAGTAAAGAAGAGGACAAAAATACTATAATCTAGATCTCCCTTTTCTTAAGGTTGTTCGGTCTCCTCTACAGTGCATTCACAAGTATGCCACAAATCTGAGACCCATTTGCCTTCTACAAATTTAGAAACTTTGGAACTCGTTCCTTTGTGATTTCCATAGCAGGGGATGAGTGTCAGGTCAGAGGATCTCCTTACCGCCAAGGTAAGGGGGGACATGCCATACCATATGGTTATACTCCTGGTTTCTTGTGTTCCAAAATTCCTCTTCTAGGACAGAAAATGTTCCAGACCCATGTGCCTGGGACAAATTCAAGTCCCTCACTTTCAGATTTAAGCCCATACAATTTCCATCCCCATGTCAGTGAGTTAAGGACATTGAATCAAGTTCATCCTGAGGAACAAAAAGAAGACAAGATGTGTCTATCACTTTTTGCAGATTCTATGATATGATACCTAGAGAATCAACTTAAAAACTACTTGAAATAATGCATAACTTCAGCAAAGTGGCAGGACATACAAAAAAACCCTCACAAATTATTAGCAATTCTGTTTATTACCAATCAAATGAAGCAGGAAGTCTTAGAAAGAGAAATTCCCTGAAATATGACTACAGGCAGTGTAAAACATTTGAGAGTTTATCTGATAAGACACAGGAACTATGTGCACATTATAACAAAGCTCTTCACAAAAATAGAAGAAGATCTAAATTATTGGATAAATATGAATTGCTCATGGTTAAACTAATCTGAGATAATCAAGTGAAAAAAAACTCTTAAATTCATTCCCTTATTTGGTGACGTTATCCAGCTCTATGAAGTAATTCTTTGGTAGTTTGATTGTTTCAGCAGAGAATAAGTAAATGACAACACTATGAAAGTCAGTTTACAGATTAAATGCTTTATCAAACATTCAATGAGGACTTTAGAGAACCTAGTAACATTGTAACTAAATTTATTTGAAAAAATGATCAATCTAGAGTACTAAAGGAAATAAGGAATTAAAAATCAAGATGAAAGGGAATGAATGGTGCTCGCAGAATTCAAACTATATTATAAAAAGCAGCCATTTAAGTCTTTTGATATTTGTTAAATATGGAGAAGTAAATCAACAGAATAGGGAGAGGGAGAATTAGAAACAATTGAACTCAGGAAAACTGAAATTTTGAGAGTTGGATTGTAAGGAGAGTTGAGTGCTCCAGACTTGACATTTTTGGATTGTGCTGCTGGAGAAGACTTTTGGGAGTCCCTTGGACAGCAAAGAGATCAAATATGTCAATTCTTTAAGAAATTAATTCAGGCTATTCACCAGAGGGTCAAACATTTAAGCCAAAGCATAAATACTTTGTCCACATAATGACAAGATGGCACTCATTGGAAGAAATCTTGATAATGAGAAAGATTGAAGGGAAAAGGAAAAGTGGATGACAGAGAATTAGTTGAATAGATAGTGTCATGAAAATAAAAAAAAAAACAAGAACTAGGACAGACTTTGAGAGATAGTGGAATATAGAAGAACTCGGCATCATATCATCTACTGTGGCACATAGTCAGACAAGTAATTAACAACAACCTCAACATCCTGTATAAAGAAATTGATCAAACTATTAAAAGGATCCTAAGAAAAAAATCTCCAGTACCCGGTGCATCTGCAAGACAATTCTATTAATATTTTTCAAAACAATTTACCACAATAATAAACATATAAAGTGTCTGAAAAAAATGGGTTAATAAGGAGCGATAGGAAATGTCTTCTAGGACCCAAATATAGTTTTTCATTCCTGAACTAGAAAGAGCAAACACAGAGTTAAAGAGTATAGATTAAATCCTTTAATGAATATTGACACAAAAACATAAAATAAAATATTAGCAAGGAGATTATAGCAATATATCACAAAGATTATATCCTATGACCAATGTGTTTTACATGAATATAAGACTGTTTCAATATTAATAAAAGTAGATGCAAAATTGACTATACCAATAACAAAGAGAAGAAAAATCATGACTATCACAATAGATTGAGAAAAAAATGAGAAAGCACAAGACTTTTTCATGTAAAAAAACTTGAAAGCATAGAAATAAATGTTTCATTTCTTAAAACGTTTAGTAATAATATCTACAACTAAGAGCAAACAACCTTTAACAAGGACAAACATGATTCCTTCCAGTTATGATTTGAGACAAGTGACAATGAGACAAATAAAATGGTTGAATACAAATGGGCAGTGAAGAATGAAAACTCTGTGGATGATGTGATGATATACTTAGAGAAAATTAGAAAATCAATTCAAAACCAGATTCAAACAATTACCAACTTAACAAAGTTGCAAGACACAAAATAAAGCTACACAAATAATAAGCACTGTGATAAGTTGTTGACTTGTTCAGTCATGTTCCTTTCTGACCCCATATGGAGTTTTCTTGGCAAACATACTGGAGCGATTTGCAATTTCCTTCTCCAGTAGATTAAGGTAAATGGAGATCAAATGACTTGCCCAGGGTCACACAGCTAGTGAGAGTCTGAGGTCAGATTTAAGCCCAGGTTTCCAAGTCTTCAGGCCTATGACTAGGCCATCTTGATGCCTGCACTTCTATCTACTACTAACAAAACCCAGATGAATAAGCTAGAAAAAATTTCATTTAAAATATCCGTAGACAATATAAAATATTTAAGCGTCTATCTGCCAAGATAAACCCAGGTACAATATGAACTCAGTTACAAAACACTCATCACACAAATAACAATAGATTGTAACAATTGGAGATATCTTAATTACTCATGAGTAGGCCAAACTAATATAATTAAAATGACAGTTATACCTATGCTAATTCAGTGCCATACCAATGAAATTATCAAAGTATCATTTTATGGAAATCAAAAAAGAATACAGAATTCATTGGGGAAAAACAAAACTCAAGAATATCATTGGAATCAATGCAAAAATATGAAACTTGGAAGGCCTTGCAACAGCAGATGATAAACTATGTTACAAAATCATCTGGTACTGGGTAAGAAATACAGTAGTGGTTGAGTGGAATAGATTAAGTACACAATACACAATGATAAATAACCATAGCAAACCATTGATCTAAGCTTTTAGGGTAAAAACTCAGGGTTTGAGAAAAAATCGTTGGCAAAACTAGAAAGCAGTGTGGCTGAAACCAGGCATAGACCAACATCACACACTGAATATTAAGATAAGGTCAGAAAGGATAAATGATTTAGACATAAAGAGCAATATCATATATGTATATTAGAAGAGCACGGAAAAATGGACCTCTCAAATCTATGGATAAGAGGAGTTTATGACCAAACCAAAGACAGAAAGGATCAGAGGAATCAAAATGACTAACTTTGTTTGCATCAAATTAAAAATGTTTTGCACAAACAAAACTATTATAGCCAAAATTGGAAGGAAAGCAGGAAAGATAATTTTTAGAGCAAATATCTTTGAAAAACATCTCATTTCACTGAGCCACATTTAGAAAAAAAACATACAAAGTATTACTCGAAGGAGAAATTGTCAAAGTCTATGAATAGGCACGTTTCAGAAGAAGAAATTAAAGCTATCAATACTCACCAGAAAAAAAAAATGTGCCAAATCACTATCAATTAGCAAAATGCATATTAAAAGAACTCTGAGACACCACTTCACACCTCTCTGATTGGCTAAGATGACAGAATGGGAAAATGTTTGTTTGGATATGGAAAAATTAGGAAACTACCACACTGTTAGTTGAGCAGCCAGTCAAGAGAATGGTTATAGTGTTGGGTCTAATCAGGAAAACTTATCTTTGTGGCTTCAGATCTGGTCTCACACACTTATTAGCTGTGTGATCGTGGGCAAGTCACCTAATTCTGTTCAGTTTCCTCATCAATAAAATGAACTGGAAAAGGAAATGGCAAACTGCTATAGTATCTTTGCCGAGAAAACCTCAAATGGAGTCAGAAGAGCATGGCATGACTGAAATGACTGGAGAAATACAACAAGTACTGTTGGTGCAGTTGTGAAATGGTTTACCCATTCTAGAGAATAATTTGTAACTATACCCAAAGGGCTATAAAACTATGCATACCCTTTGAAACAGCAATATCACTCCTAGGAATGTAACCCAAAGAGATGAGAGGAAAGTAAAAAGGACCTATTTGTAAAATATATATATATATATATATATGTATATGTATATATATATACACACACACACACACATACATATACATATACATATACATATATACACATATATATGGCAGCTCACTTTGAATTATCAGAGAAATAGAAATTGAGGGATGTCAACCAATTTAGGAATCACTGAATAAGTTTTGGTAGATGATTGTGATAGAAGGTAATTTTCCTAATAAGAAATGAAAAGTGGAAAGTGTTCTAAAACATTTGAGAAATCTAATTAAGCTAGATTCTTAAATTGGATTCTACTTAGCTAGTGAGTGTAGACCACTGTCCTAAGCTTTACTCTTTCCGTGATGCTGTTTTCAGAACTAGTATAGCTCATAGCTGCAAGCTGGTTTGATCTGAGGAAATATGTGGCCCCTGGGATCCTGCTCTGTGCTGATTCTTACCCAGGTAGGGCCTCTGCTCACTGGAAGGTACAAGTACTGGCATTCTTCTTTGTCCTGTAACTGTGATCAAATTGCCTGCAAACACTTTCACAGCCTGAAAAATGAGTAGTATGTGCAATGGATTTTTTAAAAATAATATTATTAATTTATTTATTTTTAGTTTTCAACATTCACTTCCACAAGATTTTGAGTTCCACATTTTCTCTCCATCTCATCCTTATCCCTACCCCAAGATGGCATACATCCTGAATACCCCTTCTCTTAATCTGTCCTACCCTCTATCTCTCCCCCCATTCTCTTATCCCTTTCCCCTTCAATTTTCTTACATGGCAGGATACATTTCTATACCCCATTTCCTGTATATCTTATTTCCCAGATGCATGTGAAAACAATTCTTTTTTTTATTTTTTTAACTTTTGTTTTTAAAACTTTGGGTTCCACATTTTCTCTCTTCCTCACACTCCACCCACCCCTATTGAGAAGGCAAACGACTTGATACAGGTTATACATGTATAGTCATGCAAACCACTTTCATAGTAGTCATGTTGTGAAAAACTAACTCTATTTCCCTTAATCCTATCCTGCTCCCCACTTACTCTATTTTCTCTTTTGACCCTGTCCCTCTTTAGAAGTGTTTACTTCTGATTACCCCCTCCTTCAATCTGCCCTCCCCTCTACCATCCTCCTGCTCTCTTGTCCGCTTCCCATCCCTATTTTCCTGTAAGTGAAGATAGATTTCCATATCCATTTGAGTGTGTATGTTATTCCATCCTTAAGCCAAATCCTATGAGAATAAGATTCACTCATTCCCTCTCACCTTCCCCTGTTTCCCCTCCACTGTAAAGGCCTTTTCTTGTCTGTTTTATGTGAAATAATTTACCACATTCTACCTCTCTCTTTCTCATTCTCTCAATATAATCCTCTCTCACCCTTTAATTTTTCTTCTCCAGATATCACCCATTCATCTTCAACTTGCCCTGTGCCCTCTGTCTATCTATATATACATACATATAATTTATTTCCCTCCAACTGCTCTAATACAGAGAACTCATCAGTTACAAATATCACATTTCAGTGCAGAATATAAACAGTTCAACCTTAACAAGTCTCTTATGATTTCTCTTTCCTGCTTACCTCTTCATGCTTCGCTTGTTTTTCTTTATTTTTGTTCTATTTTATAAACCTCCCCCAAACCCAAAACATTGTGTATTCCTAATATCCTTTCCCCTAATCTGCCTTCCCTTCTATCTCCCCCTCCCTCCACTTCTCTTATCTCCTCCCTCTTCTATTTTCTTGTAAGGCCTGTATATCTTATTTCCCAATTACATGTGAAAACAATTTTTTAACATTTGTTTTTAAAACTTTGGGTTCCAAATTTTCTCCCTTCCTCCCTCCTCACCCACCCTCATTGAGAAGGTAAGTAACTCAATACAGGTTATACTTGCGTAATCATGCAAAACTCTTCCATAGTAGTCATGATACGGAAAAATATATTTCCCTTTATCTTATCCTGCCCCCTCCCATTTATTCTATTCTCTCTTTTGACCCTATCCCTCCTCATAAATGTTCCCTTCTTATTAACCCCTCCCCTAATCTGCCCTCCCCTCTATCAACCCCCACCCCCACTCTCTTATCCTGTTCCCTCCTATTTTCCTGCAGGGTAAGGAGGCTTTTCATACCCAATTGAGTGTGTATGTTATTCTCTCCTTCAGCTAAATCTCATGAGAATAAGATTCACTCATTCCCTCTCACCTTCCTCCACTTCCCCTCTACTGTAAAAACCTTTCTTGTGAGATAATTTACCCAATTCTACCTCTCCCTTTCTCCATCTCCCAGTATAATCTTCTCTCATCCCTTAATTTTATTATCCAGACATCACTCATTCATCTTCAACTCACCTGTGCCCTCAATCTATCTATCTATCTATCTATCTATCTATCTATCTATCTATCTATC
>NW_020954721.1:346294-376106 GCF_900497805.2 Vombatus ursinus | reverse complement strand
ATCTATCTATCTATCTATCTATCTATCTATCTATCTATCTATCTATCTATCTATCTATCTACCTATCTATCTATTTATATACATATTTCCCTCCAACTATCCTAATACTGACAAAAGTCTCATGAGTTACAAATATTATCTTTCTATATATAAATGTAAACAGTTGAACCTTAAAAATCCCTTATGATTTCTCTTTCCTGTTTACCTCTTCATGCTTCTCTCGAGTTTTGCATTTGAAAGCCAAATTTTCTATTCAGCTCTGGCCTTTTCATCAAGTATGCTTGAAAGTCCTCTATTTCACTGAATGTCCATTTTTCCCCTGAAGGATTATACTCAGTTTTACTGGGTAGGTGATTCTTGGCTGTAATCTTATCTACTTTGCCCTCTGGAATGCTATATTCCAAGCCCTGTGGTCTCTTAATGTAGAAGCTGCTAAATCTTGTGTTAACTTGATTATGTTTCCACAATACTTGTACTTTTTTTTACTTTCTGGCTGCTTGCAATATTTTCTCCTGGACCTGGGAACTCTGGAATTTGGCTACAATATTCCTAGGAGTTTTCCTTTGGGGATTTCTTTCAGGAGATGATTGGTGTATTCTTTCCATTTGTATTTTACCCTCTGGTTCTAGAGTATCATGGCAGTTTTCCTTGATAATTTCTTGAAAGGTGATGTCTAGGCTTTTTTTTTTTATCATAACTTTCAGGTAGTCCAATAACTTTAAATTATCTCTCCTGGATCTATTTTTCCAGATCAGTTGTTTTTCCAATGAGATATTTCACATTGTCTTCTACTTTTTCTTTCTTTTAATTTTGTTATATAATGTCTTAATTTCTCATAAAGTCACTAGCTTCCAATTGCTCCATTCTAATTTTTAAAGAAGTATTTTCATCAGTGAACTTTTAGATTTCCTTTTCCATTTGTCCACTTCTGCTTTTGAAGGCATTCTTCTCCTCATTGACTTTTTGAACCTCTTTTGCATTTGGGTTAGGCGATTTTAAGGTGTTATTTTCTTCAATATTTTTTGGGTCTCCTTTAGCAAACTGTTGACTAATTTTTCCATGATTTTCTTGCATCACTCTCATTTCTTACCTCAGTTTTTCCTCTACTTTTCTTACTTGCTTCTGATCCTTGCTTCTAAAATCCTTTCTGAGCTCTTCCACAGCCTGAAATTGATTCATATTTTTTTCTTGGAGGCTTTGGATGTAGGAGCTTTGACTTTGTTTTCTTCTTCTGGTTGTATGTTTTGATCTTCTTGCTGAATAAGTAAATTAGCTTAGGCAGAATTAACATTTTTATTATGTTAGCCTGGCCTACTCATGGGCAACTGATGTTTTTCAAATTATTTAGATCTGATTTTATTTGTGTGAAAAGTGTTTTATAATTGTGTTCGTATAGTTTCTGGGTTTCTTTCGGTAGGTATATTCTTAAATAATTTATAATTTCTACAGTAACTTCAAATGGAATTTCCCTTTCTATCTCTTGCTGTTGGGTTTTGTTGGTAATTTATAGAAATGCCAATGGTTTATGTGAGCTCATTTTTATAGCCTGTAACTTTGCTAAAATTGTTTACTATTTTAAATAGTTTTTTATTTGATTATCTAGGTTTCTCTAAGTACATCATAATAACATCTACAAAGAGTGATACCTTTGCTTGTTCTTTGCCTGTTCTAATACCTTCAAATTCTTTTCTCTTCTCTTATTGTTAAACCTAACATTTCCAGTACCATATTGAAAAACAGTGATGATAATGGAAATCCTTGTTTCTCTCCTAATCTTTTTGGAAATGCTTCTAGCTTTTCCTCATTACATATAATGCTTACTAAATGTTTTAGATTGATGCTACTTATTATTTTAAGGAAGACTCCATTTATTCCTATGTTCTTTAGTGTTTTTAATAGGAATGGGTGTTGTATTTTGTCAAAAGCTTTTTCTGAGTCTATTGAAATGATCATATGGTTTCTGTTAGTTTTGTTGTTGATGTGATCAATTATGCTAAAATTTTCCTAGTTTTAAACCTGCTCTTCATTGCTGATATAAATCCTACCTGGTCATGGTGTATTATTCTTGTGATAACTTTCTGTGACTTGTTTGCTAATATTTTATTTAAAATTTTTGCACCTGTATTCATTAGGGAAATTGGTCTGTAATTTTCTTTCTCTCTTTTGACTCTAGCCGGTTTTGGTATCAGCACTGTATTTTTCTCATAAAAAGAATTTGGTAAGACTCCTTCCCCTATTTTCCCAAATAGCTTATACAGTATTGGAATTAATTGTTCTTTAAATGTTTCGTATAATTCACTTGTAAATTCACCAGCCCTGGAGGTTTTTTCCTAGGGAGTTCATCAATGGCTTGTTCAATTTCTTTTTCTAAGCTGAGGTTATTTAAGTATTTTACTTCTTCTTCTGTTAATATGGGCAATTTATATTTTTGTAAACATCCATCCATTTCAGGAAGATTGTCCAAATTTATTGGCATAAAGTTGGGCAAAATAGTTCCTAATTATTGTTTTAATTTCCTCTTCCTTGGTGGTGGATTCATTTATTTTATTTTTCATACTGGTAATTTGGTTTTCTTCTTTCTTTTTTTAATTAAATTAACCAAAGGTTTACCTATTTTATTGTTTTTTTTCATAAACTAGCTCTTAGTTTTATTTATTAGTGCAATAGCTACCTTAATTTCAATTTTGTTAATCCAGCTTTTGGTTTTCAGTATTTCTAATTTGGTGTTTAATTGAGGATTTTTAATTTGTTCTTTTTCTAGTTTTTTTTTTTTAGTTACATGCCCAATGAATTGATCTCCTCTTTCTCTATTTTATTCATGTAAGCATTTAGAGAAAAAAAATTCCCCTAAGAACAGCTTGCACTGCATGCCATAAGTTTTGATATGTTGTCTCATTATTATTATGCTTTTGAATGAAGTTATTGATTGTTTTTATGATTTGTTGTTTGACCCAATCATTTTCTTAGGATTAGATTATTTAGTTTCTAATTATGTTTTATTCTATTCTTCTATGGGCCTTTATTACATATAATTTTTGTTGCATCATGATCTGAAAAGGATGCATTTAATATTTCTGCCTTTCTGTATTGGATTGTGAGGTTTTATGCTCTAGTACATGCTCAATTTTTGTCTATGTGCCATGTGCAGCTGAGAAAATTGTATATTCCTTTCTAGCTCCTTTCAATTTTCTCCAGAGATCTATCATATCTAACTTTTCTAATATTCTATTCACCTCCTTAACTTCTTCCTTATTTATTTTGTGGTTAGATTTATCTAGTTCTGAGAGATGGAGGTTTAGGTCCCTCCCTACTCTAGCTTTGATGTCTCTTCCTGTAACTGCCTGAACTTCTCCTCTCAGAATGTGAATAGTATACTATTTGGTGCATATATGTTTAGTAATGATATTACTTCATTGTCTATGATGCCTTTTAGCAGGATGTAGTGTCCTTCCTTACCTTTTTTGATAAGATCTATTTTTGCTTTTGCTTTGTCTGAGACCAGGATTGCTACCCCTGCTTTTTTTTTCCTTTACTTCAGCTGTAGCATAATATATTCTGCTCCAGCCTTTTACCTTTACCGTGTGTGTCCCACTGTTTCAAATGTGTTTCCTGTAAACAACATATTGTAGGATTGTGGTTTTTAATCTAATCTGCTATCTGTTTCCATTTTATGTGGGAGTACCTCCCATTCACATTCAGTTATGATTACTATCTGTGTCTTTCTCTCCATCCTATTTCCCCCCATCAATGCTTTTCTTTCTTCTTTCTCCATTTCCCTTCTCATAGTTTTTTTTTTTACTTTTGACCACCACTTCCCTCAGTCTTGCCTCCCTTCTATTAGCCCCCTCCCTTTTCTTCCCCTTTACTCTTACTACTTTTTCCCTCCCTTCTATCTTCCTTCTCTTTTCATTCCCCTTTTCCCTCCTACTGCCTATGGGAAGTAGTTAGATTTCCACACCTAACTGATTATGTTATTCCCTTCTTGAGCCAAATCTGATGAGAGTAAGTTTCAAACAATGCTCATCTCCCTCCTTTTTTTTCCTCTACTGTAATAGGTTTTATGTGCCTTTTCCTGTATCATAATTTACTTTTGTCTGCCTCCTCCATTCCTTTGCTCCCAGTATATTCCCTTAGTTAGATCGGATTAATGCACTTACTTAGATCCATTTAACCCACTTGATTAGATTTTTTTTTATCATTACATCAAAGTCAACTTATACCCACCCCCTCTATGTATACTCCTTTAACATGGCATAATAATGATACAATTCTCAAGAGTTACAAGTGTCATCTTCCCTTGTAGGGATGTTAACAGTTTGCCCTTATTATTAACCTGCCATTTTTTTTCTGTCCCATTTACCTTTTTATGTCTCTCTTGAGTCTTATATTTGAAGATCAGATTTTCTGTTGAGTTCTGGTCTTTTTATCAGGAAAGTTTGTAAGTCCCCTATTTCATTGAATTTCCATCTCCTCCCCTGAAAGATTATGCTCATTTTTGCTGGGTAGTTGATCCTTGGTTGTAACCCAAGCTCCTTTGCCTTATGGAATATTATATTCTATATCCTATGATCTTTTAACATAGAAGCTGCAAGGTAGAAAACTATGGCACATGGTGGTTTTCTGAGCTGGTTTCCATTGGTTCTACTGACTGTACTGAGGTACTCGGG
Source organism: Vombatus ursinus (assembly GCF_900497805.2). NCBI lineage: Eukaryota > Metazoa > Chordata > Mammalia > Diprotodontia > Vombatidae > Vombatus > Vombatus ursinus. The sequence continues at coordinate 371,439 of NW_020954721.1, read as the reverse complement.
GGCCCTAGTGTTGATGTTTGCCTGACCCACCACCTGTGGTTCAGGATCTCCCCCTGGTATACTGAGGTGGGGCTTTCTGCTAGCTTGCTGGGATGCCTCTTGTTCTGTACTGTTCTCCCTCCCCCAAGACAAGAAGGGCCTTTCGCATTAATCTCTCAAGCTTCCTGGGCTACTAGACTGCTGCACCCTATCTTGCTTCTGGTTCAGCTGTTCCAGGGTTTTTCCTGAAGCAATGTTTTCTGGGTTTTCAGACATTACTAAGAGATGGAGAGAGTGACTTACTTCTTACTCCACCATCGTGGCTCCCAGAAGTAGAAATCTGTGAGCAGTTTTCCAATCCTCTTACTGTTTCTGGTCTGTGTGATGTTTAAGCTGCAGTTGCTGTTGTGATCATAGTTACAACCCATTTGGAGTTTTCTTGTTAAAGATCCTGGAGTGTTTTACCATTTCCTTCTTTACCTTGTTTTACAGATCAGGAAAGTCAGGCCTACAGGGTTAAGTAATAGTTTGTGTCTGAGGATGAATTTGAACTCAGGAAAGTCAGTCTTCCTGACTCCAGGCTGGGTTCTTCATCCTCAGAATCACCTAGCAGCCCCACTATAGGAACGTAAATCAAAATTAGTTCAGAATGGTACATTGTATCTACCCCCAAGATTATCGTGGCTTTAGACTCCTGTTTTGTGGTGAGAGTGTTCTAAGTGGCTGAGCAGCAATAAATTTCTTTGCATGTAAAATGTTTGGGTACCGGTCATTGCTTCCTCTGAACTGGCTCCTTGCAGGTGGCTATGTCCTGGTTGATATGTCAGACCTTTGCCAGAGTAATTCAAAGAGGAGCTGGTCATTTGAATTCTCTTCTGAATTGTTTGCTCCTCCTATAAACTCTGCTCATGGATCTAGGTATCGGGTAGATTTTTGATGACTGGAAATCTTCCAAAGCTCATTCACTTACATTTTTAGATATTCCCTTCAAAAATAATAATAAAAAAAAAGAAATAGGAAAATCAGGTCAAGAAGTTTTTAGTAAATTTCCCTTGTGTACTAGCACTGTAGTACAACTGGGCATACAGAAATGTTTACAATAACTGTGCTTCTTGATCTCAAAAAGCTTATTTCTTAATATGGGGAAATCACACATCAAAGGAGGCTTCAGTGTGGTGGATTGGCATGAGATGCAGGTATTTGTGTGGGGAATGGTAGAAAAGAATTCTGGAAAATTAGATGTCTGAGGTTCTGAGGGGAAGTGACCGATAAGTGGACGTGGTTCCTGAGCAAACTGACCTTCCAGGATAAGACGACTCTTTAGTTATAGTGGGAGGTCCCCTGTTTAGGTTCACTGGTGTCAAGTTGGGGGGGATAAAGAAGACAGCTACTATGAATTCATTAGAGTTCTTGCCAAAATCCAGGAAGGGCTAAGAGAGGGAAATATTGGTCCTTGGTATGAATCACAACCTAAGAATTTCTGAATCATCAAGGTCCAAAGTGTCTTCCAAAAATGCACAAGTTGAATTGGCAACAGGTAGAGAAAGTCTCCTCATGCTTGCTGGACCAAGTCCCATTGGTCACTACCCTTTACCCTCCATTAAACTCAGACATACAATGAAATCAGTTCTTGAAATTCTTGTGTTCCCAAAGGAATACTAGGAAGTCTACCTTGTACTTAGTTCTCAATTCTTCATATACCTAAACATATTGCACTTCTTTCTTTTGTTTTTCTTTCTTTTTTTTTTTAGCATTTGTGAATGTTTCTAAACATAGAATATGAAAGTTTTTTTAACTTTTATGTATTAAATGGTTGAAAATTACCTCATTGGTCCCTTTATCTTCTTGAGTTGGTAGCAGAAAGAATAGTAATAGTCATGCCATGCCATTGCCATCCAGCAGTGGTATGAGCTGTTAATAGGTCAAACAACAGACCCACTTAAAAGACTCAGTTGATCTAAGTAAAGGATTCACCAATTTGAAAATTATTTGTACCCCAAAATATTCTTTCTCCTCACTCCTTTAGAAGATACCTTCTCACCACAAAGTAGCCTTTGTATCCCGGAACTTCCTACAACCCTTAGAGTTCTTTTGGTTATTAGTGAATTCCTGCCAGAATTATACATAGAAAAAGGTCCCCAGGTCAACTACCCTTCATTGCCTTAGCTCTGCTTCTGGATCTCGGATTTCCACGTTATGCCCAATATCGAAGAGGACCTTCTCTCCGCTCCTGTCTTTTTTCTGTGCTTTTTAGGGGGTGTCTTCTTCCATTATACCAGAAACTACTTTAAGGCATCGATTCCATTTTTCTATTTCTCATACTTGTGTCCCAAGCTTTTGGGACAGTGCCAGGCACAAAGTGAGCATTTTTAACAAAAGTATATTTACTTTTTAGTAGGTTTAGAGGTTAACTTCTGGATTTTTTACCAGAATTTGTAATTCTTCATGTGAGTCCTTTTCTTATGCTCTCATACAGCAAGATGACAAAGCGATACTTAAAATATGTTCCAGTTGCTTTTGCAACTCCCCACACGGGGAGAGGGCTGTTCACACAGTTTCTGCCTTCTAATAATCCAACACTTGGAACTCTGGAAACAGACGAGATGATTTATTCATTCTTGTAGACTTTTTTGTGAGGCAGTTGGGGTTGTGACTTGTCTAGGGTCACACAGTTAGTAAGTATCATGTATCTGAGATCACGTTTGAACTCAAGTCCTCAAGACTCCAGGGCTGGTGCACCATCCACTGCACCACCTAACTGCCCCTATGCATTCCAATAAAGGAAGGACTGAGGAGAAAGAAGTGATTCTGCAAATAGGTTTGTCGTGGAGTCACTCCCTGACTCATCTGTGCTGGTTCTTTGCAGGAGTTGGTGTTCAGATTCATGGGTCAATTTTCTGCTTGTTTGGCTCAAGCAGTTTCCTGGACTTGATCTTCAGCTATATTGGAATCAGCTGCTGTTGTTGTGGACTTTTGTGCTCTCTTTCAAAGATTGTGTTCCCAGGGGCCCTCTAAGGATTCTTCTAATTATTGGAATCACACCAGAATGTAACCTGTTCAATTCCATCTCTAGACCTTCACTGACTTAAAATGAGAATAATTTCAGGTACCATATGCTCAGGGACACCCGGCAGTATATGGGGTAAGGCAGGGAAGAACAGCTAATTGTTCTTCCTCATGCCTTAGTTCTCTCATCAGTTCTTCCTTAAATCAGCACCTGGGAGGGGAGGAAAAAGTCCAAATTGACAAAGTAAAGTTGTCATCCATCTTATTGTGTCATCCCCGTTTTAGGAGTCAATGAATTATTATGATCCAAACTTTCTTACAAAGGCATTGTGTTGCATGTGCTACATGGATGACAAGGGCAGCAAACAGAAAATGTGTGTGCAGGCTTCAAGGACCAAATACTCAGTCAGCAGCCCACTTATATTTTCAAACAAGGACATCAGGAAATCGATTCTCTAAATTCTCAAATTGCTCTTTCAGAGTGGTAACAGGAAATTTCCCTTATACTTCTCTCAGACTCCTATCTTCAAGTTTTCATTCATTGCCAGAACATCAGTATCAATGCCATGGAGGTTCTCACTGTGTCAATTGCCCCAATTAAAAAAAGTGTTCTTGAGGAACCAATGTCACATTTTTATTGTGCCACATGATAAGACTCATGCTGGGTCCCACATATTGATGCCTGTCCCCACCTCTTGCACTTATCATAAATAGTCTTTTTCTGCTCAGGCCATATTGGCCTATCACTATTTCTTTTTTTCCCTCTCTACTCTCCCAGCCATAACCGTGACTCAGTGTTGGCAGTCCATTGGAACTTACATATTCCTTCACCAGGTATGTAGCTGATGGCATCATTGTTGATGGAACTGTACCTAAGAAAAGGGATTTGTCCTTGAGTTAAATGACCATCACATACTTGACTCTCACTACAGGTATACAATCCTACTTCATAATTATTTTCTTTGTCAAATTCTCCCATTTTCAAATCTGGTGGGTTTTGATCTCTACTGTGCTGCTTCTAGTATTTCTTATCTAATGATTCTGTTTTCTTCTGTTGCAACTGTCTTGCCAAAAGATTGTAGAAGTTACCATCCTGCTACTACACAGTCATGTCCCAGGTAAAAATGTATTGCCCACTTTTATCTCTCCTCCGTTTCCATTTTCCTTATACGTGAAAACTCTCATTCTGCTTTTCTCTTTGCTCTATTTCTGGTTCATGTATCAGCACAATGTTTGTGTAATAAATGGAATTTGATAGTGATTGTTCTTTGTCTATTTTCCCAAATAGTTTTTACAGTATTGGAATCAATTGTTTTTCAAATAGTTGGTAGTATTCTCTTATGAATCCATTTTGCCCTGGTCATTTTTTTTTCTTAAAGAGTTTATTGATGGCTTATTCAATATATGTATTTTTTTAAAAATATGATTAAGTATTCCATGTCCTCTTTTTAATCTGGGCAAATTAAAGTTTTGTTAATTTTTTTTCTGTTAGATTATCAGATTTTTGACGTATCTTTTGACATAATTTGACATATATTTAAATTAAATGTATATTGAACATACATCTAATAATTGCTTTCATTTTATTTATTTGGTGTTGAATTCACCCTTTTCATTCTTGTTATTGGTAATTTGGTTTTCTTCTTTCTTTTTTTTTAAATCAAATTAACCATTGGGTAATGTATTTCATTGTTTCTTTTTTCATAAAATCAGTCTCTTGTTTTATTTATTAACTTAATGGTTTTCTTACTTTCAATTTTATTAGTCTCTGTATTGTTTCAGGATTTGTAATTTGATGTTTAAGTGGTCATTTTCATTTTGTTGTTTTTCTAGAGTTTTTTTTTTGTTAATTCCATGTATAATTCATTGATCTGCTGTTTCTCTGTTATAATGATAAAAAGCATTTAAATATAAAATTTTCCTCTAAATACTGATTTGGCAGCATTCTATAAGTTTTGGTTTGTTTTCTCATTGTTGACATTCTCTTCAATAAAATCGATTGTTTCTGTAATTTGTTTTTTGACCCACTCATTCTTTGGTACTAGATAATTTAATTTCCAATTAATATTTATTCTATATTGCCATGAGTCTTTAGTGAATGTAATTTTCATTGCATTATTATCTGAAAAGAATACATTGAGTATACCTGCATTTGCTTTTTTTTTTATGCCCTAATATATGGTTAGGTTTTGTTTAGGTGCCAGTGAGAATAAGGTATTTTCCTCTTTATTGACATTCTGTTTCTCCCAGACATCTACCATGTTTAACTTTTCTAAAGTTCTATTCACCTCCTTATCTTCTTTTGCCTTTATTTTGTGGTTAGATTTATCTAGTATTAACAGTTGAAAGTTGAGGTCCCTAGCTAGCAGGGTTTTATTGTATATTTATTCCTGTAATTCATATAAGTTATTCTTTAAAAATTTGGATGCCATATAATTTGGTGCATATATGTTTAGTATTAATAGCACTTCATTCATTCTGAGACTGCAGCTCCACAGTATTCAAATTATGCTTTTCTCGCTGCTTCCAGTGATATAAATGGTTATTTCTATCCTATATTAATAACCACTTAATGTTATGAGAAGTAAGATCCAGGTTTTTTTTTTAATTTCTATTTTCATTTGAATTCCAATCTTTCAATATCATTTCTGACCCTGCCCCAAAAATTCACCCACAGAAACCCTCTTCTATAAGTGAAATTCTTACTTCTCCATTATTGATTGTTCATTGACTGGGTAAATAGATCATTTTTTATAGATTGTCCAAGGTTGAGTGTTATGGTTTAAGATGAGTTTTTCTTTGTCAATGAGTGACACCATCAACTTTGTGTCTCCAGCTCCTCATTAGATAAGTCTACCTCTAACTATGATATTCATTCTCTCATTAATTCTTATCAATCAGAGTTGATTTCCAAATGAAAGGTTCACCCATTGTTTCAATGGCAGATTAGCATTGAGTAGCTTCAATAAATTGTCTTTGGTTTATAAGAGAAAGCCAAGTATTCTTCTTTTTTTTAATTTTGTAAGACATAATTAATAAGATAGATTATTAATTGCCCAGAAGTTATGTCTCTTGGACTTTTCATATGCTACTGCTGCCTTCTTCTTGACCTGAGTGCTCTGGAATTTTGCTGTAATATTCCTGGGAGGTTTTCACTTTGAGATCTCTTTTAAAATGTGATTGTTGGGTTCGTCCAATGTCTATTTTTACCGCTGTTTCTAGAATTCAGGACAGTTTTCCCTGAAAATTTCTCAAATTATTATGTCCAGCCCCCCCCCCCTTTTAAAATTATGTCTTTTAAGTAGTTCAATAATTCTTAAGTGATCACTGCTCAATCTATTTTGCAGGTTAGTTATTTTTATAATCACACATTTTACATTTTCTTCTTTTTAAAATTTGTTTGTGCAGTATTTTCTCTTTGATGCAGTAATTTTGGAATTTGGCTACTATATGCCTTGGAGTTTTCAATTTGGGATCTCTTTTAGGAAGTGATCTGTGGATTCTTTCTATGGCTATTTTACCCTCTGGTTCTAAGACCTCAGGGCATCTTTTCTTTATGATTTCTGAAAGATACTATCCAGGTTCTTTTTTTCATCATGATTTTCAAGTAGACCAATAATTTTTAAATTGTCACTCCTGGATCGATTTTCTAAGTCAGTTGTTTTACCAATGAGGTATTTTACATTTTCATCTATTTTTTCATTCTTTTGTTTTTGTTTGACTGATTCTCACTCTCTCATAGTGTCATTAGTTTCCATTTGCACAATTCTAATTTTTAACAAATTGTTTTCTTGTATTAGATTTTGTACCACCTTCCCTATTTGACCAATTGTTATTTTTTAAGGACTTGTTTTCTTCAGTGTACCTTTTTTTCTAGTTGACCAATTGTATTTTTTTAAGAACTTGTTTTCTACAGTTAATTTTTGCCCTTCCTTTTCCGAGCTATTGACTCTCTCTTGCATACCTCTCATTTCTTTTCCCATTTTTTCTTCTACCTCTCTCATTTGACTTTTACAATCCTTCTTAAACTCTTCTAAGAAAGCTTTTTGGGCTTCAGACCAGTTCAAATTCCCTTTTGAGGTTCCAGATGTGGGTGTGTTGACAATGTTGTCCTCTTCAGAAGTTCTGCCTTGATCTTCACTCTCCCAATAATAACAATCTGTTGTACATTTCTTTTTACTCATGGTGTTTGCTCATTTCCTGGCCTGTAAAGAGATTGAGCTCTCCTGCTGGGGAGCAGAGGGCATTGACCCAGGCTTCTTGTGTTGGGAGCATTGGGTTTGGTCACTGGCTTTGTGTGCTGGGTCTTCTGATGTTGGCAGTTGGAGGCTATAGGGTTCTGGCAGCTTACCTGGTGTTGGGCTGGAATCAGCAACCATGGAATTCTAGGGGTAGGATCGGGTAGTGTGGCTTCTGGAGATTTCCTGCTCACCTGTGCCTTTCCTTCCTTTTGCTTTCTTCAGAGGGATGTTGTAGGGTGTTCCTTTCAGATGGATGTTGTAGGGTACTTATCCACCTAGAGCCCCTTGGAGAGCTGCTTCCCTTAGTTCTGCTGAGGCACTGAGAGAGCCAGTTGCTGTGGAATGCCAAAGCACCTGGTGGTTTCCAAGCTGATGAAACAAACTTTTTTTCTTTCTGACTTTCTAAGATGTCTTGGGATGGATAATTCTTTGACCCTATTCTTCTGTTGGTTTTGCCACTAATTCATTTTGAGGCCTTGTCCTATTGTTGTTTCTATGAGAATGGAGAGACTACAGGCAAATTCTTGCCTTACACTGTCATCTTGACCCTATCTTGCAATACTTTAAAAGAATTTCAAGTGTCACCCATTAGAAGAGTTTATTTCTCATTTTTTAAATTAATTTATTATTTTTTTTAAATTTTCAACCTTCACTTCCACAAGATTTTGAGTTTCAAATTTTCTACCCATCTCATCTCTCTCCCACCCCAAGATGGCATGCATTCTGAATACCACTTACCCTAATCTGACCTCCCTTCTATCTCTCCCCCCCACTTCTCTTATCCCCTTCTCCTTCAATTTTTCTGTAGGGCAGGATAGAGTTCTATACCCCATTTCCTGTATATCTTATTCCCCAGTTGCATGTGAAAACAATTTTTTTTAAACATTTAGTTTTAAAACTTTGGGTTCCAAATTTTCTACATTTCTCCTTCCCCACCCACCCTCATTGGGAAGGCAAGCAACTCGATACAGGTTATACATGTGTAGTCATGCAAAACACTTCCATAGTAGTCATGTTGTGAAAAACTAAATATGCTTCCCTTAATCCTATCCCACCTCCCCATTTATTCTATTCTCTCTTTTGACCTTGTCCTTCCTTAGAAGTGTTGGTTCTGATTACACCTTCCCCCAATCTGCTCTCCCCTCTATCATCTCCCTGCTTTCCTGTCCCCTTCCCCCCTTATTTTCCTGTAAGTTAAGATAGATTTCCATACCCAATTGAGTGTTTGTTATTCCATCCTTAAACCAAATTCCATGAGAATAAGATTCACTCATTCCCTGTCACCTTCACCTGTTTCCCCTCTACTGAAAAAGCCTTTTTCTTTTCTGTTTTATGTGAGAAGATTTACCCCATTCTACCTCTCCCTTTCTCCTTCTCTCAGTATAATTCTTTCTCACTCCTTAATTTTATGCTACAGATATCACCTCTTCATCCTCAACTCACCCTTTGCCCACTATCTATCTATCTATTTATCTATCTATATATTGATACATATAATTTTTCCCTCCAAGTAATCTAATACTGACACAGGTCTCATGAGTTACAAATATCATGTTTCCATGCAGGAATGTAAAGAGTTCAACCTTAATAAGACCCTCATGATTTCCCTTTCCTTTTTACCTCTTCATGTTTCTTTTGAGTCTTATATTTGAAAGTAAATTTTCTATTCAGCTCTGATCTTTTCTTCAAAATTGCTTGAAAGTCCTCTATTTCACTGAATGTCCATTTTTTCCCCTGAAGGAATATACTCAGTTTTGCTGGGTAGGTGATTTTTGATTGTAATCCTATCTCCTTTGACCTGTAGAATATTATATTCTAAGCCATCTGGTCCCTTAATGTAGAAGGTGCTAAATCTTGTGTTATCCAGATTGTGTTTCCACAATACTTGAATTGTTTCTTTCTGACAGCTTGCAATATTTTCTCCTTGACCTGGGAACTCTGAAATTTGGCTACAGTATTCGTAGGAGTTTTCCTTTGGGGATCTCTTTCAGGAGGTGATTGGTGGATTCTTTCCATTTCTCTTTTGCTCCCTGACTCTAAAATATCATGGCAGTTTTCCTTGATAACTTCTTGAAAGATGATGTCTATGCTCTTTTTCTGATCATGGCTTTTAGTAGTCCAATTATTTTTAAATGATCTCTCTTGGATCTTTTTTCCCAGGCCAGTTGTTTTTCCAATGAGACATTTCATATTGTTTTCTATTTTTTTATTCTTTTGGTTTTAACAGTTACTTGTTTTCTCATAAAGTCACTAGCTTCCAATTGCTCAATTCTAATTTTTAAGGAAATATTTTCTTCAGTAAGCTTTTGGACTTACTTTTTGATTTGACCAATTTTGCTTTTTAAGACATTCTTTTCTTCATTGACTTTTTGGACCTCTTTTGTCATTTGGGTTAGGCTATTTTTAAAGGTGTTATTTTCTTCAGTATTTTTTGGGGTCTCCTTTAGCAAGCTGTTGACTTATTTTTCATGATTTTCTTGCATCACTCATTTCTTGTTCCCATTTTTCCTCTACTCCTCCTACTTGCTTCTGAAAATCCTTTTGGAGCTCTTCCATGGCCTGGGACCAATTCTCATTTTTCAGAGTGGCTTTGGATGTAGGAGTTTTGACTATGTTGTCTTCTTCTGGTTGTATGTTTCTGTCTTTTTTGTCATCAAAGCAAGATTCTATGGTCTGACTTTTTTTGCACCTTTGTTTGTTCATGATCCCAGTCATTTATTTGAGTTATAAACTCTTCGTTAAGGTAGGGGTCTGCTTCCAGTGTGCAGAATGTACTGGGGGGTTTGTGTAGGTGTTTTCAGAGATACTTCTAGGGACCTCTAAATTTTCAGTTCTTCCAAGGTGGTATCATTAGGGGTGAGGTGTTTATTCCTTTCCTGGCCTGTGCTTTGGTCTATGAGTGACCAAAAGCACTCTTTTCTGCCTTGGAAAATAGAAGAGGATTCCCTCTCTACCACCACTATGAGCTACACCACTCCAGTAGTCCTCCTTTCCCAGGCCCAACACCCAGAACTGTGACCTAGATCCAAGTACAGGCAAAGCAAGAGAATCCTACCTGAGCAAAGAGATCCCTACAATTCCCCTCTGATCAGCTAATGGATTCCCCCTCATTTTATGGGCTAGAAGCTCAGGAAGCAGCCACCACCTCTGGGTCAAAGCTCAGGAACTGGGGCTGGGACAAGCTTCTCTCCCACAGCAGTCACAGGCTTTTCCTACTCACCTTCTAAGTTGTCTTTGGCATTCCTGGGTTTAGAAGTCTGGAAACCACCACAGTTGCCCACAATTCAGTCCTTTGAAGCCTGTACCAGATTTTCTGAGGCCTATTTTACCTGCGTGTCCACACTGAACTGTGTTCCTCTCCCCATCCTGAATGATATACCTTTCTGATCAAACATCCAGGTTGTCTTGGGCTGGAAATTTGTTTCACTTTGTCTTTTTGTGGGTTCTGCTGCTCTAGAATTTGTTTAGAGCCATTTTAACAGGTATTTGGAGGGGTTTGTGGGATAGCTCAAGCAAGTCATTGCTTTTACTCTGCCATCTTGACTCTGCTCCTATTTCTCATTTTTAACTTAAAATAATTTGTCTCTATTTTTACTATTCATTTTATTTGTATTATTATTTTATTTCAAAGATATATTAAGCCCAATTATGGTTGATTTTGAAGAGAATATCAGACTTAACTTTATACAACCTGGAAAAATACTCACATGAGGTGAGGGAAACAATGGCCATTTGAAATACATTTTTACAGCATCATCTGGGGAAGGTAGGAAAGGTAGATTTGAATTCTATTAACACAATTGAAAGAATGGAGTACTAAAAATTTCTAAATGTATGCTAGAAGTAAAAGGGACCTTGGTCTTTCTACAGGACTGTAGTAAAGGATCAGGTGCAAGAAAAAATGAAGTGAGGAAAAGAGGTAACTAGAATCTCAAGATTCATTGACAGTTACCTCATCAGCAATTCATGCCAGCAGTAGACAATGTGGATTTATAGGACCTCATATATAACTGACTAAAAACTGACAATATGCATTCCATTGCCGTCCTGAATTGTGTTTCTTTCTCAAGTGACCATTATGATCCAGTCATTATATGGGAGATCTTGAAGCAAATATCCATATAGACTGTTGTTGGATTTGGCCTTAACATACTGGGTAACAAACATTATTTATATTTATATGTTAGGGTCAGCTTGGATTGCCTTAATTTATCATTGCTACAAATAAAGTATGAAATATTTAGAATTTGTTTTATTCAAAGCCTTTAGCTTTATGTGTCAATGGAGCATCAACTCTAATTGGAGTTAATATGATCCTGTTCAGAGTACACCATTCAATAGTATGGAGCTCAGAATCTGCATACTTTATCACTTTTTCTACTTGAGAGGAAAATTACAGTAGGACAGATTTAAGTGGCGAGTGTAATTCTTTGAAAAGCATTGTTTACTTCAACCACTGGAGTAAACTCTAGAGATATTTTGCTTTGGGATTTTCTACCAGGCTAAGTGCTGAGAAAAAGAAGTTGGGCCAGAATCTCAATAATGAGAAAAGTAAGTTCTTACAGCATGGTGGTGACATTGGATGAGTTCAAGGAACAGCCCACAAAATCCAGCTTCATGAATCATGGCCAATATATTTCTCAGTTGAGGGAGAAGTTGAGAAAGAAAACAGTATATGGCTGCATCACTATATGAAAAAAATATCAAAATGAATTAATTATATTTTGCTTTATGTTTCCTTTCAGGAAGTTTCACAAGGGGACAGAATCAGAGTCAGAAGTCTCGGTGGTTATGGAACAGGAATGTTAGGAAACTAATGGGAAACTACTCTGCACCTAGATATGGAGACACATGGCAACTTGTCTGTTTACTTTGTAGATGCTGAGGTTGAAAGAGATCTAGTAAATACAATTTCCACAATTTATCACTAATTGGTGATTTTGTTTGGTTCCTAGATTGACAGCAGAAGACACTGACTTCAGTACACTCTAAGGAAAAAAAAAGGTGTATATTCCAGGCAGGCAAAGACTATTTCATTCAGAATAATTGTTCAGAAACCTACATTACACATGAAGAAGACCCTTGTTGCTATGTTCCAATAACCAATTAAAATAAGGGGAGTTGCAGCTAAGATGGTAAAATAGATGAACACTCAGCAAAGCTTTCTTAAATTCCCCTCCAGTTAATTCTAAAATAACACTTCAAATCATATTCTAGATTGGCAGAACCAGCAAACATTTGGGCAAACAATTTTCCAGTTGAAGACACTTAGGTGATCTGTAAGAAAAATCATACTCATTAAAGTGGTTAGGATGAAGAGCAGTGTAGACTGCTTAGTTACCAGCAGCAGGTCTTGTAGGCAGCTGGTTGCATTCTTGGCTGTAGTAACATTGTTAGTTTTCAGCCCACAGATTGCTGAGGGATCATTATTGGGCAATTGATTAGAAGAAGATTACAGGGCACCCTTTCCTACTGCTGAGTTCAGGCCATTTTTTTATTTTTTGCAGTGCTGTTTAACAGTTCCCAGTCTTAGTCCCAGAGCCAAAAGGAGAAAAGAATTGCTCCATTAATGTAGCAGGGGTCCTGGTCACAATTCCAGCAAGAAGAGGAGTGCTTGTGGTCACTCATATTGGAGTATGGTGCCTGGTCTCAATTTCAACTTACAAGGGAGCACTAGTAATTATAGCTACAGGAAAGCAGGAAATTGTTTACAATCCCAAGATGGGAAGAAGTGCTAAAGGATGGTGGCTAAATGCCAAGGACCGCAATCTTCCTTTTTCAGAACTAGATAAGTCTAGTCATAAAATAAATAAAAAAGAAATTAAGGAGATGAATAGAATTTCAGTAAAGTTAAATAGGATAGATGTTTTGGGAAAATTGAACGAGAATAAAATAATATACCTCTTTTTTATGTGTACATGTCCTCTTCACAAAAATTGACTATATATTTGGGCATAACAACTGCATACCAAAATGCAGAAAAATGAAGTGTTAAATGCATCCTTTTCCTATCACAATGGAGTAAAAATATATTCAATAAAAGTCTATGGGAAAATAGATTAAAATTAATTCAGAAACTACATAATTTGATCCTAATACATAGATAGGTTAAAGAACAAATCATAGAATCAATCAATAAGACAACATACCAAAATATATGAGAGACAGCCAATGCAGTACTTGGGGGAAAATTCTATCTTACATCAGCAAAATACAAAAAAGAGGAGATCAAGGAAGTGGGCTTGGGGGAAAAAAAGAAAACTAGAAAGAGAATAAATAAAAAAAAATCCAATTAAAAATCAAAGGAGAGAGTAATACATTTGAACAAAAACCACTAAATTAATATATAAAATGGAAAGATGGTTTTATGGAAAAAAAATCTTTGAAAAAGTTTAACCGTTGCTTCATTTGATTACAAAATAAGAAAAATTACCAATATTAAATATGTAAAAGGTGAACACAGCACCAACAAAGATGAAATTAAAGGAATTATTAGGGGTTTTATAGTCCAATTATATTCTTATAAATCTGCCAATCTAGTGTCAGGAGAAGCGCTAGCACTTTGGCTAAAGAGGAAGAAAGACCTCAATCTTTCTTTCTCAGAACTAGATCAATCTAAGTATAAATAAAAAAAGAAAGGGTTAAGGTGATGAATAGAATATTAGAAAACTTAAATATGATAGGGGTTTGTACAATATGGAATGGAAATAGAAAAGAGTACTTCTCATCTGTGCATGGTATCAACACAAAAATTGACTATATATATCAAGGTATTAAATACTCTATACCCAAATGCAGAAAAAAATGTTAAATACATTATTTTCATGAAGAAATAAAAATATATTGAATAACAGTTTGGGGGAAACAGATTAAAATTAATTAGAAACTAAATTAGTTGATCATAAAAAATGTCAAAAAACAAAGTAAAAACAATCAATAATTTCATTAAAGAGAACGATAACAATGAGACAGCTTACTAAAATTTGAAGGATACAGTCAATGAAGCACTTGGGGGAAAATTTATATCTCTAACTGCTTATATCAATAAAATACAAAAAAAAGAACATCAATAGATTGAGCAGGAATGAAATTAAACTACAAAAAGAACAAATAAAAATTTTCCAATTAAGCACTAAGAAATTCTGAAAATGAAAGGAAAGACTAATAAATTTGAAAAAAAAACATTAAATTTACCTGTTTATGTATATATGCATACATATAAATACATACATATAACTTAAAGTTGGTTTTATTAAAAAAAGCATGAATGAGATGAAACATTGATTTATTTGATGATAAAAATAAGAAGAAAACCAATTTATGAGTATCAAATATGAAAAATGTAAATTACCCACACATGAACATGAAATTAAATCAATTTTAGGAGTAATTTTCCCCAATCATATTCCAATAAATCTGACAATATATTTGAAATGGATGAATACTCACAAATACATAAATGGCCCAGATTAACAGAAAAGTAAATAAAATATTTAAATAACTATATCTTAGAAAAAGAAATTGAACATGCCATAAATGAGTTCCCCAAGAAAGAATTTTCAGGAGAAGATGGATTTACAAGTTAATTTTACCACACATTTAAAAAAACAATTAATTCAAATATTATATGAACTATTTGAAAAAAAATGGAGTCCTATCAAGCTTCTTTTTTTTTTTTAACACATATATGATTCATTTACCTAAATCATCAAAAGCCAAAATGGAAAAAAAGAACATTATAGAATGATTTTCCTAATGAATACTGATACGAAAAATTTTAAATAACTTACTAGTTAGGTGATTACAGCAATATACTCAAAGATCATACACTAGGACTAGGTGAGATTTGTACCAGGAATTCTGGGCTGGTTTAATATTAGGAAAACTAGAATCATCTTTTTTTTTTTTTTGTACTATGTTATGGAAATGCTTGTTTTATTCCCTTAAATTAAAAAAAAAAAACAAAGAAAGAAAGAAAACTGGAAGCATAGTTGACCATATCAATAAACAAGCAACAAAAATCAGGTAAAAGTCTTAATGAATGCAGAAAAATCTTTTGATAAAATACATCACCTGTTCCTATTCAAAACACTAGATAGCAAAGGAATAAAGAAAGCTTTCCTTGAAATGATAAGCAGTATCTATCCATTAGGGAGTATTATCTGTAATGGATAAGCTAGAAGTTTTGATGATAAGATATGGGGTGAAGCAAGGATGCCCATTGTCTCCACTATGATTAAATATTGTTCTAGAAATCCAGCTATTGCAATAAGACAAGAAAAATAAATGAAAAGAATTAGAATAGTTAATGAAGAAATAAAATTATCACTCTTTGCAGAAGATATGATGATATACTTGGAGATTCCTAGAGAATCAGCTAAAAGACTAAATGAAATAATTAACAACTTCAGGAAAGTTGCAGGATACAAAACAAACCTACTAAACTCATCAGTATTTCTACATATTACAAAAAAAGTACAACAGGAAAAGATAGAAAGAGAAATTCCATTTAAAATAACTGTAGGCAAACACACAAAAAAAAACTATATAAATGTAGTCACAAAACACTTTCCACACAAATAAAATCAGATATTCAAAATTGGAGAAATAGTAATTGCTCATTGGTAGACCAAAGCAATATAAGAAAAATGACAAGTGTGCCCAAATTAATTTACATTTTCAGCACCAGCACAATAAAGTTACCAAAAAACAATTTTAGAGAGATAGAAAAAAATAAAAACAAAATTCATCTGGTAAAACAAAGGTCGAGAATATCAAGGGGACCCAATATAGATGGCAGAGTAAAAGCAGTGATTTGCTTGAGCTCTCCCCCAAACCTCTCCAAATCCCTGTAAAAAATGGTTCTAAACAAATTCTAAAGCAGTAGAACCCACAAAAAGACAGAGTGAAAAAAAAATTTCCAGTCCAAGACAATCTGGATGGTTGATTGAAAAGGTCTATTGCACCGAACTGGGAGAGGAGCACAGGCTGCACCCAGCCTCAGCGAACCTGGAGCGTTCCTCAGGAAATTGAGTGAAGGGGAACTGTGGCAGTTTCTAGACTTCTCAACTCACAAACACCAAAGACAACATAAAAGGTCAGTAGGAAAGGTGTGTGACCATAGAGAGAGAGAAGCTCATTCCTAGCCACAATCCTGGTGCAGCCCTGTGGTGGCAGCTGCTTCCAGAGCTCTTAGCCTAGAGAAGGAGGGGTAATTGAGTGGCTAATCAGAGTAGGATTGCAGGGATCTCTTTGCTGGGGCTGAGGCAGGATTCTCTTGCTTTGTCCATGCTTGGATCTGGGTTGCAGTTCTGGGTGGTGGTCCTGGAGCAAGGAGGAGTGCTGGCATGGTGGAGCTTATAGTGGTGGTGGAGAGAGAATCCTCCTCACAGTTCCAAGGCAGTCAACAGTTTGCTAAAGGAGATCTCAAAAAAAATACTGAAGAAAATAACACCTTCAAAATAGACTAACCCAAATGGCGAAAAGGATTCAAAAAGTCAATGAGGAGAAGAATGCCTTAAAAAGCAGAATTGACCAAATGGAAAAGGAAGTCCAAAAGCTCACTGAAGAAAATACTTCCTTAAAAATGAGAATGGAGTGAATGGAAGCTAATGACTTCATGAGAAATTGAGAAATTATAAAACAATTGGATTAAGTTTCACATCATGTATGAGTACATGGTTTATACACAAAAGATGATATAATAAGCAAACTAGAAGAGCATGGAATATTTTACCTGCCAGATTGTTGAAGAAGGGATGAATTTATGAGCAAAGAAGAGATAAAGAGATTTAGGGAATTTCAAATGGATAATTTTGATTACTTAAAAATTTAAAAAAAAAGGTTTTACCCAAAGAAAACCAATGCAGCCAAGATTAGAAGGAAAAGAGGAAACTGGAGAGGGGGAGACTTCTTTTAAACAAGTTCTTCTGCTAATGATCTTATTTTATAGAATATAGAAAAAATATAGAATATAGAAAATATAGAAACTGAGTTGAATGTATAAGAATAAGTTATTCCATAATTGATATATGATCAAAGGGTATGAGCAGTCTCATTTCAGAAGAAAAAAATCATTGCCATTTATACTGATAAGAAAAAAAATACTCCAAATCAATACTCATTAGAGAAGTGCAAAATAAAACGACTCTTAAGCACCACCTTATACCTATCAGATTGGCTAAATTGACAGAAAATGAAAATGACCAATGTTGGGCAGAATGTGTGAAAATAGGGTTGCTAATGTGCTATTGGTGGAGTTTGACTTTATCCAAACATTCTGGATAGCAATTCAGAACTATGTCACAATGGCTATAAAACATTGCCTACACTTTAACCCAGTAATATCATTACAAGGTCTGTGTCTCAAAGAGATAAAAAAAATAAAAAGACCCATATGTGTAAAAAATATTTCTAGAGGCTCTTTTTGTATTGGCAAAGAATTGGACATTGAAGGGATGTCCTACAATTAGGGAATAAATGAACAAGTTATATTATATGATTGTAAATGATTACTATTTTGCTATAAGAAAAATGATAAGATAGTTGCTTGTTGAAAAACCTGAAAAGACTTAAATGAACTGATGCAAAGTGAAATGAGCAGAATCAGGTGAATATACACAGTAACAGCACTAATGTACAAAGATCAACCGTGAATGATTTAGCTATTTTCAGCAATATAAAGCTTGAATACAGTTCTGAAGTATCTATTATGAAAAATGCTATCAACTTACAGAAAAAAAGATATGATGGAGTGTGAATGCAGATTGAAGCATACTTTTTTTCTTTCTTGTTTTTTTTTTTTTTTGGTCTGCATTTTCTTTTACAAAATGTCTTATATGAAAATGTTTTACATGACTGTTCTCACATAATCTATATCAACATTACTGCCATCTCTACTTGAAGTTCTACTTGAATTAATGTGAAAGAAATAGAAGCATGAATTGATGTTCCCCCCCAAAAATGATTTAGTTACAATGTCAAGGGAAAAAAGGGATTCTAATCAGTAGAGTTGTCTAAAAGAATGATCCTTTAGAAGGAAACTGAATTTTCCCTTATTGGAAAGTTTCAAGCAGAGACTAATTACTTGATGGAGACGTTGGAGAAAGGATTCTTGGTCAAGAAAGAGTTTCAAAATTTCCTTCCAAAGGTTACATTCCATAATAGAGTAATTTTGTGACTTGAAAGTTCCAATACATCTACAAAATTTATCTTAACTAAAATCTATCATAGCTATGATCTATCAATTTAAATTAACAAGCATTCACTCACCAAATGCTCTGTACAAGCCATTGATAATTGCTTAAGATACAAATGTAAAGGAAGACAAATTCCTACTCTGAAGGAACTTAATTTATTATTCAGGTCTTCTTTATTTTCATTTGGATCAGCCATGGCCCATTTGATCTTCTCCTGGCTGATAAGGTCCAGTATCCATATGTCTATCAGAGGGGCAGCAGGGAAATGACTCTTCACCTAGCATTTATTCAACTGATGCTCTATTTTGGCTGGATTTGGGTGGGCCTGGTTCTGTCCAATAATATGAGAGGAGAAATTCCTTCAGTGATCTGAAAGAGACAATGCTCAGGAATGATCTGTGTGTGGCTGTTAGGGAAAGAGTTCCCCAAAACTTCAACCTTAGAATTGGTGAAAGTGATGAACTCTCCCAGTATCAGTGCATCATCATTATCAAATGTGATTTTCATCCATGGAGATACAAACTCCCTTCAAGAACTTTCTACTATATTGACTGATTTTGGTCTTTATGGGAAGATATTAGTCACCAATTCTTCTTGGAATTTTTCTGTGTTTTATAATTATGAAATGATTAGCTATTTTCATAGTAAAATAATATTTTCCCATCCCAAGACAGAGATTCCTGGTCTCACAGATTATTTTAGAACTTTAAATCTCAATGTGAACCCTGAAGACATTTTCCTAAAAACTTTCTGGGAGTAAGCTTTAATTACAGACTTTCATGGGGAAAGAAAAATCATGTAGAAATGCTATATTCTTTGTGCTCAGAAGGTTTCTCCTTGACAGATTCACCACCTGTTAATTTTGGCATGATCATATGGAACTGAGTTCTAATGTTTACAATACAGTGTGTTTAGTGGCCAATGTTCTCCATCATATGCTCCAGATTGGGGGAAAAGAGACATCAGAATTTGGGAGAAACCAAGATCTTGCTTGGAAAGTAAAATTTATCTTTCATTCTTGGGATTAGCACAGAGTACTCACAGTATTCAATCTATAGTTATACCTTCTTTAGATGATACAGTAATGACTTGAGACCTCAACACTACCTCCTATTCTCTAATATTTTTCCTCTTTTTTTATTTGTGATTACATTGAATTCTGGGTAAAAACAATGAAATTGCTTCAAATAATAGGCATTTATTTCAACTCTGAGATAGTATTCTTGGTGGAAATGCTGGTGTTCTTCCTTATGCAATTCTCTCTGGGTACGAGTCTATGTGCCAAAGGAGTTTCATTAGGGCCTATACAGTGGCCTGGGTCATGATACTGGTTTACTAAGATGCTTTGTGGGTTTTCTGTTTGATCAGTTTTAACTTTTATCAACATCTATAGCTAAACAGCATAGTTGATATTTGTACATGAGTATATTTGCTTCTATGATGCATTCATTTTTTTTTAATGTAGAGGAACCCATCATTGGCAACTGTATCTTAGATACGATTCTTAGTGTTGAAAGAACTGGTTGCTGTGATGGAAATGTGGGAAACTGAGAACATAGTGAGTGATCATAGCCTAGTCAAGTTTATTTTGCAAAAGAGGACATCTAGGTACAGAATGATTAGTAGTCTAGATTTGGAGAGAGTATATTTCAAAAATCTCAGTGAGAAAATTATTATTTTCTGAAGGTTTTGGGATCAGTAATCTAGAACAGACAGGAAGTTTCAAGATAGTAATTCAGTAGTCAAAAAGAGAAATGACAGAAATGAGGAAGAAAAATGTAACTTGATTGTAGAGTAAGATGATGAGGTACCAAAAACTCAACCACCAACTCAGATGTATATATCATATGTAAAGGAGAAGAAAGAATGGGCATGAAACAAATGACCCAGACAAAACACGAAATAGTGCTGTAAGGACTGTGAATTCCAAGAGAATTAACAGTTAAAATAATTGGATTCTGGTGAGGAAACTAGGCTAATAGAAAAGGATATTAGTTTTACTTTTTACCAATTTTAGATTGTTTGAAAGAGAATGTTTGAAGAAGGGATGAGGCCATAGCTCTGCATGAATTGAAAAATGATAACTGATGATGGAAACATGTCTACTCAATTATTTCCTTGTTTTACCTTCTGCAAAGAATGAGTTTTGTAATAGAATACAAAAAAAGATACTAGACATAGAAGTGTTTGGTCTGGGTGTTAATCAGACAATGAAATCCCTATAACCAATCTATTAGCAAAATGAGCTTAGTAAATCAACTGGTAGGTGATCATCAGACCAGGGCAGGGACTAATGTCACCAAAGACTAAGAACTGGATCAACTGAGTATAGTTTCTAAGGGCATTTGAGGCTTTGGATTTGTGCTCACAAATCAGATATGAAAGCTCCTACCATTTGTGAACTTGCTGTTTTTTTCTCTTTTTAATAAATTGGAAATGGATAGCAGATATTAAAAACAGAATCCCAACAATATATTATTTAAAAGAAACAAATTTAAGATGAGAGATACATAGACTCAAAATGGAGGATCAGAGCATAATTTATTATACTTTAGTTTATATAAAAAGGCAGTGGAAGCAATTATTATCTCAGGCAAAGTTGTGGCTAAAACAGATTTTAATTAATGAAGTTAAACAGGGTAACTGCATTTTGATAAAAAGTTCCATAAACAATGAAGCAATATCAATACTAAACTTACATGCATAAATACTATAGCACCTATATTTTTACAAGAAAAGTTAAATGAATTGCAAGTGCATATAGATAGTAGTACTATCATAGTAGGGAACTTTCATCTTCCACTCAGAACTAAATTTAAAAAAAATAAATAATAAAGAAGTTAAAGAAATAAATAGAATTTTGCATAAACTAGATATGATAGATACCTGGTGAGAAATGAATGGAAATAGAAAGGATACAACTTTTTCTTGGTGGTTCATGGTACCTTTACAAAGATTGCTCATATATTAGTACCTAAAATTTTTATACTTAAAAGCAGAAAAGCAGAAATATTAAAAGTATCCTTTTCATATCATAATTCAATAAAATTCTATTAAAGAAGGGACCAAGGAGACATACCTTAAAAACTAATTTGAGATTAAACAATTTAATCATAAAGTATGAGTGTGTTAAAGGACACACCATAGAAACAATGGTTTCATTAAGAGAATAATGATATTGAGACAACATATCAAAACCTATGAGATAGAGCAACAGTAATGATTAGAAGAAAATTTATATCTCTAAGTATTTATATCAGTAAAATAGGGAAAGAACAGACTAATGAATTGGGCATACAATTAAAAAATAGAATAAGAATAGATTAAAAATCTCTAATTAAACATTGAATTGGAAATCCAAAAAATTAAGGTGAGATTAATAAAAGTGAGAGTAAAAAAAAACATCTAATATATATGCAAAGCTAAGAGTTATTGTTATAAAAAATAAAATAGATATACAATTCTTTAATTTAATTAAAGAAGAAAGAGAAGAAAACCAAATCATTAGCATTAAAAAAAAATAGTGAATACATCACCAACAAAGATGAAATTAAAGCAATTATAGGGAGTTATTTTGCCCAATTATGTCCTATGAATTTAATAATTTAAGTGAAATTGCAAATACTAAATTAGAAAAAAATAATAACAACAAAAAACATTTGGAAAAATAAAAAGTCAAGAATATCAAGGGGAATAATGAAAAAAAGTATAAAGGGAGAAGGTTTGGCAGTGTCAAATCTTAATGTGCAATATAAGGCAGTAATTATCAAAAGTATCTGTTACTGGCTAAGAAATAGAAAGGTAGAGCAATGGCATAGAGTGGGAATCCAATTTATAGCAGCAAATAAATATAATGACCTTGTAGTTGACAAGTGCAGAGACAAGATTTTGGGATAAAAACTCATCATTTGGTAAAAATTGTTAGGAAAACTGGAAAACAATATGATAAAAACTGGTCATGGATCATTATCTCTCACTATTTACCAAGATAAAATCCAAATAGATACTTGACCCAGATATAAAGGGAAGTTTTACAAAGAAATTAGAAGAACATGGAACATATTACATATCAGACTTTTTTTTTTCTTTTTCAGCCAGAGATAAGGTTTATTAGAACATACTCATGTTGGGCAGACTCTTAAGGAATCTAAGCATTTGTTTAGCTAATTGCAATCAGGTCAGATTTTAAGAATCTGAGCAGTGGCTAGATTTTAAGAATCTCAGCACCTTAATGGACACACAATAGACCTTATATACAGAAAGACTGTGGGAAGGATCTAGGAGTGGCCAAGTAGTTTGAGGTGACTGGAGAAGGGATCTAAGGAGGATCTGGATGGGAGTGGACAGTAAGCTGCGGTGAATAGAAAGTCAGGCACCTTTCACTACTGCAATGCTGTATATGCACTATTTCCCAAGTGATTACTGATTCTTCTTTCCACAGCAGTTATTCAAAACTTAGCTTGCATTTGCAAACTTACAATATTACCTCATTCTCCACATTCTCAGCTGAATATATTGCCTTAAAATATACTGAAAAAAAAAGAAGACATTAGTTTGATCTATTCCTGCCCTTTTTCTTATATTTAATATATATTTCACATAATTACACATCTCTTCATTTAATCTAGGGTCTGATAAAGATATGCACCCAAACATTGGTACACTTATAAGTTCTACCAACCTACAGTTTTTTATTCTTGTTCCCTATTTTCGCATCACTCGATGACTTCCTTACAAGAATTGGAGCATTTTCCATGGAGCATTTTGAGATGGTCCCCTGCTGGCTTTCCTGCCAGATATCTCTTCTGCCTTTTGCTAGTTTCCCCTCAGCTGCCCAAAGGATTTTCATAAAGCACAGCACTTGGCATGACAGGTCCATATTTGCTAAATTTGAATCACATTCTTGAACCTCTCTGGTCAAATGTAAATTTTGCAAGCATGTAGGCTCATCATACCATGGTGCCCAACTAAATATCTTCATTTATTATCCTTCACCATCTTTCATGACCTTTTTTTAAAGCCATAGGAAACACACCATTCCTCATGTTCCACATTCTTTCTCTCATTTCCATGCTTTTGTGAATGTTGCCCTCCCATTCCAGGAATGCATTCTCTCTTCAATGTGTCAGAATTTCTAATTTCATTTACGTTTCAACTCATTTGACAAGAAGTCATTTTTGCTCCTCTGGAGCTGTTAGTGACTTTCTTCAAATTATGTTTTGTGACTTTTATCTCTAATAATACTATTATATGCACATGTCTCCACTGGCTAGATTGTAACCTCTTGGAGGGCACATTTTTGGTTTGTTTTTTTTTTTCACTTTTTGTCTCTACATGCCCAAGATTTGGAAATGCTTGAACTCTAGTTGGGGCCTTGTAAGTGCTTAAAAGCTGATTGAAATAATTTGTTGATCATTTCAGTCTCTGTTCATTGGGAACTCCAGTTTTTGTCTTTCAGTTTATTGCCTTGTGAGTTTGAGAACATTTATTTAACTTCTCTTCCTCATTTACATTGTCCTATCTGCAGCCTTCGACACTGTTGATCCCTCTTTCACCTTCAGTTCCCTCTTATTTCTAGGTTTTGGGGAACATGTTTCTTTTATTTTGTTTTTGTATATGTAAAAGTGGTTTCCCATCAATCAAACAGAAGATAGAAATACACAAAATTTTAAATTGTTTATATTTTTATCCGTAGCATTTACAATAATGATTGGTACATAAAAGACTATGAAGTAAAAGGGAAAAAAAAAGGGCTCTTTTCTTCTTCTCCTTCTGTCTCCTTTGCTAAATCCTCTTCAGATCACAATCTACTGTACTGCTTCACCTGGTTATTTCATCAGTTCCTATGATTTACATAGCATCACTATGCTGATGATTCTCAGATTTACCTATACTTGCCCAAACTCTCCACTGACTTTAAATCTCATATTACTAACTGCCTTTCAGACATCTTGAACTTAAAGGCCAGGGAATATCTTAAATTCAGTATATCCATAATGGAAATCATTATCTTTTTTCTCCCTAAATTATCCTTTCTCCTGCTTTCCCTAATAGTGAAGAGGGCAACATCATGCCCTCTTTCTCCCAATCTTGGAGTCATCCTACATTCTTCTAGATCTCTCACCCCTCATATCTAAACTGTTGCCAAGGCCTTTCAATTTTACCTTGGCAATGGCTCTTAAACATAGCCCTTTCTGTACTCTGACATTGCCACCGCTATAGTGGATGACTTCATCACCTCATTCCTTCATTCTACGATAACCTGTTGGTAGGTCTACCTGCCTTGAATCTCTCCCCACTTTAATCTATCCTCCATTAGATACTTATGTAATTTTTCTAAACCACATCTCTGATCATATCAATTCCCTATCCAATAAGCCCTAGTGGTTTTCTATTGCTTCCAGGATTACATACAAATCCTGTTTCTCATTCAAAATCCTTCCTTACCTAGTCTCCTTCTAAGTTTCCAGTCTTCATAAACTAGACTATCTCTACATTCTTTCCTCTTGACTTTTCCTCATTTCTAGAATGTGTTCCCTCCTCTAGGAGAGCTATTGACCCCCATTGATTGCTTGAAGTTTCAACTAAGATCCTACTTTTTTTTTTTTACAAACCTTGCTCACCACTCTGATAATTATTTCTTATTTGTCTTGTATATGGCTCTCTCTCTCTCTCTCTCTCTCTCTCTCTCTCTCTCTCTCTCTCTCTCTCTCTCTCTCTC
>NW_020954721.1:273636-346284 GCF_900497805.2 Vombatus ursinus | reverse complement strand
TTTCAATGCTATCTTTTCTATAAAAATGTAATCTCTTTGAGGACAGGACTTTATTCCACTGATTTTTGTATCCTTGTTGCTTAGCACAGTAACAGGCACATGGTGCATGGTAAGTGTTATTTTATTGATTCCCTGGTTCTCAGTTATCTATGTTCTAAGAGAAGAATGTTTCCTCACCTGAATAAGACAGAAGGATAAACTGCAGGGAAAATAATTGCTTGGTTGTTGTCCTTCATTCTTGAAGAGGACCAAAATGATATTACTATGTTAGAGTCAAGTTACAGTGTGTCTAACCATGGCTGATCAAATGACCATGAGTTCAGAATGTTGTATCACATGTCAAGCACAAATAGTCCTTGTGAACATTTGTGGTCACTGCTCTAAAACTATGCATCTCATGTTTCTTTTGAGCTACTTCAGATCTGCTTTACTCATAGAGCACAGCACTTTCTTTCATGATGGCATGCCATGCTGGGTGGTCCTGTGCCAGCGTCTCCCAAGTCACATAATCAATTCCAAAGTTCTTAAGAGAGACCTTGAGAGTGTCCTTGTGTCACTTCTTCTGATCACCATGTGAGCACTTGTCCTGTGTGAGTTCTCCATCAAATAGTCTTTTAGGCAAGGATATGTTTTGCATTCAACCAACATGTCCAGCCTATCAAAGTTGTGCTCTTTGCAGGAGAGTTTGAATGCTGCAAAATTTAATTCAAAAAAGGACCTCAATGTCTGGTATCTTATCCTTCCAGGTGATCTTCAAAATCTTCCTAAGACAATATAAGTGGAAGTGATTCAGTTTCCTGGCATGGTATGGATATACTGTGCAGTTTCACGGGCATACAACAATGAACTCAGCACTATGGCTTCATAGATCTTAAGTTTTATAGTCTAACACCTTTTCTTTCCAATGCTTTCCTTTGAAGTTTCCCAAACACTGAGCTAGCTCTGTCAATGCATGGGTCATCCTCATTATCAGTGTTTACATCCCTAGAAAGTATACTTCCAAGGTAATTGAACTTATCCACAGCATTCATATCTTCTCCATTTGCTGTAACCAATGGTTCCACCTATGTAAGGTGTGTTACTGGCTGATGGAGCACCTGTTGCTAATTGTGAGTTCAAAATTAGTACAAGCAACAGAGAATTGATCCATACTTTGTTGCATCTCAGGTTCAGAGGCTTCATTGAGTCCCTAACCATCAGAAAAAAAATCATGCACGGACATTCCTTTGACTTCTGTCTTGCCTTGTAGCATTTTCAAGTTGAAGCATTTACCATCAGTGTGGTAGCTGGCCTTAAAACCATGTTCATCCTCATTGAAAACATTTGACAAAATGGCTGAAAAAAAATCAAGCTAAAAAGCATGAGTGAAAGCATACAGCCTTTTTTTTCACTCCATTGGTGACTGGGAAACTGTGAGAGCATTATCCATTACGCAGAATCTGGCAAGCATGCCATTGTGAAACTAATGTACAATAATGATGAACTTCTCCAGGCAACCATATTCTGATATAATTTTCCAAAAACCTTCACCTCTGACTGTATCAAAAACCTTTTTCACATCTACAGACATTATGTACAGACCTCTGTTCTGCTTTTAGCATTTTTCTTGGAGTTGTC
Organism: Vombatus ursinus; assembly: GCF_900497805.2. Lineage (NCBI taxonomy): Eukaryota > Metazoa > Chordata > Mammalia > Diprotodontia > Vombatidae > Vombatus > Vombatus ursinus. The sequence continues at coordinate 344,667 of NW_020954721.1, read as the reverse complement.
AGGTAGCAAATACCATATCAGCCATTCCTCAGCCTTTTTTGAAGCCACACTGACTCTCAAGTAGATGACCATCTTCCAAGTGAAGGACCAACTTATTAAGGAGGACAAGAATGGTGTCAGCAGTGACTAAGATGGAGACCTTCCTGCGATTGTCACAGGACAATCTATTTCCTTTTCCTTTTCCTTCATAGAGATGGACAATGGAGGAATCCTTGAATTCCTGGTGGATAACTTCCTCTTGCCATATAACCTGGTAAATTTGTCAGTTTTTGTATGAGCAATGGACCCTCGACCTTGTAAATTTCAGCTGGAATAGAATCAGCACCATATGCTTCGCCACGTGAAAGAAGCCTAATGGCATTCAAAACCTCTTCTTCAGTTAAAACTTCAGCTAGGGAGGGATTAACTTCAACCAGAGGTAAACAGTCAGTGGCTTCAGCATTGATTGAAGATGGTCTATTGAAAATGCAATGGAAGTGTTCAGACCATCTCTCTAGGATCACTTTCTTATCATTAATCAATGTGGCTCCATCTGCACTGAGTAACTGAGATACACCATAGGTCTTTGGTTCATAAATAGTCTTTAGGACATCATAAAAGCACTTTAGATTATGACTATCAGCATAAAAGTGAATTTTACCTGTCTTCTTACTGACCCAAGGATCTTGCATTACTCTAAGCTTCACTTGTACTTTACTTTTGATAGAATTAAATGCTGGCACATTAGAGATGGATGAACTATCTTGCTAGTAAAAGCTACAGAGTTCTCATTTTTCCTTTAGGAGCTTCTGAATTTCCCCATCATTTTTGTCAAATCCATCTTGATGTTTGTGAGTGTTCTGACCCAGATAAGCAAATGCAGTAATGTACACCACATCTCTGAAAGCTGCCCACTCATTTTCTTGTTCACTGTTGCAAACTATGTGTTGACTCAACTTTAATTCCAAGTTAGCACCAAACTGTTCCCTCTCAAAGAAGTGCTCCAATATGTTGACATTAATTCTACTGGTAATCATTTTGCCTCGGTGCTGCCGCTTTTGATGAATGAGAATATTTAGCTTGGAGAAAATAAGTCTATGATCAATACAGCACTTTGTACCACACATTGCCTTCATTACTCACACATTCTTTCTGTCTCTTCTCCTTACCATCACATAGTTTATTAAATACCAATATTTGTTTTGAGGGTAGATCCACAAAGTTTAATTGTGTTTAGGTAAATGGAAGACACTGTTGGTGATGAGAAGGTCATGAGATGCACAAGTTACAATTTTATAGCCAGTGTTTCTGATAAAGGCCTCATTGCTAAAATACATAGAGAATTGAGTCAAATTTATGAGAATGCAAGTTATTGCCCAATTGATAAGCAGTCAAAGGACATAAACAGCCAGTTTTCAAATGAAAAAAGTAAAGCTATATGAAAAAATGCTCTAAATCACTCTAAATCTAAATCACTCGAAATCACTAGTGATTGAAGTGATTGAAGAAATGCAAATCAAAACAACTCTGAGGTACCACACCATACTTATCAGATTGGCTAACATAACAAAATAGGAAAATGATAAATGTTGTAGAAGATGTGGGAAAATTGGAACACTAATACATTGTTGGTGGAGTAGTGAACTGATTCAGCCATTCTGGAGAGCAATTTGGACCTCCGGCCAAAGGGCTATAAAACTGTGCGTAACCTTTGATCCAGCAATACCTCTACTGGATCTGTATCCCAAAGAGATCATAAAAATTGGAAAAAGACCCACATGTACAAAAATGTTTATAGCAGCTCCTTTTGTGATAGACAAGAATTGGAAGTTGAGGGGATGCCTATCAATTGGAGAATGTCTGAATAAGTTGTGGTATATGAACGTTCTGAAGTACTATTATTCCATAAGCAATTCTAAACAGGCAGATTTCAGAAAAAAACCTTGAAGGACTTGCATGAACTGATGCTGAGTGAAGTGAGCAGAACCAGGAGAACATTGAACACAGTGACAGCAACATTGTGTGATGGCCAACTCTGATAGACTTAGCTCTTCTCAGTAATGCAAGGATCTAAGACAATTCAAAAGACTCATGATGTAAATGCTATCTTCATCCAGAAAAAGAACTATGGAGTCTGAATGCAGATCAAAGTATACTATTTTCTCTCTCTTTTTTTCTTTCTCATGTTTTTTTTTTCCTTTTGTCTGATTCTTTTTTTCACAACATGACTAATGTGGAAATACGTTTAATATGATTGTACATATATAGCCTATACCAGATTGCATGCCATCTTGGGGAGGGGAGAGGGGAGGGAGGTGGAAAATTTTGGAACTCAACATCTTATAAAAAGTGAATGTCGAAAACTAAAAATAAAATAACTAATTAATTAAAAAAAGACAGAAGACAATATTTTCTGAATAGGTTCATATTTGAACTAATGCTCTCGAGAGCCATCAGTCAACCAGCATTTATTAATCACTTATGTGAAAAGCACTGAGCTGGGCACTGGGGATACAATGGTATGCCCTGCTCCAATTTGTCTGTAGCTAATCCTGGGCTTCAAATGAAATTCATTCTGATTAGTTAACTCAGAAGGATCACTGTGTTGGGTTGATAGAACATTAACAGGAAAACTTCTTGATGAAAAGGGCAAGATGATTAAAAAAAAATTTTAAATAGATGTTTCCAGATGTAAGTATGTTGCAATAAAGGTCTGATTAAAAAAAAAGCAGCAAAAATACCATCATTCACTAAATGCATGGGCAAAACCTAAGGTGTCACAACTACATGTTAGAAGCAGTGATAACTGATGAAGTGCTAGTTTGCTCCAATGCTACATTTGTGATGCTGGGAGAAATTAGGGAAAAGGTGCAGAATGAAGGGACGTACCCAGTTGGAAATTAATGGGAAGACACAGACAGGAGTCCTTCAGGATGGGCATTTGAGGACCGTGATGACAATCTATGGAGGCAAAGCACAGAGTGAGGAGACCATTGATTTATGAAAGTGTTGTCAGTCTTGTCTTTAGTGTCAGCATCACACTTGGCACAGTGTAGGGATATCATGAATGCTTATTGCAGATAAATTGTTTAACCTTGATGTTGCCTTAGTGAGGATAAGAGTAAAAAATCTGAGCTTAAAAAATCTCAGATTAAGCATAGAAGTTGTGGTATGGAAACACGTGATTGTTTTGCTATTATACTGATAACCAATTATTAATTTGTGATCCAGTTATTTATATCTTTATTCATGGTCCAGCACCTCTATACTTATAAATAAGATTTCCCCAAATCTTCTCCACCCATGTAGAAGACCTCTTTTCTGTTTAGAGTGTAGACAGAATTTAATTTAGGTGAATTTCAGACCTAAAGCACTAGGCTTATGCCCTTGAAATCCCTTCATTGGAGTTTAGGGCAACTCAGATCATGAAGGAGAAAAGTACCCAGAGTGGTATGGGTACAAATGGCTTCTTTTTTCTATATTGCTGGATGTGACCGAGTCTCATGATCAGCCTACATTCTCGGCAGTAGAGGGCTCTTAGCCCACCTCCTCATTTGAAAAAGTCCACCTCCTCATTAATTTTTAACCAATCAGGGTTGATTTTCACCTGACAGGGGCACCCCCTGTTCCAAAGTTATTTAAGCATTCAGTGATCTCCATGGTTTTGTCTTTGGTTACCGAGAAAGACCACTGATCATCAATTTATTGATTACTTGCTAGCCTGATTAATAAATTGATTATTAATCACTCAGAAACTCTGTCTCTTTGGCTTTTCATTCATCTTAGGCATGATAAACTTTCACCTTCTACTCTTCTCAGTTCATGGGAAGTAATTGTCCTACTGAGCCCATGGTTTCCACTTGTGAAGTAACAGGCAGACTTGTGAGGAATGTGATTTATCAACCTAAAAAACATTATTGAGAGTTCTATTTTTATTATTATTATTCATTCATCCATCAGTTGCTTAATGGGTACTTCCAATGGTCAAAGCATTATGGTTAATGTTCTCAAAGCAAGATAAATGTAAAATTCATCTCAATCTGGGAACTTGTGGGCCTGGGTCTTGTCACTATCATTCACACTTTCTGCCCTTGTCATGTCATACTGTCCTCTGACTCATGCAAATCTGGTCATTTTGAGCCAGTGCAGAGACTTGGCTTGGGGAGAATGGAAGTAGGACTCTGGAAGGCCTGTGAAAGATAGCTTAAGAGAAACCAGAGAGTCTTGTGGACCTCTCAGAACCCGCAGAAGTTGTGAAGGCTCCAGGGACTGAAGGTAGGGAAGGAGATTCACAAATATCTTTCTTTTTTTTTAATGCATAAGTTTTTTGAAGTTTCCAAGATGAAGAAAACAGGTGCAGAGTTTCAGGGTGGGATAGTCTTGAGAAACTATCTACTACAATGCTCAGACTCTGCTCAACATGTTTGTTTGACTTCCATCCAAGAGGCATGAAGATATCCCTCCTTTCCTAATCCATCCACAGGGAACAAAGAGAATAATATCCAGGAGGCAAAAACGTCCTATAAATATACCCTGCTCTTTTTAGTTTTTGCCTTTGTCCTAAACAGAGGCCTGCTTCATGTCTCACATTCTACTTCTCCAAGAGAGAAAGACTGTTCAAAGTTTGAGCATCTGTTAGGAAAGAAAAATCTTTAGCCACAGAAGACCTGCCTATAGTTGCATGAACAAAGACCCCCAATCACCTTACACTTTCTTTCTCATTGGCTCTTAAGAGATTTGGGATATTGGCCATGGGCTTGGGGAAACTGGGGCTCTCATTCTCTAGATTATTTATGGTCCTGCTTTTACAGTTTTCTCTTTTTGAGTACCACATGGAAAAGAGTCCTTGTCATATAGAAAGAGCTTACAGTCCCACGTATAGAAAAGAAGGGGACCTAGTCATTGGGGGCTTCTTCCCCTTGTTTCTGATGTTAGAGGAAAAAAATTGCAAGACATTATTCAAACATCCTCCTACCAGGAGTGGTGCAAAACCAAAGTAAGTGGTTGTTTGTATTTTTAGATTGATGTAATAGTCTTCTATATTTCTAACTGACTGCTTTGTTGGTAGAGTTGTGTTTTATTTCTGCTCACACCTTTGGTTAAAGCAAAGACCTGGGTTTGACACTTTCTAAAAACCTGCTACTCAAGAATCTGATAAATTAAAAGTTTTATTCATGTGCAGTGTAGCAAGCAGAGAAATAAAGACTGTCCTTACAAACAGAGGGCATTATAAGCAGTCAGAGACTGATGATCCCAGCCAGCAGGGAAAAAAAAAAACTCACCCAGGAAAAGAATGAGGGAGATACATAATGGAAGAAATACACTCAAAGTTGGGGTTCAGGTGGCAAAACTACATTCTCTAATATAGGGCTTGGTTGAGAACTGGTTATTGATGCCAAATATAGGAGAAAATATTCCTTATTGGAACCATTTGTGATGGAAAAGTTCTCAAGGTCACTTAACACTGCTAAGCTTGGGTGAGGTTTGAATACCTGCATACCATAAACTGGGGGAAGGATCTAATGTTTTCTATTTTAGGAAACAGAAAAGAGAACAAATTCAAACTACTCCAGTCATTCCCAGGTTTCATTCAATCCAAAACTTTGAGCCACATCTGCCTGATAGAGAGTTACCAGTAGAAAAGGACAAAATGTCTTTCTTTGCTTATAAACGTTGAGGGGCTTTAGAAGTACTGGATCGAAATGTATCTGTGTTGGAGTTCTATCTTTTTAAATATAACTTTAAAATATACCTAAAACATCAAACAATATAAAGTTTACAATGACCACAAGTGCTATGTCTATCAGACTATTGACAAGGTTTATTAACTGTACTGTTTTTATTTTTTTATTTCTAGAAAATGTAAACTATAGGTCAATTTCCCACAAATAAACCATCAGAACACCATGTAGAAGCCATGAGCTAGGGATTAACAAATTAAAAAAAAAATGACCCTGGCATCAAGAATTGGTTTATATACTATTATTGCAATGCCGCCTATATTTGAGATAATCATTTGTGAAAATAATTCCTCCTCTGAGTAAGGAAATTGCTCAGAGTGAATATAATTGGAATTGTTTCTGCTTTGGCCAGAAACCCTAAGGCTCTTCCCTCCCAGACTGATTTTTTGACTAGTTTAAAAAGCCATTCTTTGTCCCATTTCTTACCTAGCCTTAATGACTTAATAGGTGTTGCCTCAGTCAAACTGAAACCTCTTAAAGACCTTAGCTTAAAAAGGCCAAGTTCTTCCACTGCATCTGGGGCCATCTCCAGTTGTCCTGATGTGTATCTTGACAGTGGACTCAAGTGGCTTTGGAGGAGAAAGTGAGGCTGGTGACTTTGCATAAGGCTTCCTCCCTTAAATTCAATTCATTTGCATGTCATGGCATTATCTCCTTGATGTCATGGTCCTCTTTTGGCTATGGAAGACAAACAGTAACCTTTGTGAGTAGTAGCAGCTGACCCACTGCGGACCCAAGTGGAATTGGTCAGTTGGTGGGCAACACAGCTCGCTCTGTCTCTCTGTCTCACTCTCTCTTTCCCTGTCTCTCTCTCTGTCCCTGTCTCTCTCTCTCTGTCCCTGTCTCTCTCTCTCTCTGTCCCTGCCCCTCTCTCTCTGTCTCTGTCTGTCTCTCTGTATCTCTCTCTCTCTTTCTCTTTCCTTCTGAAACCTAGCAAGATATTTTGAGGTTTACAGGTTACATTTCTTTCTTAACTATCATGCCTCACACCCAAATCACTCTGGCTCTCACTTACACACCAACGCAAGGTCTCCAGTCAAGCTCCAAGAGATCATTATTTGGCCCTAATTTGACAAGAAACTCTGAGGGTGTTCCCTTTCCAGACTGATTTTTTGACTGGGCTGAAGTGGTCAATCTTTGCCTCATTTTACCTATCCTTAATGATTTAATGGGTGTTGCCTCAGTCAAACTGAAGCCTGTTACAGACCTTAGTTTAAAAAGGTCAAGTTCTTCCACTGCATCTGGGGCCATCTCTGGTTGTCTTGATGTATATCTTGTCACTGAAGGAAGGACAAACAACAACTTACTAATTGAGGTGTGTGAAATGCACTATATTCTAATTCCTTCTCCATGTTGATTAGGTGGACTTTTGCTAAGACCTGGACATGGTTTTTAACAACTATTTTCTTTTTCTCTCATTTAATTCTTTTCCATTTTTCATGGCAGGGTATTACAGATTCTCATATCCTTCCCTCAGAGTTCTCCTTCTCGGTCCTTCTTCTAATCACGTATCTTTGGCTATTTTCTTTTTTTCTGCCAGAAATTATTTACCTTGTCTTTAATTCTGATCATACCTCTACTCTGGGGATAGAGAAGGTACTGCAGCAATCACATGAGGAAAATATACTTTAAAATATTAATAGTTACAATTTTCCTCATTTAAAAGCCAAAAAAATATTATTACTGATCAATTTTCTGTATACACTGGGAAAAACCCCAGTCATTTCTGACTCAAGCATCATCTTTTCCAAGGACTTGATGAAAGGTAAGAGAGGTGTTTATCATATCTTCAGATGACACAGAGCTAGGAGGGTTTGATTAAACATGGAATGAGAAACTTAGGACACTACAAAATCTTGGATGGCTCAAGGATGGCACTGGATCAAGTAAGGAGAAGCTTAATAGTCATAAATGGACTCTTCATTATTCTTTCAAAATAAACAATGTAAGAATACCAGGAATGATGTGTGGTTATCATCAGAAAAATTATCTGAGGGTTGTAGCAAACTGTTAACTGATTTAAAGAGAGAATTCTTCTTCCATTACAAAGAATGTGATGGTCTTTCAGTACAAACTCTATTCAGACCACATTTGGTTTATTATATTACTCTCTGGTCACAGCATTGTAGAAAATGCTGCAAAAAGTTGGAGAGGAAGTGGAAAAGGGCAAGAAGTATGGCAAAGTGCTTTAAATCAACGTCACTTGCATATCATTTTGAATGAATCAGAGTTGTTTAAAAGAGCCAAGGAGAATGTGATACCTGGTATCGTAGACCAAACCTATTGATTTGGAAGGCTCTTTTTTGGGGGGGAGGGCTTGGCTCTTTAGGTCATAATTAAGAGATATGAGTAGACAAATTTAGGGTTGATGGAAGGAATAACTTCTTAATAGTTTAAGTGATGTAAATATGGAATGGATTTTCATTATGGATTGTGGGGTCCTCTTGAATGGAATGACTGTAGATTACTTGAAGGAGGATGTTGTATAATAATCCTACAAAAGGAGATGAGACCTGGATCAGAGACAGAAAGGTTATTCAAACTCAGCAGATGAGCCTCCATTTACTCTTAGAGACAATGAGTACCCAGTCATCTTTTTTGGGCCTAGGGCAGAGTAGTGATTGATATAGGCACACACACCAATGTTTTCAAATGCTGTTCTGGTAGTTCTATAAAGACCCAAACCATATCTCTCAAATGTAAATACCTATAAAATATATGATGAGAGGTCTTCTGCCCAATTATTTAAAATCTCCATTCAAGTAAGGGAGTCACCACTCCAAAAGTTCTTTGTTTCCCTTTAGAAGATTCCTTTTAATCCCAAAGTGATCTTTTTACCCCAGAATGTACCACAACCTTTAGATTCTTCTTGGCCATTGGAAAGTTCCTGCCAGAAGCACATATTGAGAAAGGTCTCCATGTCAGCCATCCTTCTTTGTCTCAGCACTGATTCTGAATCTCTGAATTTCCACATTATACCCAACACCCAAGAGTATCTTATCTCCCCTCCTCTCCTAATTTTTCTTTGTTTTTTAAGGGTTGTCTTTCCCTAACCTACATTAAGTTACTTAAGGGCATCGACTCCATTTTCCTATTCTTTGTGGTTGTGTCCCAAGCTCTTAGCACAGTGCCAGGCACAAAGTGAACATTTTAACAAATGTGTCTTGATTTTTTACCAAGCCTATAGATTGGTTTCTGATTGTTTGAACCAGAAATTTTAGTTCTTCATGTTGGTTTCCTTTCTTATGCTCTTATGAAGCAAGATGAACAAATGCTACACAAAAAAACAGGTTTCGGTTCCCTTTATATAATGTGATGTTGTGGGGAGAGAGCTGTTCATACACTGTCTGCTTTCTAACAACCCAACACTTGGAACTGGAAAGAGACAAGATAATGTATTCATTCTTCTAAAGCTTCCTTTAGGAAGATTGAGGAGATAGAAATGATTTTGCAAACAGAAGGTTTGTCATGAAGTCACTCCCTGGCTCATCTTGACTGGCTCTTTGCAGGAGTTGGTGTTCTGAATCATGGGCCAATTTTCTGCTTATGTGGCTCAAGCAAACTGCTTGCTTGATGCTCTTGGGCTATATTTTAATCAGCTGCTGTGACTCTGGACTTTGGTGTTCTCTTTCAAAGACTGTGTTCCCAGGGGACTGCTAATGATCCTTCTAAATGTTGGAATCTGATCGTGTTGTAACCTGCTTAATTACATCTCTAGATCCTCATTCCCTTACAGAGTAACTTCAGGTCGTATGCTTAGGGACACATGACGGTATAGGGGATGAGGCAGGGGAGGACAGTCAGTTGTTCATCATGTCTTTGGTCTCTCATCACTTCTTCCTTAAATCAGTACCTGGGAAGGGAAAAAAAAAAGAAAAAAACTCCCAATGGCCAAAGTAAGGGTGTAATCCATCTTATTGTATCATCCTCATTTTAGAAGTCAATGAATTGTTATGACCCAAACTTTCTTTCAAAGGTGCTGTCTTGCATGTGCTATGTGGGCAGTAAACAGAAAATGTCTGTGCAGGTTTCAAGGAGCAAATCCTCAGTCCACCACCCACTTCCTCTATTTTCAAATGGGCACATGGGGAAATTAATTATCTAAAATCTTTAATTGTTCTTTCAGAATGGAGTCAGGAAGTTTCTCTTTTACCTCCTTCTGACTCCCATCTCCAAGCTTTCATTTATAGCCAGAAAATCAATATTAATGCCATTGAGGTTTTCACTGAATGAATCATCCTGATTAGGAAAAAGAAATAGTTCCTGAGGAACCAACATCACATTTTGCTATACCACATGATAGCAGCCACCCTGGGTCCCAAGTAATGATTCCTGGTCCGACCTCTTGCACTCACCAGTCTTTTCCCCTACGTCCATATTGACCCATCTCTAGTCCTTTTTCCCCTCACTACCCCCTCAAAAGCCACATACATTACTCAATGTTGTCTATCCCTTGGAACTCACATATTCTTTCTCCAGTTATGTAGATGATGTCATCTTTGTTGATAGAACTGTACCTCAGAGAAAGAGACTTCTGCTTGCATTACACCTATCATCATACCCATGATTCTCACTGCAGGTATACAATCCTCCTACCTAATTCTATTTTTTTCTTGTCAACTTCTCCCATTTCCAAATTCGATGGGCTTTGATCTTTAATATTCTGTTTATAGTATATCTTTTCTATTGATTCTATCTTCCTCTGTAGCTACTCTCTTGTTATGACATTATAGAAGTTACCATGCTGCTACTGTTACCATGTCCCTGGTAAAAGTGTATCCCTCACTTTTCTCTGTAATCCACTGCCCTTCTCGTTATACATGAAACCTTTCACTGTGCTTTTGTCTGCCAATTTTTTTTTCTCGTTTTTCTCTTCCTTAGGTATTAGCACAATATTTGTGTAATAAATGGAATTTGATTGTACCCCTTCTTTATCTGTTTTTCCAAATAGTTTATAAATTATTGGAATTAATTGTTCTTCAAGTAGTTAGTAGAATTCAATTATGAATCCATCTTGCCTCGGTATTATTTTTCTTAGAGAGTGAATTAATGGATTATTCAATAAATTTCTAAGATACAGTTATTTAAACATTCCATTTCCTCTGTTTTAATTTTTAATTTATAGTTTTGTAAATATTCATCCATTTAAGCTAGATTGTCAGGTTTTGGGATATATATTTTAGGTAAACTAGCTTCTAATAATTGCTTTAATTTTCACTTATTTGGTGTGAATTCACCTTTTAAAATTTTGATACTGGTAATTTAGTTTTCTTTCTTTTTTTAAATCAGATTAACTAATATTTAATAAATTATATTGTTTTGTTTTCCATAAAAATAGTTTCTTCTTGTATTTATTAATTTAATTATTTCCTTACTTTCATTTTTTTTTAAATCTCTCCTTTGTTTTTCAGGATTTCCAATTTGGTGTTTAATGAGATATTTTCAATTTTTAATTTTCTGGGTTCTTTTAAGATTCATGGCCAATTCATTGATCTGTTCTTTCTGTTATATTTTTAATTGTAACTTATTTTCCCCAATTACTTGTCAAGAAAATTTTTAGTATGTGTTTTTATAGGATTTTGAGTTCCAAATTCATCTCTCTCTCTCTCTTTCTTCCCTCCCCTCTCCTGAAAATGGTACACAACTTGATATAATTTATACATGTACTATCCCGTAAAAATATTTCCATATTAGTCACAGTTCTGAAAAAATGAACTGATCAAAAGAAAAAAACACAAGAAAGAATAAAGTAAGTGAAAAAAATATGCTGCAATCTGCATTCAGAATTCATCAGTTCTTTAGCTGGATATGGACGGCATTTTCCTTCATGAACTTTTTGTAGCTGTCTTTGATCATTGTGTTCCCAAGAAGATCTAAGACATTCATAGTTGATTATCACACAGTGTTGATGATACCATGTACAATATTTTCCTGGTTCTGCTCATTTCATTTTGCATAAGTTGTACAAGTTTTTCCAGATTTTTCTGAAATCTGCTTGTTCATCATTTCTTATTGCACAATAGTATTCCACTACATTCATATACCACAACTTGTTCAGCCATTCCCCAATTGATTGACATTCCCTAAATTCCCAATATTTTGCCACCACAAAAAGGCCTGCTATAAATATTTTTGCACATGTAAGTCCTTTAATCTTTTTTACAATCTCTTTTGGATATGTATCTAATAGTGGTTTACTGGATCAAAAGGTACATACAGTTTGGTTGATCTTTGGTCATAGTTCCAAATTACTCTCCAGGATGGTTGGATCAATTCAATTCATTATTCTACCAACATTGCTTCAGTGTCCCAATTTTCATACACCTTTTCCAGTATTTATCATTTTCCTTTTCTGTCATATTAGCCAATCTGATAGATATGAGGTAGTACTTCAGAGTTGTTTTAATTTGCATTTCTCTAATCAAAAATGATTTAGAGCACTTCTTAATATGACTATAGATAGCTTTGATTTCTTCATCTGAAAACTGCCTGTTAATATCTTTTGACCTTTTATCAATTGGGCAATGGCTTGTATTCTTATGAATTTGACCCAGTTCCCTATATATTTGTGAAATGATGTTTTTTATCATAGACAGAGGGCATGGATATAAGGTGAATTTGAAGCAATGAAATAAAAAAAAGGGATGACGAAGAGGAGTAAAATGGGAGTAGAAGGAAGGGAGACGTAGAATGGCTTAAATTATTTCACGTGAAGAGGGATGAAAGACCTATGACAGTGGAAAGAAAAATGGGAGAGTGGCCATTGACCATTGCTTGAACCTTACTCTCATCAGTATTGCCTTAAAGAGGGAATCATATGCATAATCATTTGAATATAGAAATTTATCTTACAGGAAAAGGAAGTAAGAGGGGAAGAGATCAAATTAATGGAGAGGGGACTTACAGAAGGGAGGACAGATTAGAGGAGGTGATAGGCAGAAGCAAATCATTGGTGAAGTGGCAAAGGGTGAAAGGAGAGAGGACAGATAGGAAGAAGAATAGAATGGAAGGACATTCACAGGTGTTAATCCTAACTGCAAAGGGAATGAGATGCATTGTCCCACTAAACTGAAGCAGATTGCAGAATGGTTTAAAAAAATCAGAATCTTTATTCATTGTTCAGCTGACATACTGATAGATAAGATGGATCCCAAATCTTCCTAACCCATGTGGAAGACCTCATTTCTGTTTAGAATGTAAACAGAATCTAATCTAGGTGAATTCCATCTCTATAACACTAGGATTATGACCTTGGCATCCCCCCATTGGATTTTAGGTAACTCAGCTCATGAAGGAGAAAACTGCCCACAGTGGTCTGTGGGTAGAGATGGATTCCTTTCTCCAGATTCCTGGAGGTGGCTAAGTCTCATGATCAAAGTATATTCTCTGCAGGAGGGGTTGAGGGCTTTCAACCCACCTCCTTATTTGAAAAAGTCCACCCCCTCAATAATTGTTAGCCTCTCAGGGTTGATTTTCATCTGTCAAGGGCATCTCTTTTTCCAAAGGTATTTAAGCATTCAGTAATCAACATGTTTTTGTCTTTGGTTACTGAGAAAGACTACTTATCATCAATTTATTAATTACTTGTTAGTCTCATTAATAAATTGATTATTAATTATTCAGAAATTCTGTCTCTCTGGCTCTTCATTTATCTTTAGGTTTTCATCTTCTACAATCCTCAATTGCCTGTGGGAAGTAATTGTCCTACTAAGCCTATGGTTTCCACTAGTGGGTTAACAGGCAGACTTGTGTGGAATGTGATGTATCAATCTAAAACATTATTGAGAGTTCTATTATTTTATTATTATTAATACATTCATCCACCAATTGTTTGGAGTGTCTTCCAATTGTCAAAATACTGTGGTTAATGCTATCAAGGCTAGACAAATGTAAAATTCATCTCAGCCTGGGCACTTGTGGAACTAGGCCTCATCACTATCATTCACACTTTCTGCCTTGTCAGGCTACATTTTCCTCTAACTGATGCAATATCTGGTCATTTTGAGCCAGTGCAGAGATTTGGCTTGAGGAGAATGGAAGTAGTTCTCTGGAAGGCCCAAGACATCTAGCTTGAGAGAGATCAGAGGGTCCTGTGGCATCTCAGAACCCATGGAAGCTGTCAAGGCTCCAGGAACTGAAGGCAGGGACGGACATTCACAAACATATTTTTTAACGCTTAATATTTTTTTTAAATTTCCAAGATGAAGAATGCAGGTTCAAAGTTCCAGGGCAAGAGAGACTCTTACTCTCAGACTCTGGTCAATATATTTATTTGGCTTGTGCCCAAGAGGCATGAAGATGGCCCTCCTTGTCTAATCCATCCACAGGGAACAAAGACAATAATATCCAGAAGGCAAAAATGTCCTATGAATATGCCCTGATTTTCTAGCTTTTGCTTTTGTCCTAAACAGAGGCCTGTTTCATGTCTCATATTCTGCTGTCTCAAATTAGAGGGATTATTCAAAGCTTGATCATCCATTAGGAAAGAAAAATCTTTAGCAATGTAGAATATGCCTATAGTTGCATGAACAATAACACCCAATCACCTTATACTCTCCTACTTCTTGGCTCTTAAGATATTTGGGATATTGGCCATGGGCTTGGGGAAACTGGGGCTCTCATTCTCTAGATGATTTGTGGTCCTGCTTTTACAGTTTTCTCTTTTTGAGTACCACATGGAGAAAAGTCCTTGTCATATAGAAAGAATTTACAGTCTGACATATAGAAAAGAAAGGGACCTAGTCATTGGGGGCTTCTTCTCTTTGTTTCTGAAGTTAGAGGAAAAAATTCACAAGGGATTATTCATACAATCTCCTACCTGGAGTGGTACATAACCAAAGTAAGTGATTGTTTTTATTTTTCTGATTGATGTAATAGTTATCAATTTTTCTGACTGATTGCTTTGTTGGTAGAGGTGTGTTTTAGTTTTATTTCTCCTTACAGCTTTGGTTAAAGCAAAGACCTGGGTTTTGCAATTTCTAGAAATCTAGTTCTCAGGCATCTGATAAGTTAAAGCTTTTATTAATGTGCAGTGTAACAAGCAGAGAAACAGACTATCCATACATATTCTATATGGACATTATAAACAGTCAGAGATTCATGCCCTCAGATGAAAAAAAAAACCTCACCCGGTACAAGGATGAGGAAGACATATCTGGAAGAAAATACACTCAAAGTTGAAGTTCAGGTGACAAAACTATATTTCCTAACATTGGCCTTGGTTAAGAACTGGTTATTGGTGCCAACTATGGGAGAAAATATTCCTTATTGGAACCATTTGTGATGGAGAAGCTCTCCAGGTCACTTATCAATGAGAGTCTTGGGTGAGATTTGGGTAGAGGGAGTTCCTGCATATTTATACTACAAACTGGGGGAAGGATCTAAAATTAACTATCTAAGGCACGAGAAAAGAGAACAAATTCAGAATATTCAAGTCATTCCTGAGTTTTATTCAGTCCAAAGCTTCAAGTCACATCTTTCTGACTGAGAGTTACCAGTGGAAAAAATATAAAATATCTATTTTTGCCTATAAACTCTGATGAGCTTTAGTACCATTTGATTTAAGTGACTTCATATTGGAGTTCTATAATTATAAGTATTACATTAAACATATCTAAAACATCAAACAATACAAAATTTACAATGACTATAAATGGCATGTATATCAAACCACTGACAAGATTCATTAATTGTATTCTTTTTATTTCTTTTATGTTTAGGAAATATGAGCTACAAGGAAATTTCCCACAAATGAATGATCAGAACACCACATGCATGCCATGAGCTAGGGATTGACCCTAACACATCATCAATAATTGTTTTATTTACTATCTTTGAAATGTTGCCTATATTTGAGATGATTATTTGTGAAAATAACTCTTCTTCTGTGTAAGCAGACTGATCCTTTTGATGGTTTAGAAACAGGGATGAAATACAGTCCTTTCATTCCTCATTTTTATCCCCAATCCTTTTGCTCTGCTTTCTTTTACTTTCTTCCTATTTCTTAACACTCTGATGGTTTTGAAATTTTAGGAGGGGGCATAGTGATTGGACCTGATTTTGGAATTGTCCTTAGGAGGTCTTTACAATGAGGTCAGTGATAATGGCATAAGGCTCTCTTCAAGGATATCTCCTAACTGAGGTGTGTGAAATGCACAATATTCCTAATTCATTCTGTGCACCAGGCCAAGCCCCACTTGATCATTGTTTGGGCCCTGCTTGACTCAGAGTGAATGCAAATTGGAATTGTTTCTATTTTGGCCAGAAACCCTGAGGGTCTTCTCTTCTCAGACTGATTTTTTTATTAGGTTAAAGAGGTTTTTCTTTGTCTCTTTTTACCTAGCCTAAATCACTAATTGGGAGTTGCCTTAGTCAGACTGAGACCTGTTAAAAACCCTAGCTTAAAAAGGTCAAAGTCTTCCACTTTATCTGTGGCCATTTCCAGTAGTCCTAATATGTATCTTGCCACTGGATCCAGATGGCTCTGGAGAAGAAAGTGAGACTGTTGACTTTGCACATCCCTCCCTCACTTAAATCCAATTCACTTGCATGTTATGGTATCACTTCCCTGATGACATCATCATCTTTGGGAATGAAGAAAAATAAAACAGCCTCTGTGGGTAGTAGTAGCTGCCCCACTGGGGACTGAAGTGGAACTGGACAGTCAAACAAAACAGATTTCTTTCTTTCTTTCTTTCTTTCTTTCTTTCTTTCTTTCTTTCTTTCTTTCTTCCTTCCTTCCTTCCTTCCTTTCTTTCTTTCTTTCTTTCTTTCTTTCTTCCTTTCATCACTTCTGTGATGTCATGGTCCTCTTCAACAACAAAGGAGAAGGGGGCAGCTAGGTGGCACAGTGGATAGAGCACCGGCCCTGAAGTCAGGAGGACCTGAGTTCAAATCCAACCTCAGACCAAACACTTGACACTTACTAGCTCTGTGACCCTGGGCAAGTCACGTAACCCCAATTGCCTTAAAAGAAAAGGAGAAACAACAACAATGACAACTTCCTAATTGTGGTGTGTAAAATGCACAATATTTCTAATTCCTTCTGTGTACTTGGAGTTTTTGCTAAGACCTAGGCATGGGAAGTCTCTGAAAACTAATTCATTACTCTTATTTAATTCTTCTCCATTTTGCATAGCAGTATATTACAGATTCTCATATTCTTCCCTCAAAGTTCTCCTTCTCAGTCCTTCTTTTAATCACATATCCTTGACTATTATCTTCTTTGCTGCCAGAATTTCTTCACCTTGTCTTTATTCTGATCACATCTCTACTCTCGGAATGGAGGAGGTCCTGCAATAATCACATGAGAAAAGTGTATCTTAAAAGTATTAACTGTTAAAATTTTCCTTTCTTCAAAGCTAAAAAGTTTGTTACTCATCACTTTTTTGTATACACTGGGAAGAACTCCATTCTTTTCAAATGAAATGAGTCAAGCATCATCTTTTCCAAGGACTTGGTGAATGACAAGAAAACAGTTTAACAAGTTTGCAGATGACACAGAGCTAGGAGGGGTTTATAAACCATGACATGAGAAACTTAGGAGACTGAACAATTGTGGAAGGCTTAAGGATGTCATTGAGTCATACAAAGAGAAACTTAATAGTGATAATTGAACTCTTCATCCTGCCTTCAAAATTAACAATATAAGAATACCAAGAATGAAGTGTGATTACTATCAGAAAAATTATCTGAGTGTTGTAGTGAACTATTAAGTGATTTAAAGAGAGGAATTTTCTTCTCTTATAAAGAATGTGTCTCAGTACAAGATTCTAGTCAGACCACATTTGGTTTATTATATTACTTCCTGGGCAGAGCGTTGTAGAAAATGTTGCAAAAAGCTAGAGAGGAAGTGGAAAAGGACAAGAAGTATGGCAAAGGGCCTTATATCAATGTCACTTGCAAAACATTTTGAATGAATCAGAGTGGTTTAAAAAAGCCAAGAGGTACATAATAACTGTTATCATGGATCAAAGCCTATTGACTTGAAAGACTCTTTGAAGAGTTTGTTTATTGATTGATTGATTGATTTGTTTGTTTGTTTATTTTCCTTTTATCTGTACATCCTCATGGCTGTACTTTATTAGAGGCCTCATATATGCTAGTAAGCTGATTGAAGCACAAGGTAATCATTTCAGTTTCTCCTCTTTGGGAATTCCAGTGTCTGCCTTTCAGTTAACTACATTGTGAGCTTAAGATCTTTTATTTAACGTCTCATTGTCATTGTCCTCTCTGGAGCCTTTGACACTATTGATCACTCTCTCCTCCTTGATGCTCTCTTCTCTCTAGGGTTTGGGGAGCAGGTTTCCTCTGTTCTCTCCTACTTTTCTTACTGCTTTTTCCCTGTCTCCTTTGCTGGATCCTTTTCAGATCACATTCTCTAACTGTAGGTGTCCCTCAGGGATGTGTCACTAACCCACTCTATTACTTCACATAGTTATCTTATCAGTTCTCTTGGTTTACATAGCGTCTCTCTGCTGATGATTCTCAGATTTACCTATCGTGGCTCAAACTCTCTACTGACCTAACATCTCATATCACATTTCAGATATCTGGAACTAAATGTCCAGAGAACAACCTAAGTTCAGTATGTCCAAATGGAAATCATTCTCTTTTGCCCCTAAACTCTCCCTCCTCCCACTTTCCTTGTTACAGTAGAGGACACCACCATCCTCTGATTCCCTCTGGCTCCCAATCTCAGAGTCATCTTAAAATCTTCTCTATCCCTTACTTCACTTATCCAAGCTATTGCCAAGATCTGTCAATTTCAGCTTAGCAATGCCTCTTAAATATATAGCTCCATGTCTGACTGTCTGTCTATCTCTTTCTCTATCTCTCTCCTTTTCTCTGTCTTTGTCTTTGCCTCTGTCTCTCTCTGTCTCATCTCTCTCTGTCTCTCTCTCTCACTTTCTATTTTTATCTGTCTCTCTGTTTCTGTGTTTGCATACTTTCTTTCCAATTAAAATATAGTTTCTTTGATGATAGGATTTCTTTTGCAGCTTCTTATATCTTCAGTGCTTAGCACAGTACCTGGCACATAATAGGTGCTTAGTGATTGTCAACAGATAGATTACCTTATTTTCAGTTATCCATCTTCTAAGAGAGGCACAATATTTCCTAACAGAGTAAGACAGGAGGATGGACTATAGGGCCAATTTTTATGCCCTGTTTCTGTGTTTGTGTACTTTCTGACAAAGAAGATGAAAACATATAACCGGAAGAAGAAAACAAAGCCAAAGCTCCTACATCCAAAGCCTCCAGGAAAATATGAATCAATCCCAGGCCTTCGAAGAGCTCAAAAGGGATTTTGACAAGCAAGTAAGAGAAGTAGAGGAAAAACTGAGAGTTACACAAGAAAATCATGAAAAAACAAGTCAACAGCTTGCTAAAGGAGACCCCAAAAATACTGAAGAAAATAACACCTTAAAAAATAGCCTAATCCAAATGGCAATAGAGGTCCAAAAAGTCAACTAGGAGAAGAATGCCCTAAAAAGCAAAATTGGCCAAATGGAAAAGGAAGTCCAAAAGACTGCTGAAGAAAATACTTCCTTAACAATTAGAATAGATCAATTGAAAGCTAGTTACATTACGAGAAATCAAGACACTGTAAAACAAATCCAAAAGAATGAAAAATTAGAAACCAATGTGAAACTACCTCATTGGAAAAACAACTGACCTGGAAAACAGATCCAGGGGAGAAAATTTAAAAATTATTGACCTATCTGAAAGCCATGATCAAAAAAAGAGCCTATACATCATCTTTCAAGAAATGATCAAGGAAAACTTCCCTGATATTTTAGAACCAGAGGGCAAAATAGAAATTGAAAGAATACACCAATCTCTTCCTGAAAGAGATCCCCAAAGGAAAACTTTCCCTAGGAATATTATAGCCAAATTCCAGAGTTCCCAGGTCAAGGGGAAAATATTACAAGCAGCCAGAAAGAAGCAATTCAAGTATTGTGGAAACACAATCAGGATAACACAAGATTTAGCAGTTTCTATATTAAGGGACTGTGGGTCATGGAATATAATATTCTGGAAGGCAAAGGACATAGGATTACAACCAAAAATCACCTACCCATCAAAACTGAGTATAATTCTTCAGGGGAAAAATGGTCGTTCAGTGAAATAGAGGACTCTCAAGAATTCTTGATGAAAAGACCAGAGATGAATAGAAAATTTGACTTTCAAATACAACAGTCAAGTGGAACATGAAGAGGTAAACAGGAAAGAGAAATCATAAGAGACTTATTAAGGTTGAACTGTTTACATTCTTGCATGGAAAGATGATATTTGTAACTCATGAGACCTTTGTCAGTATTAGGGTATGAGGGAAAAATTATATGTATAGATAGATAGATAGATAGATAGATAGATAGATAGACAGATAGACAGACAGACAGACAGATAGATAGAGAGACAGATAGATGGATAGATGGCACAGGGCAAGTTGAAGATGAAGGGGTCTTATCTGGAGAATAAAATTAAGGGGTGAGAGAGGATTATACTAGGAGAAGGAGAAAGGGAGAGGTAGAATGGGGTAAATTATCTCACAAAAAAACAGAAAAGAAAAGGTTCTTACAGTGGAGGGGAAATGGGGGAAGGTGAGAGGGAATAAGTGAATCTTATTCTCATAGGATTTGACTTAAGGAGGGAATAATATACACACTCAATTGGGTATGGAAATCTGTCTTACCCTACAGGAAAATAGGGGGAGGGAAGGGGACAAGAGAGTAGGGGGATGATAGAGAGGAGGGCAGATTGGGATAGGGAGTAATCAGAAGCAAGTACTTCTGAGGAGGGACAGGGTCAAAAGAAAGAGTAGAATAAATGGGCATGGGTGGGATAGGATTAAGGGAAATAGAGTTAGTTTTTCACAGCATGTCTACTATGGAAGTGTTTTGCATAACTGCACATATATAACCTATATTTAGTTGCTTTTCTTATCAATGAGGGTGGATGGGGAGGGAGGAAGGGAGAAAATTTGGAATCCAAAGTTTTAAAAACACATGTTTAAAACAAATATTTTCACATGAAACTGGGACAGAAGAAATACAGGAAATGGGGTACAGAAATCTATCCTGCCCTACAGGAAAATAGAAGGGGAAGGGGATAAGAGAAGGGGGGAGAGATAGAAGGGAAGGCAGACTGGGGATGGGGTATTCAGAATGCACGCCATCTTGGGGTGGAGGGAGGGGCGAGATGGGGTGAAAATTTGGAACTCAAAATCTTGTGGAAGTAAATGTCGAAAACTAAAAATAAATAAATTTATTAATAAGAAACACATTTTTATAAAGTGTTGAATGTGTATTTTCTAACTGGATACTCAGAGAAAATTACAATGAACCAGATGCAGCCTCTGTGGGATCCAGTTGGGGAGGCCAAAAGACAATGTAAGAGAAATCAGAGTTGGTTAAGTTCAAAGTCAAGATGTTATTTTCTTGTTTGTGTAACAACTAATCCTTCACTGAGCAGAGAGGATGAAAACATGCATCAGGGGAGTCAGAAATTGTATATTTCATGGAATTTCTGACAGTAAATCCATTGATGTTTCTATGCCAATGCTTACTTATGTTATTTCTGTTTTCCTACATTATCCTTTGGACTTCTCACAGTTTTGATTTTTCAAGGATCAGGGGGATCTGTGATCACTTTCTTTTAAGCAGTATCCTACAAATAGTAGTTAAAACAACAACTTCTTTTCAGAGAATACTAGGGAACTGTGAAATTCATTAATAATTATTCAAATTTCATCAAGTACAATTCATTTCAAAACACATTTATGATGCGGTGATATATAATGTGAATGTACTAAAAGCTAGACTCTGAGATAAATGAAATTTCAAAAACACATAATCTCCCTAATTCCTTTATGCAGTTTTTATTTTTCTATTTGGTCACAATGTGTATTCTATTTAAATTGCATTCACAAATTATTTGAATATACATATATACATCTACCTGTCCCTCCACCTCTTTATTTATTCAATACAATGAAATTCTATCATTGACAATTGTAGTGTCAGCCAGTACAAATTTTAGCTTGAGTTGAGATTTACAAGACCTTGGGGATTTCAAGAGGTAGAGATGAGAAGTCAGGAAAGAAAACTTCTTCTGAGACATAGACGCAGAAGGTGAAGTTTTATTTCCTCTCAATATCAAATCTAATTCACTTCATTTGTTGAAGATTTTCATTCTAAGGATTTGTGATTGTGGTTGAATTGTTTATATCATGTCCCAATCTTCCTGGCCCATTTGAGGTTTTCTTGCTAAAGATACTGGAGTGTTTTGTCATTTCCCTCTCTATCTTATTTTATAGACAAGGAAACTCAGGCCATCAAGCTTAAGTGATATGCATAAGGTCAAACAGCTAGTATGTGTCTGAGGCTGCATTTCAATTCAAGAAAGTAGTCTTCCTGACTCCAGGTCAGGTGATTTACCCACTGCATCACTTAGCAGCCCCACTTGGCATGTAAAGAAAATTAGTTCAGAAAGGTTCATTATGCCTATCCCAAGATCATTATGACTTGTGACTCCTGCTTTGTGGTAAGAGTGTTCTAATTGGCTGAGAAGCAAGAAATTTCTTCACATCTTAAATGCTTACATGCTAGTCATTGCTTCCTCTGGACTGGCTCCTTGCAGGTCACTATGTTCTGGTTGACAAATCAAACCTTTGCCTGGGTAGCCCTAAGAGGGACTGCTCATCTGAATCCTCTTCTGAATTGTTTGGTCCTCCCATTGACCCTGCTTGTGTACCTGGATGTAGAGCAGATTTCTGATAACTCTTGCAATCTTTCAAAGCTCATTCACTTATATTTCTAGGTATTCCCTTCAAAATTACCAAAGAAAAGAAATAGGAAAATCAGGTCAACAAGTTTTTACAACTTTTCCTTGTGTGCTAGCACTGTGGCACATCTGGGCATACAATTATATTTACTGTAACTGCAATTCTTGACCTAAAATAAAAGCATATGTCCTAGTGTAAGATAACACATCAAAGGAGGCTGAAATGCAGAGGTTTCTTTTTTTTTGTTTCTTAGTTTTTTTTTTTTATAAGATGTAGATAGTTGTGAGGGGAATAGTGGCAAGGAATTCTGGAAAGCTAGTTATAAGAGGTTCTAGGAGGAATAGATCAATCAGTGGAAGTGGTTACTAAGGGAAATGTAACTTCTAGGATGAGAAGGCTCTGTAGTTAAAGTGAGAGGTCCCCTGTTTAGATCCACAAGGTATATAATTGGAAGGATAACAGAGGACAGCTACTGTGAGTACATTAGAATTCTTGTCAGTATTCCAGGAAGGGCTGTGAGAGGGGAATATTGGTCTATGGTATGAAATGCTTTCATTTTCAGTTATTTGTTGTTGAATTCACCCTTTTCATTTTTGATACTGGTAATTTGATTTTCTTCTTTTTTTTCTTTTTTAAATTAATTTATTTTGAATTGTCAACAATCACTTCCTCAAGCTTTTGAGTTTCAAATTTTTTTTCCCCTCGCTCCCCATTTCCCTCCCCAAGATGGCATGCAATCTGATATAGGCTATACACATACATTCCTATTAAACATATTTTCACATTAGTCATGTAGTAAGTAAGAATTAGAACTAAGAGGAGGAACCATCAGAAATAGGAAAAAAAACACAATAGAAGAAAAAGAATAGCGAATAGTATGCTTCAATCTGCATTCTATACTCTATTCTTTCTTTGGGTGTGGATAGCATTTTCCTTCATGAGGTCTTTGGAGATGTCTTAGATCCTTGTATTGCTGAGAAGGGTTAAGTCTATCAATATTAGTCATCGCACAACATAGCTGTTACTGTGTACAATGTTCTTCTGGTTCTGCTCACTTCTCTCAGCATCAGACCATACAAGTCTTTCCAGGTTTTTCTGAAGTCAGCCTGTTCATTATTTCTTATAGCTCAATAGTATTCCATTACATTCATATACCACAACTTGTTCAACCATCCCCTAATTGATGGCCATCCTCTCAATTTCCAATTCTTTGCCACCACAAAAAGAGCTGCTATAAATATGTTTTCACATGTGTGTCCTTTTCCCATTTGTATGATCTCTTTGAGATATACCCCTAGAAGTGCTATTGCTGGGTCAGAGAGTATACACATTTTTATAGCTCTTTGGGCATAGTTCCGAATTGCTCTCCAAAATTGCTGGATCAGTTCACAACTCCACCAACAATGCATTAATGTTCCAATTTTCCCACATCTTCTCCAACATTTATCATTTTCCTGTTTTGTCACATTGGCCGATCTGATAGGTGTGATGTGGTACCTCAGAGTTGTTTTGATTTGCAGTTCTCTAATCAATGGTGATTTAGAGCATTTTTTCATATGACTATAAATGGCTTTCATTTCCTCATCTGAGAACTGCCTGTTCATATCCTTTGACCATTTATCAATTGGGAATGACTTGTATTCTTATAAATTTGACTTAATTCTCTAAATATTTTAGAAATGGGGCCCTTATCAGAGATACTAGTTGTAAAAGTTCTTTCCCAATTTTCTACTTTCCTTCTAATCTTGGTTGCATTGGCTTTGTTAGCGCAAAAACCTTTTTTCAATCTAATGTAATCAAAGTTATCTATTTTGCATTTCATAATGTTCTCTATCTCCTATTTGGTCCTGAATTCTTCTGTTCCACATAAATCTGATAATTAAACTATTCCTTGTTCTCCTAGTTTGCTTACAGTATCAGCCTTTATATCTAAATCATGAACCCATTTTGATTTTATTCTGTTATATGGTGTGAGATTTTGATCTATATCTAATTTCTGGCATACTCTTTTCCAGTTTTCCCAGCAGGTTTTGTCAAAGAATGAGTTCTTATGCTAGAAGCTGAGGTCTTTGGGTTTATCAAATAATAGATTACTATAGTCATTGACTACTGGGTTTTGCATACTTAACCTATTCCACTAATCCACCACTCTATTTCCTAACCAGTACCAAGCAGTTTTGATGATTGCTGCTTTTTAATACAATTTAAGATCTGGAATGGCTAAGCCACTTTACTCTGCATTTCTTTTCATTAGTTCCCTTGATATTCTGGTTATTCCAAATGGATCTTGTTATCATTTTTTTCTAGCTCTATAAAATATCTTTGGTAATTTGATTGGTATGGCACTGAATAAGTAAATTAATTTAGGTAGAATTGTCATTTTTATATATTAGCTCAGCCTACGCATGAGCAACTGATGTTTTTCTGATTATTTAGATCTGACTTTATTTGTGTGAAAAGTGTTTTGTAATTGTATTCATATAGTTTCTGGGTTTGTTTCAGGAGGTAGACTCCTAAATATTTTATAATGTCTACAGTAAGTTTAAATGGAATTTCTTTCTATTTCTTGCTCTTGGGCTTTGTTGGTAATATATAGACATGCTGATGATCTATGTGAGTTTATTTTATAGTGTGCAACTTTGCTAAAGTTGTTTATTATTTCAAGTAGTTTTTTACTTGATTCTACAGGTTTGTCTAAATATGTCATCATATCATCTGCAAAAAGTTATAGCTTTTTTTCACATCACTAATCAATGTGGCTCTATCAGCACTGAATAGTCGAGAGGCAGCATAGGTCTTTGGCCCATAAATAGCTTTCAGGGTATCACAAAACTGCTTTGGATTGTTACTATCGGCATAAAACTGAATTTCATCTGTCTTCTTACTGAGCCAAGAATCACCTCTATCTCTCTAAGCTTTGCCTGTACTTTACTTTTGAAGGAATTAAATAGTTCTTTCTAAGAGATGGATGAACTTCCCTGCCGGTAAACTCTGTGGATGGCTCATTTTTCATTTAGCAGCTTCTGAATTTCTCCATCATTTTCCTCAAACCAGCCTTGATGTTTGTGAGTGTTCTGCGCCAGATAAGGAAATGCAGTACTATGCATCAAATCTCTGAAAGCTGCCCGTTCCTTTTCTGTTCCACTGTTGACAACTCTGTATTGGTTCAACTTTCCCTCCAAGTTAGCAAAAACAAAACAAAACAAAACAAAACAAAACAAAACAAAAACAAAAAAAAAAAAAAGAAAAGAAAACCTCTTCCCTCTCAGAGAAAAGCACTAATCTGTTGATGTTACTTCTTCTGGTAGTCATTCTGCTTCAAGGATGCTCCTTATGTTGAATGGGAATATTTAGCTTGGGGAAGATAAATCTATGATTAATCCCGCTCTCTGTGCCACATATTGCCTTTGTCACTCTCACATCCTTTCTGTCTCTTCTCCTTACAATCACATAGTCTGTTAAATGCCAATGTTTGATTTCATATTCTGCATGCAGATTGAAGTACACGCTTTTTTCCCTACTATATTATTCTTGGCTTTTGGTTTGATTTGGTTTGGTTTGGTTTTTTGTTTGCATTTTCTTTTGCAACATGGCTAATAAGAAAATGTTTTGCGTGAATGCCCACACATAATCTATATAAAATTTATTGTGATCTCAAGGAAGCATAGGGTGAGAGAATTTGGAAATAAAAATAATGAAAAAAACAAAATTAACAGGTTTGTATATAATATATATATATATATACATATATATATACATATATATATAATTTAGGGAAATAAAATTAAATGCAACCCCCACCTCCAAACAAATCAAGAGGAGTTAACTTAATTCAGTGGAAATCAGCATCATTCTTCAGTCATAGAAATTCTTTGTGGATAAACAATTGCCTTAGAACACAGAAAGAGATCTATCCAGTGAGGCCTCTTATCAGGGCAGATTTAGGTCTTAAAGATTATCATTGTGAGGAGGATTACGCTCATCCTATGTCATTGATTATAGGTATACGGACAGAAAAATCTGCAGGTCACAGGAAGGTTAGAATTATCTGCCCATTTCTAGTCTAACTTATGATATCCGAAGTAATATGTGTTTTTTTGTATAACTGAGTTTATTTACAAAACATACATATTAAGAGAAGTTTTAATTTTCATAAGTGTTTACTTTTTTATAGTACCTTTTTTCTATACCTTGCTTATTTTACTGTATGGTCTGTTACAGGTTTAGTAAGTCTTTCATTGTTATTATTTCTATCTTTATTTCCTTCTATTTAATGTATTTTCATGTGCCACTGAGAAATGTGCATGTGGTATATACTGTACTTTATTTGGACTGGTAGTCACTGACACAGTCTACCAAGTGTGGCTTGGTTTTTTATTAAAGATTTTGCAAGGATTTTTGTTGTTGTGGTTCTTAAATGCACATTTCCTCCATTTAATATTATTTTCCATAAACACCTGATGTTTTTCTTGTCTTCTGTGCTATAGTGTCCACTTGTCTGAGGAGTTCTCAGATCATCTCAGGGACCCCCACAATACAGGGGATGCTTTATTAAAAAATATTTGTTACATTTTGAGTTCCAAGTTGTATCTCTCCCTTCCCCCCAGTCCTTATTCCAGAAGGTCAACATCTGAGATAGGTTTATATGTGGAACAATACAATACGTACTTTCATATATCACTTCTTTCTCTGGGGTAGGTGGCATTTTCCTCCTTAAGCCCTTCTTAGGTAATTTCAATGTTTATATTACTCACAACAGCCAAATCTGTAAGAAGAAGAATTTGAACAATATTGATGATAATGTGTTCAGTGTTCTCTTGATTTTGCTCATTTCATTCCTCATCATTTCATGTGTTTCTATTTTTTTCTAAAATCAGCCAGTTTGTAATTTCTTAAAGAACAGTAGTATTTCATTACAATCATATACCACAACTTTTTCAGCCATTTCCCAATTACTGGACATCCACAGTTTTAATTCTGTGATACTCCTAAGAGAACTGCTATGAATATTTTAGAAAATATAAATTTGTTTCTGTTTCCCCTGATTACCCTGGGAAATAGACCTAATAGTGTTCAAATCATATAGGTGGTTTTATACCTCTTAGAATATAATTACCAATTGCTTCTGAAAATGGTTGAATGAGTTCATAATTCCACCAACAGCCTATTAGTGTTTCAATTTTCCCACATCTCCTCCCACATTTGTTACTTTCCCCCTTCTCTCCTTTCAACCAATTTGATAGGTATGGGATAGTATCTCATTATTGTTTTAATTTGCATTTCTGTATTCAATAAAAAAGGGGACACTTTCTTAGCATACGGCAAGTAGAACATCCAACAACTCATTGAAAAAGGAATTTGCTTTCTAACTGGAGTTATAAGAGAAAGCTACTTCATAATTACTCTTCTAAGGGCAAAATTACCATGATTGGGGCCCATATGTTATGCTTTTTTTTAACCATAGGTTCAAGTCTAAGAAAAACCCGATGTTATTTTATGTCATGAAATGGGAAAGTACTATTGTCCTAGGTTCTTGTCTTCCCACTTAATGGGATTAAAGATATTAAAACTAGACTATATTCTCCCAAACACCTGGCCATAGGTAGGAGGCTGAGCTTACAAGGACATCATTTTGGGAATCTGAATTAGGATATTCTTGCTGATTGGGTTACGGGGACCTCATCAAAATCAAAGTTCAGCACTAATTCCTTTATCTCATTCTCAGAAAACTGGGAATGAAGGACTCCATAATAAGATTCTGCATATGAAACTTTCTCTTGCCTCCAGGACAAATCTGATGACTGAAAGTCTGATGCTTGTGGATTTTTTTTTTTTTTTTTGGTTAGAGATCAGGCATTTTGGAGCTCAATGTATGTGGAGAAGTTTATTGTTGCTTATCCATAGAGTTCTTACTAATAGGGTAGGAGTAATGTGAAATGTCAACCTTGGCTATAGATTTCAGTGTGAGGAGGTCTCCATCTCCCATCTTTGACTGGGATTTGGCTAGAGAACTTTTCCTCTTGGAACAAGCTCTGGGGCACACCTCTTGTTTTCTGAGAGAATTATATTTTTAGTATCAGGGAAATACAATTCTCTCAGAAAACAAGAGAGGAGTGCAATGCGTGCCATAGAAAGGCTCTGTAAAAGAATTGTTGATGTTTGAATTGAAGAAGATATGAGATGAGTTAGAGAAGATATATAACTATGCTCAAATATTTAATGAACAGATGCAGGAGACATTAGCAATGTTCTACTTAAATCAATATGAAAGAAATAGAAACAACCAGTCAATGTTCCAAAGAGGCTGATTTAGTGACAAAGTTGAGTAAAAAGGTTCTAACCATTTGAGTTGTCTAAAAGAGGAACAGTCTTTTGGGAGAGAACTGAGTTTTCTTCATTGGAAATTTCAAGCAGAGACTTAGTAGTTGCTTAATGGGGACATTTGAGAAGGGATTCTTGGTCAGGGATAGTTTCAGAATTTCCTTCAAATTGGTACATTCCATAATAATATAATTTTGTGGCCTAAAACTACTAATTAAAATTAAAAAGCATTTATTCATTACCTGTTCTGTGTAAGTCTCTGATGGTTGTTTGATATACAAAAGTAAAGGACAAATTCCTACTCTGAAGGAATTTAAATCACTATTCCACTTTTTTACCCATTTAGATCAGCTATGACCTATTTGATCTTCTCCTGACTGATAAGGTCCAATTTGCATATGTATATCAGATGGTCAGCAGGGAATCCACTCTTCACCTCACATTCATCCAATTGATGCTGCATTTTGGCTAGACGTGGGAGGGACTGGTTTTTTCAGATAATATGACTGGGGAAGAATTCTTCAGTGATCTGAAAGAGGAGATGGTCAGCAATGGTCTGTGTGTGACTTTTAAGCTAAGAGTGCCACAAAACTTTATAAGTGATGAAGATTTTGAAATCTCTTCTTGGATCATTGAATCATCATCAAGTGTGAGTTTCATCTATGGAGATAGACTCCCTTCAAGAACTTTCTCTTGTTTTGATGGATTAACCACTTTATGGGAAGATTTTGGTCACCACCTCTTCTTGGAATTTCTTTGTTGATTCTAATACTGAATTGCTTACCCATTTTCATGGTGCAATAATATTTTCTCATACAAATACAGAGAGTTTTGGTTTCACAGATTTTGTAAGAAGCCTGAATCCCAGTGTGAACCCGGAGGACATTTTCCTAAAGACTTTCTGGCAGTCAGTCTTTAATTGTAGACTTTCAGAAACAAAGTCATGTGTAAATGTTACATTCTTTGTTCTCAGAAAGTGCTTCCTTGAAAAAATATATCTTCTATATTTTTTGATGTGATCGTAACAGAACTGAGTTCCAATGTTTACAATGCAGTATATTTAGTGGCCCATGCTCTCCATCAAATGCTTCAATCTGAGGCAAAAGAGACATCAGAGTTTGGAAGAAACCCAGTTCTGTCTTGGAAGGTAACATTTCTCTTCCACTCTTGGGCTTAGCACAGCATACTCATA
Source organism: Vombatus ursinus (assembly GCF_900497805.2). Classification (NCBI taxonomy): domain Eukaryota; kingdom Metazoa; phylum Chordata; class Mammalia; order Diprotodontia; family Vombatidae; genus Vombatus; species Vombatus ursinus. The sequence goes on along the minus strand of NW_020954721.1, from coordinate 314,648 downwards.
ATATTAAATTGTAAGTTTTCTGTTTTATAGATGATGAAGCAATACCCTGAGGTATTTTATCTTCAGAAAATATTCAGGATACATAAGAAACTCCCACAAATTAGACACAATCAACCTAAACTTGGACAGACTTGGAGAGATAGTGATGGATAGAAGGACCATATTATACTCTGTGTGTGTGTATGTATGTATATACACATACATACACACACACATGTATATATATACACATATATATACATGTGTGTATATGCCATATTATAAATTATGTAGACCACATTATAGTTTATGGGGTCACAAATTGTTGGACATCACTGAATGACAACACATTACCAGTAAAATCTATCCAAAAGACACACATACATACATACCAACACTTAAATATCTAAATATTTTAGAGAGAGAGAGAAAGAGGGCAGAGGGAAAAATAGAGAGCAAGAGAGAGAGAGAGAGAGAGAGAGAGAGAAAGAGGGCAGAGGGAAAAAGAGAGAGAGAGAGAGAGAGAGAGAGAGAGAGAGAGATTTCATTTAAAATAATGACTAATAAAGTATTTCACAATGTACTTGGTCACATACACACAGAGAGGAACTATTGTTCCTGTTGCATAAGATGCTATGTTAATACTACAATGTTCACATATGAACACTATTACAAAAGAGTCTCTGCACAAGTAAAAATCTATTTTTTTCTCTGTCATCAAGTTTTATTGATGCCTTTGAATTTTATGTCACATTCATTTCCAAACATACTCATCCTTTACTATGTAAGGCCCACCTTGTAGTAATTTTTTTCATTAATTAATTAATTTTTAGTTTTAAACATTCACTTCTATAAGCTTTCAAGTTTGAAATTTTCTCCCCCTCCCTCTCCACCTCCCTCCCCAAGACAGTATGCAGTCTGACATAGGCTCCACATGTACATTCTATTTAAACATATTTTCACATCAGTCATGTTTTAAAGAAGAATTAGAACCAATAAGAGGAACCACAAGAAAGAAGAAACAAAATGAAACAGTAGGAAAAAAAGAGGAAATAGTATGCTTCATTCTGCATTCAGATTGCATAGTTCTTTCTCTGGATGTGGATAGCATTTTCCATCATGAGACTTTTAGAGATGTCTTAGATCCTTGCATTGCTAAGAAGAGCTAAGTCTATTAAAGTTAGTCATCTCACAAAGTGTCTGTTACTATGTACAACATTCTCCTGGTTCTGCTCACTTCTCTCAGCATTATTCCATACAAGACTTTCCACATTTTTTCTGAAGTCTGTTAGAACTATATCATATTTTTGACAAACCAAAGATCCCGGCTTAGGTGGCAAGGCCTAATTATTTAAAAAAAAAATCTGTTGGGAAAGGAAGAATGTGATCAGGAAGAAACTTCATGTTTACCAACATCTTACACTGTTTTCCAACACAAGCTAAAAGTGGGTACATGACTTCAATAGAAAAAAATGATATAAAGAAAGTAGAGATGTTTAGAAGAAATGTTTTTCTGTCAGATATATGTGTAGGGGAAGTGTTTATGAAAAAAAACAGGAAGAACAGGTTTACAGGAGGCAAAATGAACAATTTTCATTATATATACATATAGATATACATATATATATGTATGTATGTATGTATGTGTGTATGTATGTATGTATGTATGCATGTATTACACAAAACCTCCAATGCAGCTAAAATTATATGAGAATCAGGAAATCAGTGGAGGGGAATCCTTGTAGCAAGTTTTTTTTTTGTTTTATTTCCAAAAATGCAATGAACTGAGTCACTTTTTTAAAGTAATATCTGCTTTCTTTTTTTTTTTAGTTATCACAATTGTAGTAAGGATTTATTAATTAAAGATTATTTGGATTTTTTAGAAAAATTGTATTGATAGTGGTACAAAAAACTAAATTATTTTCCCATTTGTATTTTTTTTCTCCTCAGAAGTGTTTGTTTCTGATTATCCCCTTTCTCAATTTGCCCTCCTCTCTATCATTACCCTGCTCACTTGTGCCCTTCTCCCCCTATTTTCCTGTAGGGTAAGACAGATTTCCATACTAATTGAGTATGTATGTTATTCCCTCTTTAAGCCAAATCCTATGGGAATAAAATTCACTCATTCCCTCTCACCTTCCCCTGTTAACCCTCCATTGTAAAGGCCTTTTCTTGTCTGTTTCATGTGAGATAATTTACTTCATTCTACTTCTCCCTTTCTCCTTCTCCCAATATAATCCTCTCTCACCCCTTAATTTTATTCTCCATATATGACCACTTCATCTTCAACTCACCCTATGCCATCTATCTATCTATCTATCTGTCTGTCTATCTATCTATCTAGATATCTATCTATCTATCTATCTAGATATCTATCTATCTAGATATCTATCTAGATATCTATCTATCTAGATATCTATCTAGATATCTATCTATCTAGATATCTATCTATCTATCTATCTATCTAGATATCTATCTATCTATCTATCTATCCATATACATACATACATACATATAATTTTTTCCCTCCAACTATCCTAATACTGATAAAGGGCTCATGGGTTATAAATATCATCTTTCCATGCAGGAATGTAAACAGTTGAACCTTAAAAATTCTCTTATAATTTCTCTTTCCTGTTTACCTCTTCATGTTCCACTTGAGTCTTGTATTTGAAAGTCAAATTTTCTATTCAGCTCTGGTTTTTTCATCAAGAATGCTTGAAAGTCCTCTATTTCACTGAACAATAATTTTTTCCCCTGAAGGATTATATTTAGTTTTGCTGGGTAGGTGATTCTTGGTTGTAATGCTATCTCCTTTGACCTCCAGGATATTATATTCCATGTCCTCTGGTCCCTTAATGTAGGAGTTGCTAAATCTCGTGTTATCCTGATTGTGTTTCCACAATACTTGAATTGTTTCCTTCTGGCTGCCTGCAATATTTTCTCATTGACCAGGGAACTTTGGAATTTGACTTTAATATTCCTAGGAGTTTTCCTTTGGGGATCTCTTTCAGGAGGTGATCAATGGATTCTTTCAATTTCTATTTTGCCCTCTGGTTCTAAAATATCACGGCAGTTGTCCTTGATAATTTCTTGAAAGATGATGTTTAGGCTCTTTTTTTGATCATGGCTTTCAGATAGGTCAATAATTTTTTAAATTATCTCTCTTGTATCTATTTTCGAGGTCAGTTGTTTTTCCAATGAGATATTTCACATTGTTTTCTAATTTTTCATTCTTTTGGATTTGTTTTTACAGTGTCTTGATTTCTCAGAAAGTCACTAGCTTCCATTTGCTCTATTCTAATTTTTAAGGAAGTATTTTCTTCAGTAATCTTTTGGACTTCCTTTTCCATTTGCCCAATTTTGCTTTTGAGGGCATTCTTCTCCTCATTGGCTTTTTGGACCTCTTTTGTCATTTGGGTTAGGCTATTTTTTAAGTTGTTATTTTCTTCAGTAATTTTTTTAAGTCTCCTTTAGCAAACTGTTGGCTTGTTTTTCCTGATTTTCTTGCATCACTCTCCTTTCTCTTTCCAGTTTTTCCTCTACTTGCTTCTCAAAATCCTTTTTCAGCTCTTTCACAGACCGGGATTGAATCATATTTTTCTTGGAGGTTTTGGATGTAGGAGCTTTGACTTTGTTGTCTTCTTCTGGTTGTATGTTTTGATCTTCTTTGTCACCATGTCACCAAATAAAGATTCAACGGTTTGACTTTTTTTTTTTGAGTTTTGATCATGACCCCAGCCAATTACTTGAGTTATAAACTCTTTGTTAAAGTAGGGGTTTGCCACAAATGTGGAGAATGCACTTTCTTAAGCTTCCAGGTTTTGTGCAGCTCTTTTCTGAGATAATTCTAGAAATCTGTACATTTTCAATTCTTCCAAAGTGGTATGATCAAGGGTGATGTGTTTACTCCTTTCCTGGCCTGTGCTCTGGTCTATGAGTGTACACAAGCATTTTTTTCTGTTTTGCAACTGTGAGTAAGATTCCCTCTCCAATGCCACCACAAACTCCAGCACGGCAACACTCCTCCTTGCCCCAGTACCACCATCCAGAACTGCGACCCAGATCCAAGCATCGGCAAAGCAAGAGAATCCTGCCTCAGTGCCAGCAAAGAGATCCCTGCAATCCCCTTTTGGTCAATCACTCAATTCCCCCTCTGTTTGTGGGCTGAGAGCTACAGAAGCAGCTGCCACCTTGGGGCTGGGCTGGGGCTGGAGCTAGACTGATCTCCTCTATCAATGTTGGACAGACCTTTCCTACAGACCTTCTAAGTGGTTTTTAGTGTTTGTGGGTTGAGAAGTCTGGAAACCACCACAGCTCCCCTTGATTCAGTCCCCTGAGGCCTGTTCCAGATTCACAGAAGCCACCTCTTTGCCTGCTCAGCCTGTGTGGCCCAGGCTAAACTGCACTCCTTTCCCAGCCCTTCACAACAGATCTTTCTAATCAATCATCTAGGTTGTCTTGGACTAGAAAGTTTTTTTTTATTCACTCTGAGTTTTTATAGGCTCTGCTGCTCTAGAATTTGTTTAGACCCATTTTTACAAGTATTTGGAAAGATTTGGGGGAGAGCTCACCAGGTCACTGCTTTTATTCCACTATCTTGGCTCCACTCGTAAATATCATTTTGAAAGTAGATATTACTGGGGCAGAGCCAAGATGGTGAGGTGAATGCTTGAGCTCTCCCCCAAACCCTTCCAAATACCTGTAAAAATATGGCTCTAAACAAATTCTAAAGCAGCAGAATTCACAAAAAGACAGAATGAAACAAACTTCCAGCCCAAGAAAACCTGGATGGTTGATCAGAAAGGTATATCACACTGGGCAGGGAGAGGAGCACAGCTCGGCATGGGCACACAGGCCACAGCAAACCTGGAGCAGGCCTCAGAGGAATGAATCACAGGCTTGGATCTGGGTCACAGTTCTGAGGGGCAGTCCTAAAAATAACCCAACCCAAATGGCAAGAGAGGTCGAAAAAGCCAATGAGGAGAATAATGCCTTCAAAAGCAAAATTGGCCAGATGGAGAAGGAAGTCCAAAAGCTCACTGAAGAAAATACTTCCTTCAAAAGCAAAATTGGCCAGATGGAAAAGGAAGTCCAAAGTTCACTGAAAAAACTACTTCCTTCAAAATTAGAATTGGGCAAATGGAAGCTAGTGGCTTTATGAGAAATCAAGACACTGTGAAACAAAACCAAAAGAATGAAAAACTAGAAAACAATGTGAAATATCTCATTTTAAAAGCAAATGTCCTGAAAAATATATACAGGAGAGATAATTTAAAAATCATTGGACTATCTGAAAGCCATGATAAAAAAAGAGCCTAGACATCATCTTTCAAGTAATTATCAAGGAAAATTGCCCTGATATTCTAGAATCAGAGGGCGAAATAGAAATGGAAAGAATCCATTGATCACCTCCTGAAAGAGATCCCCTAAAGAAAACTCCTAGGAATGTTGTAGCCAAATTCCAGAGTTCCTCAGTCAATGAGAAAATATTGCAAGCAGCCAGAAAGAAACAATTCAAGTATTGTGGAAACACAATCAGGATAACACTGGATTTAGCACCTTCTACACAAAGGGACCAGAAGGCTTGGAATATAATATTCTGGAGGTCAAAGGATATAGCATTACAACCAAGAATCACCTACCCAGCAAAATTGAGTATAATCCTTCAGGAGAAGAAATAGATATTCAGTGAAATAGAGGACTTTCAAGCATTCTTGATGAAAAGACCAGAGCTGAATAGAAAATCTGACTTTCAAATACAACACTCAAGAGAAGCATGAAGAGGTAAATAGGGAAGATAAATCATAAAGGACTTATTAAGTTTGAACTGTTTACATTCCTACATGGGAAGATGATTTGTAACTCATGAGACCTTTGTCAATATTAGGGTAGTTGGAGGGGAAAAATTATATGGATGGATGGATAGATAGATAGATAGATAGATAGAGGGCACAGGATGAGTTGAAGATGAAGGAATGGTATCTGGAGAATAAAAACAAGGGGTGAGAGAGGATTATACTGGGAGAAGGAGATAGGGAGAAGTAGAATAGGGTAAATTATTTCACATAAAACAGATAAGAAAAGGCTTTTACAACAGAGGAGCAGTCGAGGAAGGTGAGAAGGAATGAGTGAATCTTATTCTCATCTGATTTGACTTAAGGAGGGAATAACATACACTCTCAATTGGGTATGGAAATCTATCTTACCCTCCAGGAATACAGGATGAAAGGTGATAGGAGAGTAGGAGTTGGAGGGTAATAGAAAGGAAGGCAGATTGGGGGAGGGCCTAATCAGAAGCAAACACTTATGAGGAAGGACAGGGCCAAAAGAGAGAATAAAACAAACAGGGGGCAGGATACAATGAAGGGAAATATAGTTAGTTTTTCACAGCATGACTACTATGGAAGTGCTTTGCATGAGTACATATGTATAATCTGTATTTAGTTGCTTGCTGTCTCAATGAGGGTGGGTGGATAGGGAGGAAGGGAGAGAATTTGGAACCCAGTTTTAAAAACAAATGTCAAAAATTGTTTTTATATGCAACTGGGAAATAAGATATGCAGGCAATGGGGTATAGAAATTTATCCTGCCCTACAAGAAAATAGAAGGGGAAAGGGATAAAAGAAGGTGGGAGGGTGATAGAAGGGAGGGCAGATTAGGGAAATGGGTATTTAAAATGCAGGCTGGCTTGGGGTGGGGGAGGGGCAAGAAGAGGAGAAAATTTGGAACGCAAAACTTGTGGAAGTGAATGTTGAAGTCTAAAAATAAATTAATAATAAAAATAAATAAAATAAAACAAGTTATTATTTTGTCAGAACATATGAATAGGCCTGGAATAAATTCATATTGTCAATAGGTATAGGAAAAAATATTCCAAAGCACCAATAATAAAAGATATGCAAATTAAAATAATGCTGAGGCATAAGCTAACGAACAACACATAGGCAAATCAAAACAAAGAAAATGCGAAAAGCTGGAGGTCTCTGGGAAAAGAGGTACATTAACACACTTTTGATGGAGGTGTTAATTGGTCTAGATGTTCTGGGAAGCAATTTGGAACTATGACCAAAAAACTTATAAAACTGGACATACCATCTGACCCAGTGACACTGCTACTGTTTCTATACTCCTCCTCCACCCCAATGAGATTAACAAAAAGGAGGAAGAATTCATATATATGGACATATGCATATACAGGGGTGAATAGTCTGTATCCTGAGCTCCAATCTTATAAAAAATATTTTTATTGGAAAGTTCAAACTGAGTATCCTCTAGAGTTCTCATATTTGACATTTCATAAAGAGAACTCTATTTTTCTGCTCTAAAAAACCTGTTTAGAATTTCCAGATTTTGGCTGAGCTCCCAACTTTTGTTGAAGTCATACAGATTCTGTAGGTGATTATCAATTTCTACTTCTTTTTCTCTCTTCCTCTTTAGCCAATCACTTGCTCACACATAATTTATACCAACCTACAATCATTTGAGACCCACTTGTCTCATTTCCACTCACTCAATTACAACCCTAGTTTAAAACTTCATTACCTTCTCTTTGGACCATTGTAATGGCCTTCTAATTTACTCTCTGTATAATCTAACTGCTCACATGTCTCCTGAGCCCCACCAGTTTCCCCTGAGCTGCCAAAGGATTTTCCTAAATCAGAGATCTCGACATGATGCTTCCATATTTGCAAAATTCCAGTTGTGTTTTGGTACTTCATTGTCAAATGTAAACTGCAGAAGTGCTGAAAACTCTTCATAACCTGGCCCCAATGTAAATATCTAAATGTATTTCCTTGATAAACTTTCACAAACTTTTTAATATAACCAAAGAGAACACATTTTTGATTGATCCATACTCCATCTGTCATCTTCATGATTTGCAAAGGTTGTCTCCATGCTTGAGACAAACTCCTTCCTCACCACCTTGTCTTGGAATTCCAAGTTTCTTTCAATGCTCAACTTTTGGGCCACTTTCGGCGGGAAGCTTTTCTATTCTCCATGAACTGCTAGTGCTGTTCCCCTCAAAACATACTGTGTTTCTTTTGTACTAAAGAGTATGTTTTATTTTTAACATTCATTTTTAAATTTTTTGAGTTCCAAATTCTCCCCCTCCCTCTTGTCTCTCTCAAGGAAGCAAGTGATATTATGCATGTGAAACATAGAAAACGTTTCCATATTAGCCATGATTCAAAAAAAGCAAGAAAAATAAAGTAAGTATACTTTAATCTATACTCAGAGTTCATCAGTTCTCTCTATAGAGGTGCACAGCATTTTTTTTTTTTTTGGTCATAGATTCTTTATGATTCTCTTGGAATGCTGTCTTGTTCAGAGTAGCTGTCTTTCACAAATGATTATTGTTACAATATTGTTCCTATTTCTGCTTTGCCCTTTAATGTTTCTGCTTACTTTGCCTCGGCTCATGTAAGACTCCTCAGGTTTTTCTAAGTCATGTCTTAGGACATTATTGTGTTATAATATGTATTTTGTCAAAATAATACATTATTGCTTATTCGGTCATTCCCCAACTAATGGTCATTACCTTACTTAACAATTGTTTTTCACCACCAAAAGAGCTGCTATAAATATGTTTATACATGTAGGTCTCTTTTACTTTTCTTTTATTTCTTTGAAGTGCAGTAGTAGTATTGCTGTATCAAAAAATATGGACAGCTCCATAGTACTTTTGCAAACCATAGTTGCAAACCATTAACCAGAATATTTGGATCAGTCCAAAACTCCACTAATAGTGCATTAGTGTATCTTTTCTACATTCTCTCCAACATTTATTATTTTACTTTTATATGATGCTACTCAATCTGATGGGTATGAAGGAAGTACTTAAAAGATGTTTTTTTCATACTTAACTAAAAATGAGGAAATAATTATTCAGACAACAGATTTTCATTTTTAATATGAGAAATTAGGTTTTCTTCTCTTTTTTTTAAAGATCATATTAACCAATTGTTTATCTATTTTGTTTTTTTCATAAAACCAACTCCTAGTTTTATTTATTAGTTAGATTTTATTAATCTCACCTTTAATATTTAGTATTTCTAATTTTGTGTATAATTGGGAATTTTTAATTTGTTTTTTCTTAGTTTTCTTAATTGCATACCCAACTCATTGATCTGCTATTTCTCTCTTTTATTTTTTTATTAATTTATTTTGATTAATCAACAATCACTTCCATAGGCTTTTGAGTTTTAAATTTTTCTCCCCCTCCTTCCCTGACTCCCTCCCCAAGATGGCACACAATCTGATATAGTCTACACATATACTTTCCTATTAAATATATTTTCATGTTAGTGATGTTGTAAGGAAGAATTGGAACCAATACGAGGAACCACCAGAAAAAGGAAACAAAACAAATAATATGCTTCGATCTGCCTTCAAACTCCATAGTTCTTTCTTTGGATGTGAATAGCATTTTCCATCATGAGACTTTTGGAGATGTCTTAGATCCTTGCGTTTCTGAAAAGGGCTTAAGTCTATCCACATTAGTCATCGCACAACATGGTTGTTGCTATGTACAACCTTCTCCTGGTTCTGAAATTCAGACTTCCTGGTTTTTCAGTTCTCTTTCAAGACTAGACATTTTCTGGGGTCTAAAGCACATCATTATCTTTTTTCTGTGTTCTTGAAAGGATTTTAGAGGATATTTATTCAAATCACTCTTTTTAAACTTCAGGACATTGAGGGTTATTGAGATGAAATTGTTTGCCCAGGGCCACAGGGTTAGTAAATATTAGGGGCAAGATTTAAGACAGAAATTCCTGACTCTATGTCCAACACTCTAACCACTATGACACATTGCTCTTTGCGTGCACATAGAGTTTTACCTAGCTCTTTACTTTCTTCCTCTGATTTTAGGATAATGCTCTAACATTACCAACATTTTCTTGCTTTTCAATTTGCTGTGGATGAGATCAACAAGAACCCCCTTTTGCTGCCCAACATAACCCTGGGATACCAGTTGTTCAATAACTTCCATAATAACAAACTAGCTGTGGAAAACTCCTTGATATGGTTGTCAGGGAGAGGCTCAACCATCCCTAACTATAGCTGTGACAGGCAGCCCAAATCAGTGGCTGTCATTGGCGGGATGTCATCTTCATTGTCCATGTCTATGGCCACCATTCTAAAACTTTATAAAGTTCTACAGGTAAGGGAGACCAATCCTGCTTTCAATTTTCATTGAATATGTTCTTTCTGTTTAAAACAGCATATTCGGTATGATTTATCCTTGTGCAGTATTGGTGAGTCAAGAAGTTATCAGAAAGTTCTTAGGTACTGTTCTGTAAACAAGAGATAAAAATAAATAAAAAATAAAAAAGGTCCCTATCATCAAGGAACTCACTCTGTCCTCTAGATGAAGTGGCTCTATCTGGGTACATTTGGTTTAACTCTGATGCTGTTGAACCAAGTAACAATACGCCCACCTAACGGTCACTTTCCTCTTAGTCCAGCAGCTATGTGATGCACTGGGTAGAGTTTCAGGGCTGGAGTCAGGAAGACCTGAGTTCACATCTGGTCTCAGACTGGCTCTATGACCCTGAGCAAGTCACTTCACCATGTTTGCCTCAGTTTTCTCATCTGTAAAAATTGACTTGAAAAAGAAATGGCAGACTGCTCCAGTATCTTTGCCAAGAAAATTCCAAATACGGTCATGAAGTGTTGGACTTTTTGACTTATTGACAAAACAACAAATGTTGTTAGTTCATCTTTTTATATTGTATAAATTTCTGAAGACTTTAGATGAAAGAAAGATTTCTCTTTCCCTAACCTCAGAAAATTCTCCAGGAAATCACTCTTTATTTTTTTTTTTATTTTTAAATTGATTTGTGCATTTTCCATACAAGGAATAACCTCTAGTACTTCCCTTCAGCAGTCTGCGCTAACAAGCACCGTCCAATTCTGTGTTTACAATAATCTTCACGTTCCAGTTAAGAATTGGCTTCCGTCCTGAATCTGGGCCTGATTTGCTAAATATATGATGTAGTCTCCAAAACAGAAATAGTTTATACATTGACTTCTATTTATTTCCAATGAAATACTCTTTATCCAGTGCCTAATGTGAATTTTCTATCTGGATAATCACAGAGTATGATTACGAACAAGATACAGCCTGAGTGCTACCCCATTTGGGAAGCAACTGGACAACATAACAGAATTAAGAGTTGGTTAAGTACAAAGTCAAGATGCCTTATTCCCGTATATGTGCAAACCAATCCCTCCATGAGCAAAGAGGATGAGCGCGTACATCAGAGAAGTCAGAATCTATATATTTCATGATTTTTTTACAGAAGTTCATTGAAATTTCTATGCCACAGCTTATTATTGCTGCTGCTGTTGTATATTATCTTCTGAGCTTCTCATAATTTTGCTTCTTTAAAGATCATTGTGACGCAGGATCACATTTTTTACAGCAGTGTTCTTTGAGGATTGGTTCAAACACTGGGATTTTATTTTAGGGAGAAGCCAGGATCAATGAAAACCCTGAGTAATTACCCAAATGTGATTCAATGTAATTCAATTCAAAATACCTTTATCAAGTGGTGACGTGTGAGATGCCTTGTACTAGAAGCAAGGTATCAAGATAAGTGAAATTTTAAAAACACACAAACATTCTTATTCCTTTGTGTAGTCCTTAATGCCTTATTGGGTCACAATGTATATACTAATTAAGTGGCACTCACAAATTATGCCAATATACATATATACATCTATATATCAATGTATAGACTTATGTCACCCTCTAATTAGAGGCATAAAAATATTTCATAAATGTACTATGTATGGAAGTTTTACTTTGCACACAGGCTATATTTACATATATTTGTTCCATATACTAAAGCCTAAGATTAAGAAACGCAACAAGATAATTACATTGTGGGTATCCTGGGATCATTTTTTCTCTATTTTTAATTTTCAATATTTCAAAAGAAATTAAATTATCAGCTATTATCAGATTTGAATTTTCATTTTGAATTGAAAATGTTTTCTCTAATTTCAGTATCATTTTTATTTGAGTTATTATTTGATTTGAAAGCCTAATTGTAGTTTACTTTGAGGAGAATACCAAGCACTACATTGTACACATCAGAAAAATAGCCAGATGAGGTGAGGGAGAACATAAGAGTTTGACACACATACATACATACACACATACATATGTGCATATATCATCATCTGAAGAAGATAAGCAAAGTTAATTCAACTTCAATTAAAACTGTTGAAAGAATGAATACAAATTAAATAAATAATTACATAAATTAAATGTAACTCCCTCACAAAAAATAAAATAAACCCCCCAAAAAAAGGATTTGACTCGATTCAGTAGCAACACAGTTTCAACATAACAGTTCAGACATAGAATTTCCTTGTGGGTAGGCAATATCTCAGATCATAGGAAGAGAACTAACTAGCGAGGCACTTTATCGGGCAGATTAGGTGTTAAAGATTATTATGGTAATGAGGATTATGACTCTATATCATATAGACTGGTATATGGACAGATTGATGTGCAGGTCATGGGACGGTTAAAATTTTCCATCCAGTAGCTAATCTAACTTAGAATATCTAAGTACCATTCATTTGAGTATCTTGTTTATTCTACTGTTTGACCTATCATGTTGTTTGGTAGGTTTTCTATTGTTATTAATTATATCCTTATCTGCTTTTAGTTAATATATTTTCATGTGCCACTATTAAATATGCATGTGGTTTATGCAGTATGTTATTTGGAATGGGAGTCACTAAAGCAACCTATCAAGTGTGGCTAGGCATTGTGCTATTTCTGTTGCAAGGATTTTTTGTTGTTGTTAAACATACATATCCTGGATTTAATATTTCTCATAAACAGCTGAGGTTATTCCTATCTTGTATGATAGAATGACCCTGTGTTTGCACCATCAGGTCTCAGATCAGTTCAGGGACCCACACATGAAAAGAAATACATTTTTAAACAGTTTAATTAATTGATTTGTTACATTTTTGAGTTCCAAAGTGTCTCCCAATCTCCCTCCCAACATGACATTACAGAAGGCCAACATTTGATATAGATATATTTGGAACCATCCATATATATTTCTATTTATTAGTTCTTTCTCTGGAGGTGGGCAGCCTTTTCCTTCATAAGTCCTTCATAGTTGATTTGAATGTTCATATTACTCAGAATAGCTTAGTCTTTCACAGTTATTCTTCAAACAATAGTGTTGTTATTTCATACAATATTCTCTTGGTTCTGATCATTTCACTGTGAATGATTTCATGCAAGTCTTTCTAGGTTTTATTTTCTAAAATACCCTATTTATCTTTTCTTAGAGCATGGTAGTATTCCAACAAAAACATATACCAGAACTTATTCAGATATTCTCCAATTAATGGACATCCTTTCAGTTTTAATTCTTTGCCAGCATTAGGAGAAGCACTAAAAATCTTTTAGAAAATATAGGTTCACATTATTTTCCCTTATTGTTTTGGGAATAAGATCTAATATTGGTATTGTTGGGCTGAATGGTATACACAGTTTTACAACTCTTTGGGCATAATTCCTAGTTGCTCTCAAAAATGGTTGGATCAGTTCACAATTCCACCAATAATGTATTAGTTTGTAACTTTTTCCACATGACATGCAATATTTATCATTATCACCTTTTCTCATTTTAGTCAATCTGACAGGGGTTAGATAGTATGTTTTAGTTGCATAAATTTGCATTTTTCCAAGCAATAAGTGAGAGGACACTTTCTTAGCATGTGGCAGGTAAAACAACCCCCAAGGAATGTTCTTTCTAACTGGGAAATAAGAGAAAACAATTTCATAATTACCCTTCTGAAGGAAAAATTACCATGATTGTGGGCTGTATTTTATACATCTGTTATCACATATGTGAAACTAAGAATAAGCTGATGTATTCACATGCCATTGCATGGGGAAGTACTATTGTTCTAGGTTCTAGGTTCTCACCTTCCCACTTAACATGATGAAAGATGTTAGAATGAGACTAAATTCTCCCAAACCCTAAACAATAGGTAGTTCAGCTCACAAGGACATCAGTATGGGAAACTTGATCAGGATATCTTTGCCATTTGACATCCTGGGGACCTAATTGAAATCAGAGTTTAGCACTAGTTTTTTTATCATCTCATTCTTTGAAAATTGGAGAGAACTGATATAACAAAGAAACTGCATTGAAATATTCTCTTGTCTTTGAAACAAACCTGGACTGAAAGTCTGATCCAGGAGGAGATTTTGTAGTTAGACATCTGGTATTTGAGTGTTTGATGCATATGGAACAGTAAACCACTGCTTATCTCATTGAGTTCTTATGAATAGTTTAGGGATAATGTGTAATGCCAACCTTAGCAGTAAATTTCAGTGTGAGAAGTCTCTGTATCCCATCTGATTGGGTTTCAGCTAGAGAAAATTTTCTTCTAGAACAAGTTCTGAGGCACAGTTCTTGGTCCCAGGGACTTACCATCTTCTCTGGAACCATAAGTGGAATAGAATCCATGCCAAAGAAATCCTAGGCAAAGGAATGGTTGATATTTGAGCCAAAGAAGAGGTGACATGAGTTAAAGAACATGTAACTATGCTCAAATATTTAACTAACATGTTTGTGCAAGAGTTCCTAAGCATGTTCTATTGGAATGAACATGAAGAAAAGAGCAACAAGTAAACATTCCAAAGACACTGATATAATTACCAAAGTTAAGAAAAAAATGTTTCTCAAAGGTAGAGCTGTTTACAAGTGGAATGGTACCTTTGGAGGTAACTGAGCTTTTCCTCATTTTAAAGTTTCAAGCAGTCTTAGTAATTGCTTAATGGAAGCATTGAAAAAAGGTTCTTGGTCTCGTACAGATTCATAATTCCCTTCAAAATATTATATTTGGTAATTTGGTAACTATGTGACTTTGTATTTCCATTTCACCTACAAATTTACTTAGTCTACAATCTACCAGAGGCATGATATGTCCATTAAAATTACCAATCATTTATTAAGGACTTTTTCCGCACAAGCCAGGGATAGTTGCTTGAGATACAAATGTAAAGGAGGACAAATTTCTACTCTGATGGAACTTGAATCACCATTCCAGTATTCTTTATTATCATTTAAATCAGCTATGGCCCATTTGATTTTCTCCTGCCTGACAAGGTCTAGTATCCACATGATATGACCTATCAATTAAAAATAACAAGCAAACAACTGTAAAAATATCAATTGCTAAGTCTAACCAATATAATAAAAATGAGAATCCTCCTTAAATTAATTTATATAATCAGTGTAATACTAACCAAACTACAAAAATATTTTATACAGGTAAAAAAAAAATAACAACAAAATTAATCTAGAAGAAGAAAAGGATCAGGAATATCAAGTGAATTAATGGGGGGGGGGGGAAGTACAAAGGAATATGTCCTGGCCATACCAGATCTAAAACTATATTGTGAGGTGTTAAAAAAAAAAACCAAAACTCTCTGGTACTGGCTAAAAAATAGAGTTTTGGATCAGTGGGATAGATTAGGTACACAGGACACGGTAGTAAATGACCATGGAAACACAATGTTCAATAAATACAAACACCCCAGCTTCTGGGATAAGAGTTCACTATTTGACAAAAACTGCTGGGGAAACTGAAAAACAGCATGGCAGAAGCTAGGTACAGATTAAAATCATACACTGTATACCGAGATAAGGTCAAAATGGGTACATGATTTAAGCATGAAGAGTAATACCCTAAGCAACTTAGAAGAGCAAAGGATAGTTTACCTGTCAGATCTAAGGTGGAGGGAAGAATTTATGAACAAACAAGAAATAAAGAGCATTATGAAATATGAACTGATACAAAATGAAGTGGGCAGAAACAGAACAACATAGTACACAGTAGCAGCAACATTATGTAATGCTCAGCAATGATTGACTTATGAGGCAGAGCCAAGATGGCAGAGTAAAAGCAATGACTTGTCTAAGATTCTTCTCCAAAACCCCACAAATACCTGTAAAAAATGTGTCTAAACAAATTCTAGAGACACAGAACCCACAAAAAGACAGAGTGAAACAAATACCCACCCCAAGACAACCTTGATCAGAAAGGTCTATTGTGCCAGGCTGGGAGAGAAACTCAGGTTAGCATGAGCACCTAGGCAAAACAGGACTCAGCTAACCTGGAGCAGGCCTCAGAAGACTGAATCACGGGCAACTGTGGTGGTTTTCAGACTTGTCAATCCACAAATGCCAGAGACAATTTATAAGGTAAGTAGGAAAAGTCTGTGACTACATTGAGAGAGAAACTCGGTCCCCGCCCCAGTGGCCAATTGCGGCCTTGGGGCAGTGTCTACTTCCAGAGCTTTTGGCCCACAGACTGAAGGGGAATTGAGTGGCTGACCAGAGGGGGATTGCAGGGTTCTCTTTGCTGGTGCAGGATTGTCTTGCTTTGCCTGTGCTTGGATCTGGGTCACAGTTCTGGGTGGCGGTTCTGGGGTGAGAAGGAGTGCTGGCTGCCACAGTGTCAGTGGAGAGGGAATCCTCCTCACTGTTCCAAGGCAGAAAAGAGTGTTTGTGGTCACTCATAGTCTAGACCACAGTTCAAGAAAGAAGTAAACACCTCGCCCTTGATCATACCACCTTGAAATAACTGAAAACTTACAGGTCCCTAGAAGTATCTATGAAAACAGGTGCACAAAACCCATGAAGCTTCAGGCAGTACATTCTCCACACTGGAAGCAGATTCCTACCTTAACAAAGAGTTTAAAACTCAAGTAATTGACTGGGATCATCAGCAAACCTCACAAAAAAAAAAAGTCAGACCATAGAATCTTTCTTTGGTGACAAAGTCAATCAAAACATACAACCAGAAGACAACAAAGTCAAATCTCCTACAACCAAAGCCTCGAAGAAAAATATGAATTGATCCCAGGCCATGGAAGAGCTCAAAAAGGATTTTGAGAAGCAAGTAAGAGAAATAGAGAAAAACTGGGAAGAGAAATGAGAGTGATGCAAGAAAATCAGGAAAAACAAGTTAACAGATTGCTAAAGGAGACCCAAAAAAATCCTAAAGAAAATAATACCTTAAAAAATAGCCAAAATCAAATGGCAAAAGAGGTTGAAAAAGTCAATGAGGAGAATAATACCTCCAAAAGCAAATTTGACCTAATGGAAAAGAAAGTTCAAAAGCTTACTAAAGAAAATACTTCCTTAAAAATTAGAATGGAGCATTTGGAAGCTAGTGACTTTATGAGAAACCAAGACACTGTAAAACAAAACCAAAAGAATGAAAAAAAAATAGGAAACAATGTGAAATATCTCATTGGAAAAACAACTGATGTGGAAAATAGATCCAGGAGAGAGAATTTAAAAATTATTGGACTATCTGAAAGTCATGATTAAAAAAAAAAGAGCCTTAGACATCATCTTTCAAGAAATTATCAAGAAAAAACTACCCTGATATTTTAGAACCAGAAGGCAAAATAGAAAGAATCCACCTATCACCTCCTGAAAGAGATCCCCAAAGGAAAACTCCCAGGAAAATTCCAGGAATATTATACCCAAATTCTAGAGTTCCCAGGTCAAGGAGAAAATATTGCAAGCAGCCATAAAGAAACAATTCAAGTATCATTAAAACACAATCAGGATACCACAGGATTTAACAGCTTCTACATTAAGGGACTGAAGGGCTTGGAATACAATAATATTCTGGAGGTCAAAGGAGATAGGATTACAAACAAGAATCACCTACCTAACAAAACTGAGTATAATTCTTCAGCGGAAAATATGGACAGTCAGTGAAATAAGAGGACTTCCAAACATTCTTGATGAAAAGAACAGAGCTGAATAGAAAATTTGACTGTCAAATACAAGACTCAAGTGAAGCATGAAGAGGTAAACAGGATAGAATAATCATAAGGAGCTTATTAAGGTTGAGTTGTTTAATTCCTGCTTGGAAAGATGATATTTGTTACTCAGGAGACCTTTGTCAGCATTAAAGCAATTGGGGGGAATGCATAGAGAGAGAGAGAGAGAGAGAGAGAGAGAGAGAGAGATCTATAGATATAGATATAGATAGATAAATAGATAGATAGATACATAGATAGAGAGCATAGGGTGAGTTGAAGATGAATGGGTGATATCTGGAAAATAAAATTAAGGGATGAGAGAGGATTATACTGGGAGAAGGAGAAATGGAGAGGTAGAATGGGGTAAATTATTTCACATAAAACAGACAAGAAAATGCTTTTACAGTGAAAGGTGAGTGAGGGAAGGTAAGAGAGAATGAGTGAATCTTATTCTCATTGGATCTGGCTTAAGGAGGGAATAAAATACACATTCAATTGGGTATGGAAAGCTTTCAAATTCTACAGGAAAATAGGGAGGAAGTGGCTAAGAGAGCAGAGGGATGACAGAAGGGAGGACAGATTGGGGGAGATAGTAATCAGAAGCAAACACTTCTGAGGAGGGACAGGGTCAAAAGAAAGAATAGAATAAATGGGGGGCAGGATAGGATGGAAGGAAATATAGTTAGTTTTCCATGGCATGACTGCTATGGAAGTGCTTTGCACGACTACACAAGTATAGCCTGTATCGAGTTGCTTGTCTTCTCAATGAGGATGGGTGGGGAGGGAGGAAGGGAGAAAATTAGGAACCAAAAGTTTTAAAAACAAATGTTAAAAATTGTTTTCCAATGCAACTGGGAAATAAGATATACAGGCAATGGGATATAGAAATCTATCCTGCCCCACAGGAAAATAGAAGAGGAAGGAGATAAGAGAAGGGTGGGGGGACAGAAAGGAGGGCAGATTAGGGGAAAGGGTATTCAGAATGCATGCTATCTCGGCATTGGAGGAGGGATGAGATGGGAAGAAAATTTGGAACTCAAAATCTTGTGGATGTGAAATTTTAAAAATGTATAGATAAAATAAAATAAAAATAAAAATAAAATATATAGAGAACTCAAAAAAAAAAAAATAAATGGCCCAGTGGATAGAGCACTGCTTCTGGAGTCAGGAAAATCCATGTTCAAATCTGGTCTCAAGGAGTTGCCAGCTGTGTGGCCCTGGTTCGAGTCACTTAACCTCTTGCTAGCTCAGTTTCATCATCTGCAAAATGGGAATAATAATAACACTTATCTTCCAGGATTGTTGGGATGATAAAATAAGAGATTTGTAAAGCACTTTGTAAACCTTAAATCACTACATAAGTGCAATTATTACTAAATTTTTACTTTGTATTTTTTTTAAAAATATGAAGTACATGAAAGTACATTGAAAAGAAAAACAATGATTGATTTAGCTCTTCTCATCAATGCAATGAACCAAAAGACTCATGATCAAAAATGCTATCTGCATCCAGAAAACAAACAAACAAACAAACTGATAGAGTCTAAAGGCAAATTGAAACATACTATTTTCACTTTTCTTCATTTTTTTTTCTGTTCTTCTTTCACAACATGACTAATATGGAAACATGTTTTACATGATTGCACATACATAACCTATATCAAATTGCTTACTGTCTTAGCAAGGAATATTGGGTGGGAGTGAGGTAGAACATTTGGAACTCAAAACTTTATATACAAAAAATGAATGTTTAAAATTGTCCTTGCATGAGGTTGAAAAAAAATACTATATTTACAGAGCAAAAACAAAGAAATGAGCATTTATTTAGCACTCGCTATGTATAATCCCCTGATAGTTGCTTGAGATACACATGTAAAGGAGGAAATATTTGTACCCGGAAGGAACTTAAATCACCATTACATTTATTTCTTCTGTATTTTCATTTAGATCAGCTATGGCCCATTTGATCTTCTCCTGCATGATAAGGTCCAGTATCCTTATGTCTATCAGATGGGCAGCAGGAAATCCACTCTGCATCTTGCAGTCATCCAATTGATGTTACATTTTGACTGGATTTGGGTTGGGCTGGTTTTTTCTGATAACCCAAGAGGGTAGTATTTCTTCAGTGAGATGAAAGAGGAAATGGTCAGGAATGGTCTGTGTGTGGCTTTTAAGGAAAGTGTTCCCACAATCTTTGACATTGAAAATAGTGAAGTTTTAAACTCTTTTTCAGGATCATTGCATCATCATCAAATGTGATTTTCATTTATGGAGATACAGAGTCTTTTCAAGAATTTTCTATCGCAATGATTGATTTTGTACTGTATGGGAAGATGTTGGTCACTACCTCTTCCTGAGACTTTTCTGTAGGTTCTAATTATGAAATAATTAACCATTATCATGGAACAATAATATTTTCTCCTTCCAAGATTGAGGTTCCTGGTTTCACAGATTTCCTAAGAAGCTTGAATCCCAGGGTGAACCCTGAAGATATTTTCCTAAAGACTTTCTGGAAGTTAGTCTTCAGCTGTAAACTTTCAAAAAACAGACCTGCAAAAATGATAGGTCCTTTATGCCAAGAACGATTGCCCTTGGTAAATGTACCCCCTGTATATTTAGACATATGCATAATGGAACAGAGTATATTTAGTCGCCCAGGCTCTCCACCAAATTCTACAGACTGAGACAAAAGAGACAATAGAATTTGGAGCAAACCCAGCTGTTTCTTGGAAGGTAACATTTCTCTTCCACACTTAGACTTAACACAGCCTATTCACATCATTCAATGACTAGATATCAGAAATACAGATGATATAGCAATGACCTAAGATTTCAGTACTACCTTTTATTCCCGAATTTTTTGCTGTTTTTTTTTCATTTGTGATTAAATTGTATTCTGGGTAAAAATGATGAAATTACCTCAGATAATAGCCATTTCTTTCAACTCTTTTAAAGTAATCTTGGTGAAATTGTTGCTCTTCTTCCTTATATACATTTCTCTGATTATGAATTCCATGTGGCAGGAGTTTCATTAAATTTGCCTCAATTTATGGCCTTTAGAGTGCCCTGTGCCATGATCCTGCAGATGCCATGGTACTTTAAGGGATTTCTAATCAATAAATTTTGCTTTAACTTCTGTCAAAAGCTATTTTCTGATTAGTATATTTGATATTTGTACATGGGTATACTTGTTTCAATGAAGCATTCATTTTTAAAAGGTAGAGGAACACCTTAATGGAAATTGTGTGCTAGATATTATTCCCACTTGATAGAGTAACTGGTTGATGTATTGTCAATGTTAGAAAATTGTGTGCATAGGGAGTGACCATAGCCCAGTAGAGTTCTGAGAACAAGAGAGGAAATCTGGCTACAAAATGATAAGCAGTCTGGATTCAGAGACAATCTATTTTTAAAATCTCAATTAATGATCATTTCTGTGGTATGAAGTTCTATCCCAGGATAGATAGAACTTCCCAAGAGAGAAATTCGGGAGTCACAAAGAGAAATGATATTAATGAGGAAGAAAAAAAGAACTTGCTTGTATAGGCCAATGATCATGCACAGAAATTCCAGTACCAAAGTAGATGTGTATATCATATGTACAAGAAAAGGAAGAATGGACAGGCAATAGATGTTTCAGACAAAACATGAAATAGTGCTATAAGGATATTGCCAAGAGAACTAAAGATCAGAGTCTGCAGAGGAAAATGAGGTAAATAGAAAAAGTTATATTTTTTGTAGATTTTAAATTCTTGGAAGAGGATGATTGAAGAACAGATGATACATCTCTGGGTAGCTGGAAAAATGAAAAATGACTGCTCAATTATTATTTTCTTGTTTTGCCTTCCAGAAAAGAAATTTTGCAATAGAATAAATAAAACGGCACATATTGAGGTCTTTTGTCTGGATTTCAATGAGATTTTGAGATCCCTGCAAGCCATCTCCCAGGTAACAAAATGAGGCACTCAGTTAACAAATTGGAAAGGCAAAGTACAGTCAGCCTAGGGCAGGTACAAATATAATCTAAGGGCCAATCATTGATTCAAATAAGTAAAGTTTCTGAAGGCATTTGATGTTGTGGGTCTGTGCTCATAAATCAGAGTGGGAATCTCCTGCCCTTTGTCTCTTGGATATTTTTATTTTCTCTCTTAAGAATCAGACAATTCTGGTAGTTGACTGAGTGCTGTTTCTAGAGACAGGAAGAGCTCAATTAAAATATTGCATCAGAAATTCAATAGCTAAGTGACCTCGGTCGGGTCACATAATTCTTTGTCTCAGTTTCATCAATTATAATATGGTGACAATAATAACATCCACCTCTCAGGGTTGTTACAAGGATAAAAGGGAGTGATATTGTTAAATTGCCTAACACAATACTATAGAGGTTACTATACAAATGCTAGTTTTAATTTAAAAATGTTATAGTTAGCATCTAAAAATGAAAACTAATTATATATCGCAATCATGTAACATATAAAAGTATAAACTATATAATATAATGTACAATTATATAACAACAATGAAAATATAGCAACTACTTCTACTTTTACTATGGCTACTACTTTTACTACTATTGCTGCTGCTGCTACTACTACCATGGCTAGTACTACTGCTACTACTACTGTTACTATTCCTACTGCTGCTGCTTCTGCTCCTAGTGCTCCTAGCGTATTTGTCTTTGAAACCTGGAAAACTTGTACAATAGATTTTTCTTAGCTATAAAAAAAGGATTGATTTATTTTTTGTAGATGGCCTAACTTAAGAAAATGATAGAGAAAAACGTTAATAATGAATGTTAAACTTAGGAGTGTGTCATGTGTACAGATTTTTTTTTTTTTTTTTGAAGAGAGCCGCTGGCCTGAGAATGGGGTCTAATCCTTTTTACTGGCTCCTGGGGGTAACCTGCATTGAATTGCACTCCACTCCCACTTACGTAACACAAAACTTTACTCTTGAGTTTATCTTGAGTTTAAAAAATGTTCACCCGATCATTTTGTCGATTCTACCTCTCCAGAATTCATTCAGAGTTGTTATTTTAATGTTATTTGGAGGGTAATTTAGCACAGCTCAGGCATTTCCCTCCCTTTAGTCCACCACCTTGGCTCCTTGAATAATTCTGTTTGTTACAGAATTATTTACTTTAGTGATTTTTTTTTTATTTTAGTGATTTTGCTTCTTTACTATTTGGCCAATTCCGTTCTTAAGTTATTTTTCACTATATTTTTCTCTCTATTACCTTGCTGTTTTTTTTTGTATCCCACTAATTTCTTTTTCCCAATTGCCCTTCTACCATTCCTATTTCTTTCTTTAACTTTTCCAGGAATTCTTGTTAAGGATAAGCCTAGTTTAAATTTCTCTTTGAAGTTTTGCTTATAGCTGTTTTTACATTGTTGTCTTCTTTCGAGTGTGTTCTTGATGCCACTATGGAAGCTTTTTGTGGTCAGATTCGTTTTGTTGTTGTTATTGTTTGCTCATTTTCCCAGTCTATTACTTAATCTTGAACTTTAGCTCTAAGTTGGACTCTGCTCTTGAGGTAAGTGTAGTGGCACTGTCTTAAGGGTCAGGCCATTTCATGAAGCTATTTTCATACTCAGTTCTGGATGTTTCCCTGTTATTAGTGCTTCCAAGATGGTAGTTTTCAGGGAGAGATGTAATCACTTCTCTCCTTGTATAACAGCTGGTCTTTACCCAGTAAGCGCTTCCCATCTCCTTCACCTTCAGGCACAAACACTTCTCTCAGCTTCTGAACTGTGACCACGTCTCCTACTCTTCTACAGCCTCAAGTGCTAGTGCTCTTCTCTTAAATGTCTTTGGACCAAGATGCTGAAGCTGCTGCAGCTTCTGTTAGAGCTGCCTCCAATGACCAGTGCTTCCATTGCCACCATGTCCCCTCTGGTCCCGGGCACAGTGTAAGTGTCACAGACTTCTCCTTCCAGCCCTCTAAGTGGTCTTGAGGTGAAAAAATACCTCACCATGACCTTTTCTTGGCTACGCTTCTCCATAACTTGATTTGATGAGGGTTAGGAACAGAATATTGAAAGAATTTTGCTGTTTTGCTACTGATACTCTGCCATCATGGCTCTGCACAATAGATAACTCTTAATGATTTAACTTGACAGTGTTCTTTTATTTAGTTAGATGACAAGGAAAATCTACTCCACCACATTCTTTTTTTTTTAATTCATGTTGGACTTCATTTTTGATACACATTTTAAATGTATTTCATTTTTTCCCAATTATATGGCAAGATACTTTTAACATTCTTTTTCTTAACAGATTTTGAGTTCCAAATTATCTTCTTCTTTCCCTCAATAACTCCTTCTAAGACAATTAGCAATTTGATAGTAATCATGTAAAACATATTTTCATATTAGTCATGTTGTGAAAGAAGAAAGAGGCCAAAAAGAACCATGTAAAAATAAAGTGAAAACAGGATGCTTCAATGTGCTAGACTAAATCACTTCCTTCTCTGGATGTGGATACTATTTTCCATCATGACTCTTTTGGAATTTTCTTAGATCATTGTATAGCTGAGAAGAGCTAAGTCAATCATAGTTGGTCATTGCAAAATGTTGCTGAGACTATGTACAATGTTCTCCTTGTTCTGCTAACTTCACTTCCTATCAGTTCATGTAAGTCTTTCCATATTTTTTTGAAATTCTCCTGCCTGTCATTTCTCGCATCACTTCCATCCCCTAAAGTTCCACTTCTTTGCTTCAACACAAAGATATGCTATAAATATTTTTGTACATGGATGTCCTTTTTCCTTTTTTGTGACCTCTTTGGGATACAAATGTAGGAGTGGTATTGCTGGATCAAATTGTATGCTCAATTTGATTGCCCTTTGAGCATAGCTCTAAACAGCTCTCCAAAATGTTTGGATCAGTTCATAACTCCACCAACCATACACTAGCCCCAATTTTCCAGCATCCCTCCAACCTTCATCATTTTCCTTTTCTCATATTAGCCAATCTATAGGTAGGAGATTCTACCTCAGAGTTGTTTTAATTTCCTTTTCTCTAATAGGGATTTAAAGCATTTTTTCATATGACTATAAATAGCTTTGATTTCTTCATCTCAGATGTGCCTTGAATATCCTTTGACTATCACTTGGGAATGACTTGTATTCTTATAAATTTGACTCAGTTCTCTATATAATTGAAAAATGATACCTTTATCAGAGACACTTGCTGTAATAATTGTTTACTAACTTTATGCTTTCCTCTGAATCTTGGTTGTACTGGTTTGGTTTGTGCAAAACCTTTTTAATTTAATGTAATCAAAATTATCAATTTCACATTTCATAATGCTCTCTAAATCTTGTTTGGTTGTAGATTATTCCTTTCTCCAAAAATTTGGCAGGTAAACTATTCCTTGCTCTCCTAATTTACTTAGTTTATCACCCATCATGTTTAAATCATGGACCTATTTTGACCTTATCATGGTATAGGGTGTGAGATGTTGGTTTATACCTAATTTCTGCCATATTTTTTTTCACTCTTCCCAGTAGTTTTTGTCAAATAGTGAGTTCTAATCCCAGAACCTGGGATCTTTGGGTTTATCAAATGGTGTGCTACCATGGTCATTTTCTACTGTGTTTTGTGTACCTTATCTAGTTCACTAGCCCACCACTCTGTTTCTTGGCCAGTACCAGATAGTTTTGATGGTTACCACCTTATAATATAGTTTGAGATCTGGTACGGCTAGGCCACCTCCCTTGATTTTTTTTTTTTCATAAATTGCCTTAATACTCTTGACGTCTTGTTCTTCCAGATGAATTTTGTTGTTAATTTTTCTTTCTCTACAAAATATTGTTTTTTCATACTTAAATTGAAATAAGACAATATGTAAATTAATTTTGGTAGATTTCTCATTTTGATTATATTGGCTGGGCCTACTCATGAGCAATTGATATTTTTTCCATATTTTTTAGATTTGACTTTATTTGTGTGAAAGGTGTTGTGTAATTGTGTTCACAAAGTTTCTGAGTTTGTCTTGGCAGGTAGACTCCTAAGTATTTTATATTGTGTATAGTTATTTTAAATGGAATTTATTTTCCTATCCTTTGCTGCTGGGCTTGTTTATAAATATGTAGAGATCCTGATGATTTATGTGGGTTTATTTTATATCCTATAACTTCATTAAAGTTCTTAATTATTCCAAGTAGTTTTTTATTTGATTTTCTAGGATTCTGCAAAGAGAAAATTCTCTATCATTTATCTGAATGATAGTTTTGTTTTCTCCTTGTCTATTTTCACTCCTTCATTTTTTTCTTCTCTTATTGCTATACCTAACATTTCTAGCACCATATTAAACAATAATGGTGGCAATCAGCATGCCTGCTTCACTCCTGTTGTTATTGAGAAGGCTTCTAGCTTATTTCCATTACAGATAATGTTTGATGATGGTTTTATATAGACACTATTTATCATTTTAAGGAAAGCTCAATTCATTCCCATGTTCTACAAATGAATAGGTGCTGTATTTTGTCAACAGCTTTTTTAGCATTTGTTTAAATAGATAATCTAAACCTTAAGAAAGAAAATAATTCCTTGAACACAAGAATTGGGCAAGGATACACTAATGATATTCTAAGACATGAAGAAATCATAAAACAAAATCAAAAGAAAGAAAAAAATCAAAGAGAAAGTGAAACTTCTCTTCAGAAAAACAACTGATATGGACATGAAGGAGAAATAATATAAGGATGGTCATACTACTTTAAAAATATGATTAAAAATAATCTTGATACAACATTACAATAACTTGTCCAAGAAAATTGTCTTGAAGTCCTAAAACAAAAAAAGGCGAAGCAGAAACAGAAAAAAAAATCCACTGTATTGCCACCTGAAAGAAATCACAGGAAGAAAACTTATAGGCATATTATAACCAAGT
The DNA here is from genome assembly GCF_900497805.2 of Vombatus ursinus. Classification (NCBI taxonomy): domain Eukaryota; kingdom Metazoa; phylum Chordata; class Mammalia; order Diprotodontia; family Vombatidae; genus Vombatus; species Vombatus ursinus. The sequence goes on along the minus strand of NW_020954721.1, from coordinate 287,938 downwards.
GGGACGGGTGATTAGAAAGGTCTATCATGCCTGGCTGGGAGAGGAATGCAGTTTGGCATGGGCATACAGGCAAAACAGGCCTCAGTGACCCTGGAACAGGCCTCAGAGGATTAATGTGGGCAGCTGTGGAAGTTTCCAGACTTCTCAACCCACAAACGCCAATGACAACTTAGAAGGTCAGTGGGAAAAGTCTGTGAGTGAGGTGAGAGAGAAGCTCGGTCCCAGACTCAAAAAAGCAAAACATTAATGTAGGGGGAAAAGGAGAAAGGAGAAAGAAAAGCATGGGGGGGGGATGAAGAGAAAAACAAAGATAGTAATCATAACTGTGAATGTGAATGGGATGAACTCTCCCATAAAACAAAAGCAGATAGCAATATGGATTAAAAACCATAATCCTACAATATGTTGTTTACAGGAAACATTTGAAAAAGAGTGACACACACAGGGTAAAGATAAAAAGATGGAGCAGAATATATTATGCTTTAGCTGAAGTAAAAAAAAAAAAGCAGGAATATCAATCCTGACCTCAGACAAAGCAAAAGCAAAAATACATGTTATCAAAAGAGATAAGGAAGGAAGCTATATTCTGCTAAAAGGCACCATAGACAGTGAAGTAATATCATTAAACATATATGCACCAAATGGTATAGCATCCAAATTCTTAGAGGAGAAGTTCAGGGAGTTACAGAAAGAAATAGACAGCAAAATTATACTAGTGGTGGACCTCAACCTTCCCCTCCCTGAACTAGATAAATCTAACCACAAAATGAACAAGAAAGAAGTTAAGGAGCTGAATAGAATGTTAGAAAAGTTAGGTATGATAGACCTCTGGAGAAAACTGAATGGGGATAGAAAGGTGATACATGGCACATACACAAAAACTGACAATGTACTAGGGCATAAAAACCTCACAATTCAATGCAGAAGGGTAGAAATATTAAATACATCCTTTTCAGATCATGATGTGATAAAAATCATATGTAATAATGGGCCTTGGAAAGATAGACAAAAAATAATTGGAAACTAAATAATTTAATCCTAAAAAATGATTGGGTCAAACCCCAAATCATAGAAACCATCAATAACTTCATTCAAGAGAATGACAATAATGAGAAAAAATATCAAAACTTATGGGATGCAGCGAAAGCAGTTCTTAGGGGAACTTTTATATCTTTAAATGCTTACATAAATAAAATAGAAAAAGAAGAGATTAATGAATTGGGCATACAACTAAAAAATAAGAAAAAGAACAAATTAAAAATCCTCAATTAAACACCAAATTGGAAATATTGAAAACCAAAGGAAAAATTAAGAAAATAGAAATTAAGAAAACTATTGAACTAATAAATAAAACTAACAGCTGCTTTTTTGAAAAAAATAGAATAGATAAACCACTGGTTAATTTAAGAAAAAGAAAGAGGAAAACCAAGCCACAAGTATCAAGAATGAAAAGGGTGAATTCACCACCAAGGAAGAGGAAATTAAAACAATAATTAGGAACTATGCTGTCCAACTGTATGCCAATGAATTTCACAATCTTAGTGAAATGGAGGAATATTTACAAAAAATATAAATTGCCAGATTAACAGAAGAGGAAGTAAAATACTTAAATAATCCCATCTCAGAAAAAGAAATTGAACAAGCCATTGATGAACTCCCTAGGAAAAAATCTCCAGGACCAGATGTATTTTCAAGTCACTTCTATCAAACATTTAAAGAACAGCTAATTCCAATACTATATAGACCATTTGGGAAAATGGGTGAAGAAAGAGTCTTACCAAATTATTTTTATGATACAAATATGATGCTGATACCTACACTGGGAAGAGTCAAAAGAGAGAAAGAGAATTATAGACCAATTTCTCTAAAGAATATACATGCAAAAATTTTAAACAAAATATTAGCAAATATATTATAGCAGCTTGTCTGAAGAATACCACATTATGATCAGGTAGAATTTATACCATGAATGCAGGCCTGGTTCAATATTAGGGAAAACTATCAGCATAATTGATCATATCAACACCAAAACTAACAGAAACCACAGGGTATGAGGACAAGCCAGAAACATTTCCAATAAGATCGAGGTGAAACAAGGATGTCCATTATCACCACTGTTGTTCAATATCGTACTGGAAACGTTAGCTTTAGCAATAAGAGAAGAAAAAGAAATTGAAGGCAATAGAATAAGCAAAGAAGAAACAAAGCTATCACATTTTGCAGATGGCATGATGATATACTTAGAGAATCCTAGATAATCAAGTAAAAAACTACTTCAGATAATACACAATTTTAGCAAAATTGCAGGCTATAAAATAAACCCACATTAATCATTGGCATAAGTATATATTACCAACAAAGCCCAATAGCAAGAGATAAAAAGAGAAATTCCATTTAAACTTACTGTACACATTATAAAATATTTAAGAGTCTACCTATAGAAACAAACCCAGAAACTATACGAACACAATTACAAAACATTTTTCACACAAATAAAGTCAGATCTAAACAATTGGAAAAACATCAGTTGCTCATGGGTAGGCCAAGCTAATATAATAAAAATAACAATTTTACCTAAGCTAATTTACTTATTCAGTGTCATACCAATCAAATTACCAAACATTATTTTACACAGTTAGAAAAAATAATAACAAAATTCATTTGGAAGAACAAAGGGTTCAGAATAGCAAGGGAACTAATGAAGAGAAATGCAGGGGAAGGTGGCCTAGCCATTCAAGATCTTAAATTGTATTATAAAGCAGCAATCATCACAACTGCTTGGTACGGGCTAAGAAATAGAGCGGTGGATCAGTGGAATAGGTTAAGTATGCAAGACACAGTAGTCAATGACTATAGTAATCTATTATTTGATAAACCCAAAGACTTCAGCTTCTGGGATAAGAACCCATTCTTTGACAAAAACTGCTGGGAAAATTGGAAAAGAGTATGGCAAAATCTAGGCATAGATCAAAATCTCACACCATATATCAAAATAAAGTCAAAATGGGTTCATGCTTTATATATAAAGGCTGATACTGTAAGCAAACTGTGAGAGCAAGGAATAGTTTAATTATCAGATTTATGGAGAACAGAAGAATTCATGACCAAATAGGAGATAAAGAACATTATGAAATGCAAAATAGATAACTCTTATTACATTAGATTGAAAAGTTTTTGCACAAAGAAAGCCAATGAAGCCAAGATAAGAAGGAAAGTAGAAAATTGGGAAATAATTTTACAACCAGTGTGTCTGATAAGGGCCTCATTTCTAAAATAAATAGAGAATCAAGTCAAACTTATAAGAATACAAGTCATTCCCAATTGATAAATGGTCAAAGGATATGAACAGACAGTACTCAGATGAAGAAATTAAAGCCATCTATAGTCATATGAAAAAATGCTCTAGGGGCAGCTAGGTGGCACAGTGGATAGAGCACCGGCCCTGAAGTCAGGAGGACCTGAGTTCAAATCCAGCCTCAGACCAAACACTTGACTCTTACTAGCTGTGTGACCCTGGGGAAGTCACTTAAAGCCAATTGCCTATTAAAAAAAAAAGAAGGAAAAGAAAAGAAAAAATGCTCCAAATTACTATTGATTGGAGAAATGGAAATCAAAACAACTCTGAGATACCACATCACACCTATCAGATTGGCCAACATGAAAAACAATAAAATGATAAGTGTTGGAGAAGATGTGGGAAAATTGGAACACTAATGCATTGTTGGTGGAATTGTGAAATGATCCAATCATTTTTAGAGCAATTTGGAACTATGCCCAAAGGGATATCAAAATGTGCATACCCTTTGACTCAGCAATAGCACTTCCAGGGCTATATCCCAGAGAGATCATACAAATGGGAAAAGGACTCACACGTGCAGAAATATTTATAGCAGTTCTTTTTGTGGTGACCAAGAATTGGAAAGCGAGAGGATGCCCATCAATTGGGGAATGGTTGAATATGAAATTAATGGCATACTATTGTGGTATAAGAAAAGATGAACAGGCTGACCTCAGAAAAACATGGAAAGATTTATATGGTTTGATGCTTAGTGAAGTGAGCAAAACCAGAAGAACGTTGTACACAATAACAGCCATGTTGTGCAATGACTAATATTGATAGACTTAACCCTTCCCAGCAATACAAGAATCTAAGACATCTCCAAAGGCCTCATGATGGAAATTGCTATCCACATGCAAAGAAAGAACTATGGAGTTTGAATGCAGATCGAAGCATACTATTTGCTATTTTTTTTCTTCTGTTGAGTTTTGTTTCCTCTTTCTGGTGGTTCCTCCTAGTGGTTCTAATTCTTACTTACAACATCACTAACATGAAAATATGTTTAATAGGAATGTATATGTATAGCCTATATCAGATTGTGAACTGTCTTGGGGAGGGTGGTGGGGAGGGAGGGGGAGAAAAATTTTAAAATCAAAAGCATATTGAAGTGATTGTTGATAAGTCAAAATCAATTAATTAAAAAAAAAGAAAAGTCACTGACCTGGAAAATAGATCCAGAAGAGATAATTTAAAAATTATTTGACTATCTGAAAGTCATGATAAAAAAAGAGCCTAGATATCATCTTTCAAGAAATTTTCGAGGAAAACTGCCCTGATATTTTAGAACCAGAGGGCAAAATAGAAATGGAAAGAATTCACTGATCACCTCCTGAAAGAGATCCTCAAAGGAATACTCCTAGGAATATTGTAGCTAAATTCCAGAGCTTCCCAGTCAAGGAGAAAATATTGTAAGCAGCCAGAAAGAAACAATTCAAATATTTTGGAAATACAGTCAGGAGAACTCAAGGTTTAATAGCTTCTATATTAAGGGACAGAGGGTATGGAATATAATATTCTGGAGGGCAGAGAAGGTAGGATTACAACCAAGAATCACCTACCCAGCAAAGCTGAGCATAATCCTTCAGGGGAAAATATGATCATTCAGTGAAATAGGGGACTTTCAAGCATTCTTGATGGAAAGACCAGAGTTGAATAGAAAATTTGACTTTCAAATATAAGACTCAAGTGAAACATGAAGAGGTAAACAGAAAAGAGAAATCACAAGAGACTTATTAAGGTTGAACTGTTTACATTCCTGCATGGAAAGATATTTGTACCTCATGAGACTTTTGTCAGTATTAGGGTAGTTGGAGGGAAGAAATTATATATATGCAGATAGATAGGTAGATAGATAGATAGAGGGCACAGGTTGAGTTGAAGATGAAGGGGTGATATCTGGAGAATAAAATTAAGGGGTGAGAGAGGATTATACTGAGAGAAGGAGAAAGGGAGAGGTAGAATGGGGTAACTTATCTCTCATAAAACACACAAGAAAAGGCTTTTACAGTGGAAGGAAAATGGGAAAAGGTGAGAAGGAATAAGTGAATCTTATTCTCAAAGGATTTGGCTTAAGGAGGGAATAGCATACACATTCAATTGGGTATGGAAATCTATCTTATCCTACAGGAAAATAGTGGGGAGAAGAGGATAAGAGAGCAGGGGGACGATAGAGGGTAGGGGGTAATCAGAAGCAAACACTTCTAAGAAAGGACAGGGTCAAAAGAAAAAATAGAATAAATGGGGAGCAGTATAGGATGAAGGGAAATATACTTTGTTTTTCACAACATGACTAGAATGGAAGTGTTTTCCATGACTACACATGTATAACCTGTATCAAATTGCTTGCCCTTTCAATGACGGTGGGTGGGGAGGGAGGGAGGGAGAAAATTTGGAACCCAAAGTTTTACAAAAAACATGTTAAAATTGCTTTCACATGCAAATGGGAAATAACAGGAAATGGGGTATAGAAATCTATCCTGTCCTACAGGAAAATAGAAGAGGAAGGGGATAAGAGAAGGGGGGGAGAGATAGAAGGGAGGGCAGATTAGGAGAAGGGGTATTCGGAATGCATGCCATCTAGGGGTGGAGGGTGGGGTGATATGGGGAGAAAATTTGGAACTCAAAATTTGTAGAAGTGAAAGTTGAAAACTAAATATAAATAAATTTTAATAAGTAAAAAAAAATTCTGATAAAAAAGAATTTGGAAGCTATATCATTTGGTGCACATATTTTTAGTATTGATATTACCTCATTGTCTATGGCACCTTTTAATAAGATGCAGTTTTCTTCCTTATCTCTTTTAATAGGGTCTATTTTTGCTTTTGCTTTATCTGAGATTAGGATTGCTACCCCTGTTTTTTTTTTTAACTTCAGGTGAAGCTTAAGATATTCTCCTCCAGCCTCTCAGCATTACTCTTTGTGTATCTCTCTGCTTACACGTGTTTCTTATAAGCAATATATTGTAGGATTCTGGTTTTTGATCCATTCCTTATATCCTTCCATTGTATAGGAAAGCTTGTCCCATTCATATTCACAGTTATGATTCATGTGTATTTCCCTTCATGCTATTTTCCTTCCTGTTTTTCCTCCAACTTTTTTTTTCTCTGTTTCCCTCAACAGTGCTTTGTTTCTGTCTACCACCACCCCAGATCATCCTTTTATTTTGTCAGTCCCCCACACCTTTACTTAATCTCCTCCCATCCCATCACAGGTTTTAACAAAAGACCTCAGAATTTAAAAAAAAATCAGATATATTTAGAAGAAATTCAGGAATTGGTGAAGTGAAGATGAAATGGCTTTTTGAGGTAACTTCAATATGTATAACAAATGATCGTTTACTGGATTTGTTATTCTTCTGTTGTCCATGTTTTCCTAGGAAAAATGAGAAAAAGAGTACAGAATCCTGAGAAAAGCTGAGTAAAAAAAATATGAAAAAAGAGAATAACAATTTTTGAAAGCTCCAAATTCAAAGCTGTTTTTTGTTTTGTTGGTAGTTAAGCTTGGGACATGGGCACATATTCTTTCCCAAATAATTAAGAAATTCCTTATCTTGCCTTCAGCTCCACCACTTCCTGAAGTCCATTCTGTCAATAGTGGCAGTGATGAACCATGTGGAGATGGAGCCAGGATGGCTGCTGAGACATATGTTATCCTGAATTTTAAATTCTTCCCTGATCAGACTGAGACACTGGTGAAAGTGGGTGAAGTGACCCCTCAGAGTCAGAGATTCAGCATTAATGAAGCAGACATTGAGTGGCCTGAAGATTTCTCTCATGTAAGGGGCCACTGAGTAATATGAGCTCTGTGAATTAGCCTATGAGAGGTCAGAACACTGCTGTTTCTTCATTGGCCCTAGGGAATTCCCCAACAACATTGGATATGTATGACTGTAACAGGATGGTAGCATTCAATTACTCTTCTCTTTTGTTCTGAGTTAGACAGAACTTTAACTCGTCTGATTTCCTTTTCTCAGTAACACCTTCATTTCTTTCTGGCTCGGTAACATAATAATCTGAATTTTTCATACAATGAAAGTTTTGAAATGTACCAGATCAAGTGCGGAAGTTTAAAAAAAAAACAATAAAGTGGAAAGGGAGAATTTTTCCCCTCAAAGAGACCTATTGCACCAAAAGCTATTCAATATCTGGAATCCTGCAACTATATAACTATTTTGTCCTGAGTTTATTTCACAGCAAGGATCGTCAGTAATTTTAGAAATGTTTAATTTAAATGTAGTGGGTATGTCCTCTGTCAATGTCAAGCGTATGAATCTTCACAGTTTCATTTATCTTTGTGTTTTTATAAATCCCACCCCACTCCCTGCAGTGGTCCCCAGTGAAAGCTGCAAATGTCAGGCTAAGAATAAGATCAGCCGATCAATTCATCTGATTCTTAATCGGATCTAATCAAGCTGAACTGTTTATTGTAGTGTAACTGTTCATTATAGCATAAAGTCTGCATTCTAACCTTTCTAAAGTCATGAATCCCTGAAAAATTCAGGATACTTTAGTAAAACACAAAGAACAGGGTTTGTTTGGGGAAAAAGTTAAGGAACTATTTCCTCTCAGTAGGTCAATGAATCGTTTCAGGATTACTCGTAGAAAAAAAGAAATGCACTTTAGAGATATACTAATATCAGGTACTTGAAGAGAAATGTGTAAGCAATAGATTGGTGTTAAAAAAAATATCAAGATTGTGTCTAGTGAAAAATCTGTTTAGTTCATCCCTCAGGGAACAGATTATCTGGCATGGAAGAAAGAAATATAGAAAGAAAGTCTATTATTGAGAAATTTATCATCTTTGCTCTGCAGAATTACAAATACTTTATTCTAAATGCCTTCCAAAGAAGAGGTCAGAAATCATCATTATCTCAGTGCATCTATCTTTCAGCAGTCATTCTAACAGTGACAGTTTCTCTTTCTCTTTGATGGAAATTCAGACTCCAAGTTCCAAATGCAGCCTCAGCTGTGGCCCTGGATTCAAGGAGACAATCCGTGAAGGCCAGCCCATCTGCTGCTTTGACTGTACCCCATGCCCTGATGGGGAGATTTCCAACCAGACAGGTGGCTTTTTAAAGATAAAAGATAAATTCCTGAAGTAATAAACATTGTATTTTTTAAATCTTAACCTGAAGTGACTTTTACTTACAGAAATAATATTTTTCTGAGTTGAAATAATACTGAACCTAATCAATTTTATTCAATGTCCATGTACTCTAGTCTTCTTTGGTAATATCAAAATATTAGATATTGAAAGAGGTCATAATGAAAGCCTTGATTCTAGCCCAGAAGAAATCGCTTTCTTTCTGGCGAGGGGAGAAGTTCCTATTCAATCGATTGCGAACATCGTTTTAGTTCAAGCTCCTCTACATTTCTTGGGTACATCTTCTCTTTTCCTCCCTAATGCGATAAGAGACTTTGTTCTGTTCTTCACTTGGACTTTTACACTAGCCTTCCATTTGTCTCTCTTCCTCAAGTCTCTGTCCTACCTGTTCATAGTACACAAAACCACCAAAGTGAAGTTCTACAAGCACTAGTTATATCACTTCCCTGTTCAACAAGCTCCAGTGGTTTCCTATTACCTTTAAAATAAAATATCACCTCTTATCATGACCCATCCAGTTTTACACAAGATTCCACTTAACAATCTCAGATCCACTCATACTGCACTGTGTAACATCTTAGTTTGAGCCAGATAAAAGATGAAATGACTGAGAAAACAAAGGTTCAAACTTCTGATCACAGTGACATATTAAGGAATGAATGATGCCAATTTCGTAACAAATTGGGACCAGGTCTTTGCAGCTTTGACCCTGTACCCCAAAAACAGGGGGATATAAAACTTTTATATATTAAAAAAATTAATCAGAAAAAAACAATTAATTAAAAGAAAGCAGTTAACTTGTCTAGTTACTAGGATATAAAATTTGGTAATTTATTTCTAATTTGTGGAAATATTAGGGACTTTCTAAGTTGGGAGATGGAAGGCAAACAGATTTAATTCCCTGGAATCAGATAAAGTGGTGGCCCACTCCCCTCAGATGCTTGTAAACTATCAAGTAAATGTGGGAACAATAACTGCATGACCTGGGTGGGGCCAGTTTTCAGATAAAACAAATGGGTTGCTTGAGATAGAAAATTGTGAGAAAACTCCTTGTATAAACCTGTGTATATGACCAGGATTCTTGTCAGCATAGTATAGGTCTTTTGTCAAGGGTCTCTAAAAGCAGGCAGAAGTGGTACCTCTTCCCAGACATGCAGGCCTAGGCTCAAACAATGCATTTCTCACAGTTTTCATACTTGAATAAAGTCTTTTCATGAGAGAAATTGACCAGACCCATAATTGAATAGAAAGGAAACTGAGCTAGTTCCAGAACTGAGTCACAAGATGGAGTCAATGTGGTTCACTCAATTGGCACAACCTCTTGATGTTTTAAATCCCTCAATTCCTTTTTTGATTTAGGGACTAGGGGCCAGCCCATTCCCTCCATGGAACATTTATCTAAGCCAAATCTATAAGTTTTTTTTTAATACGTTCATAATCAGAATCATGTAATTCAGGCTACAGATAAAAGTACTTAGGTGGCTCACAATGGACATATACATATACATATGTATGTATGTGTGTGTGTGTGTGTATATATATATATATATATATATATATATATATATATGTATATTGAGCAGGAATAACCAGGAGTGATTGGAATATGCTCTGAGCTTAAGTAAATTTTCCTATAATTTTCTTTCTTTTTTTTGAAATTTTTAAAATTATTTTAAACTTAAATAGAAAATGAGAAAAAAAATTACCATGTACACAGCAGAACACAAGGGAGGATTCAATATAAAATAATAAATACTATAAATGACTTTTCAAAGATGTACAGCTTTTCTTTGCTTCCTTGTAGCTTTGTCTTTTGTTCTCTGCTGTGCAGTTTTTACTTTATTTTCCTCCTCACTTCCCCCCACCCTAAAGAAGGATACAATTAAGCAGATATATACATATATATGTACACACACACACATATCTATAAACATACAAATATACATGAAAATACTATGCACATTTCCACTTGTCATGCTTTGCTCTGAAGGTAGAGAGCAGCTTCCTATGTAAGTCCAGGTATTTCCGTGTTCTTCTAAATCAAGCAGCTCATCATTTCCTACACCACAGAAATATTCCAACCTAGTCACATCCTATCTGAAAGATTAGCTATGAAAGTTTGGTTTTTTCCCAATTACTCAGAGTTGGTGTGGAAGTGTTTGTATTTCACTCAGGTGTTGAACCTCTGACCCTCAGATTTCTGGTCTTTCCTGGGGTCTTCTCAAGTTGTCTTAGGATAACAACTGCTCTACCCCGACTTTTGTTTATTGCTGCTGCTCAACAATCTCTCTGAGATGATGTTCTGTCTTTTTTATTTTGTGGAGGAAATTTGTGGAACCAGAAGTTTTCAGAACTGTTCAGACATCTTCTACAATGGACTAATTTTGAGAAGGGAGATTTATGTCACCAAGGTAACTAAGAAAGCTCATCCGACATAAATACTGTGAAACAAAAGGTGAAAGTAATATAATGATGATCATTACTATTATATAACATCAAGTCTCCTTTTATCCTAGTAACCTATTCTCAATGTCCATTTAATTAGATCATCTTAAGTCTCAATTATCCCACGTACTCCTGTGGTCATTGGACAGATTTTCTCTTGGAAATTCTGGAATTTGCAATATTCCCACAGTGACTCAGAAGGGGGCTCTGTTGTCTGGTTCCAAATAATTTTTTTTAATATAAATGATTCATTTATTTTTGCACCCAATATAATTTTATTTTTCCCAATTACATGTAAAATAGTTTTTAAAAATCACTTATATAAAATTTTTGTCTAACAGTATTTTTGATTTCCCAAATTTCACAATATAAGAGTGCTTAGAAACATAATAATAACATATGCAATATCATGTATTTAGAACAGGAAACAAAACTGATTACTGGTCAGGTGATATCAATTCACCCCAATGCATTTTCAAATTATCCCACATAAAAAAAATTATTAATCTTATTGTTGTTTCTATTGTTGAGATTTGCATTCACGTCTGACTCTTTATGATCCCATTTTGGGCTTTCTTGGCAAAGATACTGGAATGGTTTGTCATTTCCTTCTCTAGTTTACTTTTCAAATGAGGAAGTGAGGCAGAGTTAAGTGACTTGTCCAGGGTCACACAGAGAGTAAGTCTCAGAGGCCAGATTTCAACCCATGAAAATGACTGACTTCAGCCTCAGCATTCTATTCACCACATTGCCTAGCTAGCCAATCTCTTCATTGCCTCTGGCATGTTATACTAACTGCATCAAAAATCTGTAATGTAATTATATTCAATTGAAGAAGTAATAATAATAATAAACATTTATATAGTTCCTACCTATAATCTTTGTGTTGACTCAATTATGAAGAGCTCTTTAAAGAAATAAATAACAGATTAAACAAGTGGAGAAATATTTTATGCTCCTGACTTTCCTGTTATAATGTAATACAAATAAAATGGTCCAGGGTTTCCATATGCCAGTCACTGTGTTAAGCACTTCATGGTCATATCATTTAGATCCTCACAAACATCCTGAGCCCTGTGTGCCATTATGATTTTCCTCTTTGTAGATCAGGAAACTAAGGCAAAGAGAGATAACTTGCTTAAGATCACACAGCTAATACATTTCTGAAATCGAAATGTAACTCAGCTTTCCCTGATTTTTTCCAGCATATGTTAGAGTCCTGACTTAACATAGCTTGACTTTCCAAAACTAAATGAAAATCTGTCTCCCCTGTATTTGCTGTCCAAGATCAAAGCCAAGGAGACCTGGTCCTGATTTATTATGTAATTGGCATGCACTGCTTCAGTGCTTGATCAGCAGCTTGAAATTTTACTTCCTCAGTCAGTTCTTGTCTCACCTGCCACGAGGTTCCATCTCCATTTGCTAGCTCTCCCCCAGGCCTGTACTGCAATCACTCTTTACCTCTGCCTTGTGGAAACCCTCGATTATTTTCATTTTGATTATATTGTAACGGGAAAGCCAGGAACATAAAATATTTATCCAGTTATTTGATCTGTCATTTATTTCTTTAAAGAGCTTAACTCTTTACTTTAAAGAGTAATTGAGTTAATGCAAAAATGATGAATACTTTGATAGATGGTTTGATATTTTACGTACTTTGCAGGTATTGGGAATGGGATTTACTCTTCTCTTTTATCCTCTTGGACTTTTCCTTACATAAAAGTATAGATTTTGAAAGTTTATTTTGCCTAGCCTACTTTGATGATTCTATTTACTTGTTCAGTATCTTTGCTGTGTTTTCTAAGTAAATCATCGTATCATTCAAAAATAAAGATAGTTTTACCTAATCTTTACCTATCACTATAGTTTAATTTCGTTCTCTTACTTTAATGCTCTTAATGCCATTTCCAGAACTATAACAATTAATAAGAAGTAGAACTGTCATTCCCACCTTATGTCTGTACTTATTTGGAAATATTCTAGTATATGTCTTTGCCTACAATATTTGTTTTTTTAATGTATTTTTGTGATATTATAAAAGTTCTTCTTTACATTTGTGTTGTAGGGTTTTCAGCATAAATGTTCATTTTATTTTGTCAAAACATTTTTCTGCATGTGATTAGATTTTTTTTTAAATTTTGGATATTTTGACTATAAAAATGCGTACACTGTTTGACCCAGCAATGGCACTTCTAGGGCTATATTCCAAAGAGGTGAGTGAAAAAACATGAAGGAGACAGATTTCAAATCCTCACTAAACCGTAGAAACTAGAGAACCATTGTCATATGTGCATGATATTGTTTCTGATTTTAAAAAAATAAAAATCTTTATGGAAATTACTTTAATTGAACAATGTTTGATTTCCGTAGGCAGAATCATATACCATAAAGACTCCAGAAGACTCACAGTTACAATCTTGATTTAAAACAAACACATTAAAAGTCTTTTTCATGCAATTCATCATTATGTGGCCTTCATCTAAGAAAAAAATGACAGAAGAAATTGAATGTCTCATTTCTATTGTGAAAATGTATGATTATGCAAAAGTAACCCCTTAGGGCTCACTATAGGTGGTTTAATATTGGAATGTGGTTATAGGCAGTTTAATTTTTGTTTCGTAAACAAATGACAGGGAATCAGTACTTTTACTACATTATTTTCTTCATACACAGAGATATGAAGATACTGAAATATGTGATTATCTTATTAAACTTATAAAATTCTTGTTCTGACTACAAAGGAGTAAAACGTGAGGGTGAGTTCTATGGAGAATGACTAAAACTTTGCTTTATTAGAGATATAAAACTATGGTTTATATGGGACGTAGTAAGATTCTATTTTTTTTTTTGTTGGTTTGTTTACAGATAGAGAGCAATGTCTGCAGTGCCCTGAAGATCAGTACCCAAGCAAAGAGAGGGATAGGTTCTTTGACAAGACAGTGACCTTCCTGGCCTATGAAGAACCTCTTGGAATGACCCTGGCCTGTGCAGCTCTTTGCTTCTCCCTCCTCACTGCTGTGGTCCTTGGAATCTTTATAAAGCACAGAGACACCCCCATAGTCAAAGCCAATAACCGCAGCCTCAGCCACCCTCTCCTGCTCTTTCTCATCCTCTGTTTCCTTTGTTCTTTTCTCTTCCTTGGCCATCCTAACACCACCACTTGTCTCTTGTGACAAACCACATTTGCAGTTGTGTTCGCAGTGGCCATTGCCTCCATTTTAGCTAAAACTTTCACTGTGATTCTGGCCTTCAAGGCCACAAAGCCAGGCAGCAAGCTCAGGAGGTGGCTGGGCTCTACAGCATCATATTCTGTCATTTTTAGCTGTACTTTAATCCAAATGTGTCTCTGTGGCATCTGGCTTGGGACCTATCCACCATTCCTGGACATGGACATACACTCTGAGCCTGGCTTCATTG